>NC_135627.1:13365606-13668636 GCF_053574225.1 Canis aureus
CTGAGCCACTCAGGCATCCTACCCCCTTCTTTTTATTCAGTAATTAGGAAAACTCTAGTCCTGTACCTAAACCACTGCTTCTCATTCTCTGTTACCCCTACACTTCCTCATCCTGCTAGGGAAAGTCAGACAACTGATAACATTTAGCCACCACAGAGTATCATCTCCAATCTCATCCACGCTTTTAAAATAACCAGCTGTGTACCTACGAACCCCTGGTCTGGGTTTTCTCTTCTTTCCCACCTCAACTATTTCAAAATGTCTTCACCATCAAGGCCCCTGCACACCCTTCTGACTCTGGTTCACAATCTTGCCCTCTGTAGGCACCGAGCACTGTTCATCTATGACGTATCTCCAGAAGCCTTCCACTCCTTTCTATTTCCAAAACATTGAAGATAACATAGAAGCATCTCAGGAGGCAACCCCAGGGGCTCAGTGGTTTGGTCTGCCTCCAGCCCAGGGAGTGATCTTGGAGTCCCAGGATCGAGTCCTACATCGGGCTCCCTGCATGGAGCTTGCTTTTCCCTCTGCCTGTGTGTCTGCTTCCCTCCCTCTCTCTCTGTCTCTCACACATAAATAAATTTAAAAAAAAAAAATCTTTTTTTTATTTTTTTATTTTTTAAAGAAGCATCCCAGGGCAGTGATTTTCATAGTGAGGTTTCCTGGGCCAAGGGCATCAACATCTCCTGGAATCTTGTTAGACTCGTAATTCTCATGCCCCATCCCAGATCCATTAAATCAGAAATCCTGGGTGTGGGCTCCAGGACACTGGGTTTCAATAAGCCCTCCAAGTGATGCAGATGAATGCTAAATTACTTTGAGAACAATTGTCTTAAAATAAGAGGCAGCTTCTGCTTCCTTCTTTAGCCTTGTATCTTGCCACATTGCCAGCTCCATTTTGTTGTACCTTCTAACCATGTAGAACTGTGGTATTCATCATTGTCCAATCTGACCAAGCTTTTTCTTGGCTCTGGAGAGCTGCTACCTCAGCTTGGAAGACCCCACTGCTATTTATTCTCCATTACCTCTTGGCTCTCAACATGAAGAATTTTAGGGACTTCCCATGTCCGAAAGCTAATGTAGATGTGTGTCTTTTCATTATTGTTTTGCAATAAAGGAAAGCTACATAACAACACAGTGTGCATTTCGAGTGTCCTTCTGTGCAATTCTTGCACATTCATTTGGCTTTTGTTATGTGGATGGGTGGTCAGCTAGCTTTGTTGAAAGCAGGGGAACTTCAAGCTGAGTTAAGTAAGGAAAATTTCAGGTGACCTAGTATCCTCTGCATTTCCAGCTTATGATTTCACAGAATACGTCTCACAAATGGATCAGGCCTTCCTGGGCTAGATGGCACACTTGTGTCATTCGAATCAATTCTAAATGGAGGAAGAGATCTGAAAGAAGAAATTAATTTGAGCTGTTACTCTTTGGGGTAATTTGCCCCTTTTATGAAGCCAAGCAATCAGCTAGAGCTAAGATAATTACTTCTATGTGAACACTTCACTTTGGAATGATGACTTTTCTTTTGTAGGGAACGCATTTCATCTGGCTGCACTGTAAAACCAGGTTCATCCCTTTTCAATGGTCATTCACCAGGAATTTTTAATTTGTTTAATTTAGTATTTTCTGTGCAGTTTTTAGGCTGCTGGTGAGGTAACGTGACACCTGGATACAAAAAGAACACCCATACGTTATATAGCCGCAATGACCCATCAATTTGAGTTGAACTCACAGTTTTTCAGCTGTTCCGAACCACAATCACATGATCCTTCAACTCAAATTATCCTGTAAGAATATTTCAGAATTTTCATGATAATGTTATCTAGAAACTATAGAAATAGAAGAACCATGGGATTTCATATTTTGAAGCTTCCTAATACTTACTATGTAGCATTTTCCAATTTTTCTTAAAACATTGCTTTTATATCAAGACATGCTCCTGAATTTCTTTAAGCACAATCTCATAATTTCCTTTTATTTAAGACTAGAGCCAAGTAAATAAAGTTCAATGGGTTCTCCTTGTTCAGTTAAAGTTGTAATTGTGTGTTTAGATTTTCTACATCCTAACTACCTTTTGTCTGCTTAATCTATCAGTTCTTCAGAGATTTCTTACATTTTCAATTCCTCTCTGTAATGCTTTTATATTTGCTTCACATATATTAAGGCAAGGTCATTCAAGGACATCCAGGTGCAGAATTGTTACAACATTGGGGTGACGGTTAGGTGTTAACCAGTTTATCCTTAAGAATTCAGTTGGATACAAAGTATATTTAACTTTATATTAATGTAGTTGTATTAGTTTTGTATTGCTGTTGCAAAAAATCATTACAAATTTAGTTGCTTAAAACAACATAACTTGATATCTTACAGTGCTGTATGTGACGAGTCTGCCCTGGTCTTGGTCTCACAGGGCTAAGACTGAAGTGTTGACAGGGCTGTATTCCTTTTTGGAGGGCCTAGCAGTGACTCTATTTTCTTGCCTTTTCTGGATTTGGAAGGACACCTCCTTCCATGGCTCACATCCACCTTTCCTCCATCTTCAAAATTAGCAATGTTACATTTTTCTGTGCGGTTCTTTCGGAGTCACATCTCTCTCTGACAGCTCCTCTTCCACTTTTCAGGTCCCCTGTGATGACATCAGGTCTATTTACATAATACAGGATAATCTCTCTATTTAAAGGGTAGATTAGCTACCTTAATTCCATTTGCAACCTATTTCTCCTCTGCCATGTAACCTAACATATTCATACATCCTGGAGATTAGGGCAGGGATATCTTTGGGGGTGGGGGGAAGGGGTCACCATTCCATTTACCACAATAGTTCTGACAGGTCTTTTTTAGTATGTGTATAGTAAATCTCTTTAGTTTTAATCATCGCAAATCTTTCTGTTGTAGGTGTGTCTCTTGAAAATGGCTTTTAGCTGGATGGATTCCTTCCTCCTCTGCTTAAATAACAGATTTCTTGTTTCATAGCCCTGAAGGCTATAAGCCCAAGATCAAGGCAGGATTGGTTTCTTCTAGGGACTATGAGAGAATCTTTTCCATGCTTCTCATCAGCTTCTGGTGGCTTTCTGCAAACCTTTGGCATGCCTTGGTCAGCAGAGGCATCATCCCGATCTCTGCCTTGATCTTCATGTGGTCTTCTCCCTGCTGTGTATATTCCTTTGTCTAAATTTCTCCTTTCTACAAGGACACCAGTCATTTTGAATTAGGATTTACTGTAATGACCTCAGTTTAGCCAAACAAATTCCATCTGCAATGATTCTATTTCCATATAAGGTCACATTCTGAGGTGTTGAGGGTTGGGACTTCAACATAGGAAATTTGGGGAGATACAATTCAATCTGTAACAACTCTCTTTCTTATTTTTGCACACTTGAAATTTGCCATGACATTAGATTTACTTATTCAGTTACCCACTATTTCTCTCCTTTGCATTTTGTAGCTTACTCTTCTGTGTTCCATTTCCTTCTTCCTCAAATACACTTAATCTTGACTTCTTTGGAAATGTCTTTATTATGTTCTCACTCTTTTTTTTTTTTGAATGTCCTCACTCTTAGATGGCATTTTAGTTGGGTTTAGAATTCCAGGTTGATACTTACCTTCTTTCAGTAATTTGAAGGTATCATTTCAGTGCCTTACAGTTTCTTTTGTTATCATTGTGAAGTCTGTAATCAATCTCATTGTGCTTTCTTTGTAGATAATATATATATTTTTTCTTGCTAGTGGCTTTAAAGATCTCTGTTGTTTGCTGCAGTTTTACTACACTATGTCCAGGTGGGGATTTCTTTTTACTCATTCTGTTTGGGATCCATTGTTGTTCTGAGTCTGCAGAGTCATGCCTTTTGTCACTTCCAGAAAAATGTCAGCCTTTGTATCCAAGAATATTGCTTTTGCACATTTTCTCTATTGTATCACAAGATTTTATTTTTTTCCTACAAATGTAAATTTTTTGGTGTATAAAATACATGGAAAATGCATATAAGTGTTCAGTTTGATGAGTATTCACAAGCTGAACACCCCTGTTTCACCATCACCCTGGTCAAGAAATAGAACAGGGGCATCTGGGTGGCTCAGTTGATTAAGTGACAAACTCTTGATTTTGGCTCTGGTCATAATCTCAGGGTCATGAGATTGAGCCACATGTTGGGCTCTGTACTAAGTGTGGAGCCTATTTGGGATTCTCTCCCCCTGCCCCTCCCCCCGAGAGAGGGAGAGAGAGAGAGAGAGAGAGAGAGAGAAGAGAAATAGAATAATACTAGGACTTCAAATGCCTCCTCAGGCTCTTCCAGTCACTGTCTACCTTTTCCATCAAGAATAAGCATCATTTTGACTTCTATCCGTATAGATTAGTTTCCTTTTTGAGCTTTAATAAAAATGGAAATCTGTGACATATACATTTCTATGTCTCTTTCACTCAACATTATGTTTTTGAAATTCATCCATATTATTGTATGTATTTGTTATTTATTCATTCTTGTCACAGCATATAGTATTCCATTGTATGAGTTCCAATTAGAATATTTATTAGAAACAGGTTGGACCATCATTCCCATCCTTCATGTCCTTTAAGCTCTGTCTTACATTTTCCATCTTTTTAATTCTTTGTGTTTCATGCTGTGTAAATTCCTCAGACTTCTCTTCATGTTCACTAAGTATCTACTCAGCTATATTGAATTTGATGCTTAGCTCAGCAGCTGAATTTTTGTATTTCAATGAAGTTCTTTTTTAAAAAGATTTATTTATTTATTTATTTATTTATTTATTTATTTATTTATTTATTTATTTTAGAGAAAAAGAGCATGTGCATGTACACTTGCAAGTGAGCATGAGTGGGGTGGGGAGCAGAGGAGAAGAGAGAAGAAGAGAAACTCAAACAGACTTTCCACTGAGTGCAGAGCTCAACCAGAGACTTGATCTCATGACCCTGAGATCATGACCTGAGCTGAAACCAAGAGTTGGATACTTACTGACTGATCCACCCAAGTGCCCCTCAGTGACAGTCTTTTTCATAATTTTGAATTGAGAGCTGATTATTCAAGGGTTTTTTACATTGGGGACAGGACTGTAGTATAATCTTTGAGGATTTCTCTTTAGAATGGTTTCATGTGTTTCTGCCTGGAGTCTCAGAGGTATCATAAGGTTGGGGCTAACTTTCATATTAATTTCTGGGCTTCTGAATTATAAAGATAATATATACAGAATATATATATTGGGCTTGAGTAAGGTCCAAGCTGTGGTTCTGAATTCTCAGGTAAGATTCTTTTCCTGCTGAGTCCAATACAGAGACCGACAACCTTTGCCCAATAAACTGTTTTTTTTCTTTTTAAAATATTTTCTTTAAATTCAATTTGCCAACTATGTGTTGGCAAACACCAACACCAGTGCTCATTCCATCAAATGCCCTCCTTACTGCCTGTCACCCAATCACTCCATCCCCTTACCCACCCCACCTCCCCTTCTGCAACCCTTTGTTTCCCAGAGTTAGTAGTCTCTCATGGTTTGTCTTCCTCTCTATTTTTTCCCCACTCGTTTCCCTCCTTTCCCTTATAATCCCTTTCACTATTTCTTATATTCCACATATGAGTGAAATCATATGATGACTGTCTTTCTCCGATTGACTTATTTCACTCAGCATAATACCCTTCAGTTCTATCCATGTTGTAGCAAATGGTGGGTATTTGTCTTTTCTGACGGCTGAGTAATATCCCATTGTGAATATACCACATCTTCTTTATCCATTCATCTGTTGAGGGACATCATGACTCCTTTCACAGTTGGCTATTGTGGACCTTGCTGCTATGAACATTGAGGTGCAGGTGTCTTGGGTTTTTCACTGCATCTGTATCTTTGGGGTAAATCCCCAGCAGTCCAATTGGGTCGTAGGGTAGCTCTATTTTTAACTCTTTGAGGAACCTCCACACAGTTTTCCAGAGTGGCTGCACCAGTTCACATTCCCACCAACAGTGCAAGAGGGTTCCCCTTTCTCCACATCCTCTCCAACATTTGTTATTTCCTGTCTTGTTAATTTTCCCCATTCTCACTGGTGTGAGGTGGTATCTCATTGTGGTTTTGATTTGTATTTCCCTGATGGCTAGTGATGTGGAGCATTAACTATTTGTGACTGAGGGAAGCTTACAGAATAATCCAGCCAGCATCGTCACAACTGCGTCACTGACTCTGTGACAGAAGTGGTTTAGAATCCAAGAATGAGTCACAAGACCACGGTTTCAGTGAATCTTGTTGGAGAAATAGGGTAGGAGAGAATCTGGAAATTAAACAAAGATTGGTAATGAGATATCAGAGAGGCAGAGCAATATAGGAGCAGGTAGAGTGAGCAGGTGGAGTGGCCCTGGGCTAATGTTCAGTACTCTGATCTTAGACCTTGAATTAATTAATTAATTAGTTTTAATTCTCATATTAATTTAAATTATCTTTTTGCTTAGCTTGAGCCTGCGGGTTCTTCATGGCACAGGGGTTGGCCAGTCTTATGTTCAAAATTTGGAATCATTGGGAAGTTATCTTTAGTACTGTCCTATTGCCCTGTCTGACTTTCCCCGTCCTACCTGCTGGAGCCACTCTCCTTCCTCTTCCAGTTCAAAGTCTCTAGGACCAGGTCTTCGACCCCCGCAGATGTCCCTGGGGGAGTGGATGATGACTGAAGCTCCTAAAATGAGATGGAATCATGACTGAAGAGAAGTAAAGATGCAGGGGGACATGGCTTCTCAGCTCCAGCTTATTGTTAAGTTGATATGCATAGTCTGGGCTGGAAATCTGGATTTTTTTAAAAAAGAAAACATTAAAAAATGTCAGCAACTCATTCAATTATAAAAATGTGCTGTGCTACCAAAAAATACATCTGTGGGCCATTGGTTTGCAACTGCTGCTCTGAGCTACCTTCCAGAATCTTCAAGTGCCTGAATTCCCGCATTCTATGGCAGCCCCTATTTTCCCTCCAGGCATACTCGTCAAATACTATGTCTTTCCAAATTAGCAGCATTCTCAGCTCTCCACCAAGTACCACAGTCCTTGGATGGCCATATATGAACAAATTCTCACTAGTCTGCAAATGATGGATGGTTCCTCCCAAATATGTTGGACTAAATCATAGTGGGAGCCTCCTGGCAGGGGAGCCCAAGAAGCAGTATCTTATATGAATAACTGATACAGCAATGTAGGGTGTCAATGAGTGTCGGCTTTGCAGCCAGATGTTCATGCCTCCTGGCTCTCCATTTACAAGAGGAGTGATCCTGTCTAAGAGGGTTTGTCCCTCTAGACCTTGGTTTTCTTATCTTTCCTTACAGTCAGGATAATAATACCCGGCAGTGCCGTTGTGAGGCTGTTTTAATTTCTGTTTTATGCTCAAGGCTCATTTTTGTTCAGATTATGGGAATTCTGCAGTTGCAAGAGACAAGTCAAGCCCTCACTGTGTGGATTTTGTAGACATGGAAGGTTTTGGTTCAAGGGATCTGCCCAAGGTCTCAGCTGGCCAAATTGGGAATTTATTTGCAGTATTTATTTTTAATGATTATTTTTATGGTGCAATTGGCCATAATATCCCATCTTTCATCTGTGAGGCAATATGAACTAATTATTAAAGCAAGACTGTGACTCCTAAACCTATCAGATCAAAATATTGGGAACAGGGTGTGGGTACTTCCAGTCCTTTTGTTGCATGTAACAGTTACATAATCTCCTTTCTATGTAACAGTTATGTAATCTCCTTAAGCCTCAATTTGTCTTCAGGAAGCAGCAGTATCTGCTTTGCCCATTGGAGGAGTATTCTGGGTGTTAATGGTGTGACTTACTTCCCTAACTGTGAATGCAAACATGGTCTCATTTCTTTAAAGAATTAAAGCTTGACTGGCAGAAAAAAAACCCAAACAACCTTGACTGGCAGAAAGGTCAGTATCTCCTTCTCAGGAGATTGTCCCAGATTGTTCAGGAACTTGAGGGTTATGGAATCCTAAGGTGAGGAGGGGTAAGTGGTTAGGTATCAAAACTAAAGTTTAATCATTTTTTATTGCCATGGATCTTTGCTGTACATGGTCAGTGTCAGAGCCATGCTTTCCAGAAACTTTTTTTTCCTTAAAGATTTATTTATTTGAGGGGGGGGGGCAGAGGGAGAGGCAGAGAGAATCTCAAGTAGACTCTGTACGGAGTGAGGAGCCTGATGCCAGATCATCACCTGAGCTGAAACCAAGAATCGGACATGCTTAACTGAATGAGTAGTCACTGGCCAACAAGCACATGAGAAAATGCTCTGCATCACTGGCCTCAGGGAAATACAAATGAAAACCACAATGAGATACCACCTCACACCAGTGAGAATGGGGAAAAGTAACAAGACAGGAAACAACAAATGTTGGAGAGGATGTGGAGAAAGGGGAACCCTCCTGCACTGTTGGTGGGAATGTGAGCTGGTGCAGCCACTCAGGAAAACTGTGTGGAGGTTCCTCAAAGAGTTAAAAATAGAGCTACCCTACAACCCAGCAACTGCACTGCTGGGGATTTACCCCAAAGATACAGATGCAGTGAAATGCCGGGACACCTGCACCCCGATGTTTATAGCAGCAATGGCCACAATAGCCAAACTGAAGGAGCCTCGGTGTCCATCGAAAGATGAATGGATAAAGAAGATGTGGTTTATGTATACAATGGAATATTCCTCAGCCATTAGAAACGACAAATACCCACCATTTGCCTGGACATGGATGGAACTGGAGGGTATTATGCTGAGTGAAGTTAGTCAATCGGAAAAGGACAAACATTGTATGGTCTCATTCATTTGGGAATATAAAAATTAGTGAAAGGGAATAAAGGAAAAGGAGAGAAAATGAGTGAAAATATCAGAGAGGGAGACAAAACATGAGAGACTCCTAACTCTGGGAAATGAACAGGGGGTAGTGGAAGGGGAAGTGGGCAGGGGTATGGGGTGACTGGGTGATGGGCACTGAAGGGGTCATTTGGCGGGATGAGCACTGGGTGTTATGCTAAATGTTGGCAAATTGAACTCCAATAAAAATTTTTTTTAAAAAAAGGAAAGAGAAGTAAATCTTAAACATCTTGATGAATACAAAGAGTTTCTCACTGGTTTCTCATGAAATCAAGACAATGGAAATTTCTTTACAAAACTCTTTATATTGAAAAACCAGTTAATGACTGACCTTCCTTCAGAGTATTAAAATTTAATCAGTTCACAAAGGAAACTCAAAAGGCCCAGATTATGGATATTATCACATGCTGACAGAAGCTCAATAAAATCTGTTCCACATATGACAGCAATCTTAAAAGTGTAGGTAGTGTCAACACTAATGACATGTGACACCTACCTTTCTAAACTATGGCTAAGAAAGAACAAATTTCTCTCTTTGTTAGAAGGAAGACTGAAATCTATTTTACTTGTTTATAGAACATATTAGAGGGTCGCCTGGGTGGCTCAGCGGTTGGGCTTCTGCCTTTGGGTCAGGGCATGATCCCGGGATCCGGGATTGAGTCTTGCATGAGGTGCCCTGCAAGGAGTCTGCTACTCCCTCTGCCTGTGTATCTGCCTCTCTCTGTGTCTGTTATGAATAATAAATAAATCTTAAAAAAAATGAATGAGTAGTCACTCAGGTGCCTCAGAAATTTTCCACAATTGAGGAATGGCTGCCTCCTCTGGGAAAACACAGCCCTTTGAACTCTTTAGCCTCACTTGCATTCACATGGTGGCCCTGGTCAGTGAGGACACCTGGTCTTGTACCTCCCACACTAGGGATGCTAGTGTGATGCTAAATGAGGTCTGTGCCAGTCACGTGGATTGCTGAGGTAGGCTGGCCTCTGCTTTGTTCAGGGGCTCGCAGGGACATAGGTCTTACTGCTTGGCTATTTCTACTTTTCTGGATGCAGTTTCAGGAGGCACCTGGTGAGCACCTGTAGGATTTCCTCCTCCTCCTTAGAGAGCTAAACACTTCAAATGCAGAGGGGCTGAGGCCTGCCCCTTGTGTGAACTCCAGGGCAATCTGCCTTCCACATGCTTCCCCTTACTTTAGAACCCCACTGGTGATTTCTTCCCCTAAAGTTGAAGCAGGTGACTTCTGGAACATGCTCTGACTAAGGAAAACAAAAAAACCCGATGCAAGTTAATGGGAAAAAGACAGTCTCTTCAACAGTTTGCACTGGGAAAACTGGAAAACTGGACAGCTACATGCAAGGTGATGAAATGGGACCACTTTCTTACACCATACACAAAAATAAGCTCAGAGAGGTTTAAAATGTGAGACCTGAGACCATAAAATTCCTAGAAGAAAACATAGGCAGTAATACCTTTGATATTAGCCATATAAACATTTTTCTAGATATGTCTCCTTTGGCAACGGAAACAAGAGCAAAATTAAACTACTGGGAATACATCAAAATAAAAAGCTTTTGCACAATATAGGAAGCAACCAACAAAACAAAAAGATAGCCCACTGAATGAGAGATGATATTTGCAAATGGTATCTCTGATAAGGGGTTAACATCCAAAACATACAAAGAACTTATACAACTCAACACCCAAATAACACCCCCCCAAATAACCCAGTTAAGAAATGAGCAGAAGACTTGAACAGACATTTTCCCAAAGAAGACATACAAATGGACAATAGACATGAAAAGATGCTCAATCACTCTCATCAGAGAAGTGCAAGGTAAAACCACAATGAGATATCACTTCACACCTGTCAGAATGACTAAAACAAAAAACGCATGAAACAACAAGTATTGGTGAGAATATGGAGAAAAAGGAATCCTTGTACAGTGTTGATGTGAATGCAAACTGGTGCAGCCACTGTGGAAAAAAATATGGAGGTTCCTCAAAGAATTTAAAATAGAATTACGATATGATCCATTAATTCCACTAGTGGGTATTCACCCAAAGAATATGAAAACACTAATTTGGAAAGATACATGCACCCCTATGTTTATTGCAGCAGTATTTACAATAGCCAAGTTGTGGAAGCAACCCAAGTGTCCATTGTTGGATGAATGGATAAAGAAGATGTGGTGTATATATACAATGGAATATTAGCATAAAAGAGAATGAAATCTTTCCATTTGCAACAACATGGATGGACCTGGAGGGTATAATGCTAAATGAAATAAGTCAGTCAGAGAAAGACAAATACCATATAGTTTCACTCATATGTGGAATTTAAGAAACAAAACAGATGAACAAAGAAACAGAGACAAACCAAAAGCAGACTCTTTAATTGTGGAAAACAAACAGATGGTACCAGAGGGGAGGTGAGTGGGGGATGGGTGAAATAGGTGAAGAGGATTAAGAGTACACTTACCATGATGAACACTGAGTAATGCACAGAATTGTTGAATGACTGTATTGTACACCTGAAACCAATATAACGCTGTACGTTCACTATACTGGAATGAAAAAAAACAAAAAAACCCCACAAGTTAGATTTTCCTTGAGATGTCTTCATACATGTGAGCATCGTACTGTATTACAGTCTTCTTCTTTAATTTGCATTTATGCTATAAATCAAATCGATTGTGAAATAATCCAGTGATTAAATGGATTAAGGATCAAGTGAAATAAACTGGTGGCCACATGATCTTTAGCAAAAGCCTCTAGAAGTCTGGACCTTTCAGGAAACTCAAAAGGCTTTTTTTTTTGGTGGATTGGGTGTAACTTTCATTTGCATATGAACTTGAGGTGCTGGCTCACCCTCCCAGTCTCTGGTAGCAGGAACTGGTTGCTGCAACTCTCAGCTGGCTTCCCCCTGAGACTTATGACTCAGGCAATCCGAAGCTGAGATGTCGGGCTCAGCCAGAGGTCAGAGACTAGAATTGTTTTACCGGAGTCAGCTGCCCACCTGCTGGTCTTTCCCTCCTCCGTATTACTGTTTCTCTCCTGAACTGGGGCCCCTGCTAGGATCCACAGAGCCAATGGCCCCACAGTAGATGATTATAAACAAGGAGGCTTATTTTTCTTTGTTTAGAATTCTAGCAAGACCGACTAGTTTTGTTATTATTTTTTTTTTAACTACCGAAGCTCAGTTAAATCAAGCCCAAGGATTAAGTGAAAACATCAGCCAACAAGATCAATAAATCATTAACTTGAACAGACCTGAGAGGCCTGTTGGCTGGGTTGCTTTGCCACGTGATAGAAGGTTCAGCGACTTCTGAAGTGGAAGGAAAGTTGGTAATGATTTAACCGAGCGTGCATTCATTTATTTTCTCTGGTGCTCTGGGAGGGAAGGGCTGAGTGTGATGTTGTACCACCACCTAGTGATAAATATACGCACATCACCTACAACGTACCAGTGTGCTCCAAGATGGCCAAGACATCCTCCGGATAAAAGGATGTACTTTGATGAAACCTCAGTGCAACAAATCATATTATTCCTCACTCATGGCCTTTGCTAATTACTTCCAGGATTTCTGTGTCATGGCTGAGACACAAAAAGCTTTAGGATTTTGGGGCACTTTGGCATGTTGTTGGCCTAAACTATCACTCAAATATCACTGGCAACAGGTAATTGTTAGGAAGTGTCCCTGGCTCATGCTGCTGTGGCCACTGTAGGAGCTGGCTTCTCAGTGGCTCCCCAGAGGTGACCCATGATGCGAAGATCTAGTGTCCTCCAGGATGAAATTTGACCTGTGAGAAACAGGAGATTGGAAGGAGCTGGTGGATGAGTGATTCTCCCTGTCTCCTCCCTGATGGACTGTTCTGACACGCGGGGTCCATGCTGTGTCTAAAGATATCCTCCACAACAACCATAGTTTTGGTGGTGCTGTGGCCAGCTCAGTACTACACTACCTGATTTTTGCTTTTCATCCTTTCCATTCTCTTTCCTTTTTTCCTTCCTCCTTTTGGTCTTTGGGGATTGTTTCCTTCATCAGTGTGTTCATGTCTGAATTTTGCCTCAGGCTGTTTTCTCGGGCCCTTGAGCCAAGACAGTTCACATACCCATCTTGGAACCACTTACTGGGTCCAGATATCTAGGTGTCCATTCATATATAGGGATTAAGGTGCTGTGATTGATATGTCCACCAGGAACAGATGAAAAAGAGGGTGGAGGTCCCCAGAGGAAGGAGCAGAACAATAGGAAGGAGTGCCCCTTCGATGGAAATATACCTGCCACATGCCACTTCTCCATTCGTCTTACCACCTCCCTGGTGTTCGTGAAGTGGCTAAGCAATTTTTAAGTCATTAAAGACATATTGTCCTACCTTAAGCATGAAATCCAAGTTAATGTCACCACAGAGGGACCACCTGAAATCATGCGTCTTTGATGTGATACAGTATGAGGTGAATAGAAGCACCCATGAAATAGTCTCAACAAAAATCTTTGATTTAAATCCAATCAAGCTGTTAGATGTAACTTTCAAGTTACAGGAAATATAGGAGAAAGAGGAGCAAGTTAAACAATAGCACAAAGAAAACACTTTCTCATCTAGAATGTGGAATATTCTACAAGACAACTGGCCTGGTGTATTAGTCTCCTAGGGTTATAGTAACAAAGCACCACAAACGTGATGACTGAAATGACAGAAATTTATTGCCTCACAGTAAGTACTAATCTGATTTCAGACTTTTGTTAAAACAATTTATAGCAGAACCAATTTCAATTATGCATTTTGATACAATATGTTGTAGGAAGAATATTCAACTTATGACACAGAGGAGGTGTGAAATGTGTTCTATGAATAAATTGGAAACTTGTCTGTTTGATCTGAAGACAGATTGGGACATCTATCAATAACACTAGAGAAAAATTTTTCCCTGGCGTTTTAATCAAAGTTTCCTTTCCTTTTTTTTTTAATTAATGTTTTGATTTTCTAAAATTTAAATTTTTTTAGTTAACATACAGTGCAGTATTAGTTTCTGGAGTAAATTCAGGGATTCATCACTTACATACAATACCCAGTGCTCATCACTAGTGCCCTCCTGAATACCCATCGCCCATCTAGCCCATCCCCCAGCCACCTCCCTCAAATAAAGTTTTCTAATTTATATCGCCAGGATGTGGAGGCTGTCAATTCTGACAAGTATTTAAAAATCAGTATTTAATATAGAGTTTGAATTGAAATCCTGAAATGATTATGTTTTCAAATTTTTGAGAGTCATTAGGATTATGACAGTGTTAAAAATAGATCAAGGCATAATTTAAACATGTGTTGAAGGGAGATTAAATTTACATGTAGAATATTCTCAAAGACCAAAGCATCTTTGGATCCTGGTGCATAAATCACTTAGATCTCACTTCCACAGGCCTTTTTAATTTTCCAACAATTGAAAAGAAACTCATTATTTTCTTTAACATCATGTAATTACTGTGGAGTGGAATATAGTTGAACTAATAGCCCCTCAAAAACTTTGACAACAGGTATACATAAAGTTTATGAGTCTGGAAGTCACATTTCAAGTAGTGTTAATCACGATATTTGAATAAAAACACCCAGACAATTAAGACATCATTTGGTCTGCCTTTGCTTTGGAGTGCCTTACAAGAAAACTTTTGTCACAGCTTTATCTCATTACTCATACTTGGGTTAGGTTGACACAAAACACATCAATCATTTTCCTTCTCCAGATTCTTGTAGGATAGATGCTAAAGTCTACACCAGTCTTGGTGTATTTCAGAAACAGCAACTGCATTTTTCCAACTCTTGGGTAAGTTGTGTAGATTTCCTATAGACCACTTTTCTAGTACTCCCTGTAACCTCATATAGTACCAGGTATAAAGTCACTCACTTATGTCAGAAACATTTATTGGGCACCAGTGGAGCAGAACATTATCTGAAATCTCAGGGAGCTCAGAGTTCAATGGAAAAGACAGACAAATGAACTTGCAATGGCAGCCCAGTTTCAAGAGTGTTCCACTGTATAAAACTATTGGCAAACAACTAGTGTTTGGCTTCAAGGCTTAAAACTTCTCCAAGCTTCAGTTTTGCCATCTGTAACATGGGAATAATTACCACCTCATAGAACATGGATGAACCTGTAGATTGTGATCATCCACTGTTTCTGAATTTATCTTACAGTTTGGTTACATGGAAACACTGAATCAATCAATCATTACCTATTACTGTCTTTCTGCTATTTTTAAATTCTTAGTGTAGGAATTTGATTAGTTCAATGAGTCAGGTGGCCACTTCTGCTCCATAATCTGTGGCTATTTCTGTGTAATGTGGCTGTTAGAAGCTCACCCCTATGACCTGGGGGATTAAAAGCAAATCCAAACCCTGCCTACTACACTTACATAAATATTTTGTTGTGATTAGTAGTAAAATGCAAATCACTTTATATGTTGTATTGAATTAATAGTTTATTTTTGTATTGTCAACGGCATGGCTATTATCCTGCAGGGTTCTATGAACTTTTTTGATATTAAGAAAATGTTTTTGAATTTGAAAAATCTAGACACTCCTGTTCTAGGGAAGAGGCATGAGAAGACACAACAGTTCTGGAGATGAGTTGCACAGCAATGTGAATGTAACATTACTGAACTATATACTTAAAAATAGTTAAAATGGTAAATATTATGTGTATTCTATCACTATAAAAAATCTAAAAAAATTGAGAAAACACAGACCCCAGTAGACTCACTGAAACATTTCAAATTCAGTAAGGTTTCTTATTCAACAGCCACAGTCATTAACAAACAGGCATTAATAAATGCCATCAGTCCAAACAAAACATGGTTCCAGCAAACTAATATATATATATATATATATATATATATATATATATATATATATATATTTAACTTATATCTGCAGATTAAAGAAAATAAGAACAGGAACATGCCCTTGTACATAGTATTAAACCCATAAAGAAGGAGACCACCCAAGACATTTAAAGTATAGAGTACAAGAAATTATTCGTTAGCATTGGCAGAGCATTTCCACAAGGAACAATTTTTAGAAAATTCATTCATTTTATAATTAACAATAGACACCTAACAGTTGCCAGGTACTAGGCTAGGAATGGGATACAGCAGTAAATAAGATGGTCAGGATTCCTGTCCCCATTGAATTTATATTATAGCAAAGGTGACCATTAGACCAGAAATTACCATTCCATGTTCTGGTAGCTGTGGGAACACACAGGAGAGATTCTGGGGCTTCCTGGAGGAAGTGACTCATAATCCCAGATATGGAGAATAAGTAAAAGTTGGACAAAGAGGTGGCAAAAAGAGTGATTTGGGCAGAGGGAATATGGTGCTCAGACACCTAGGCTGAGAAGGAAGATGGTGAATTCAGAGAACTGAAGGAAATCTAAAGTGTTTGGGGAGTGGGATTTGACATTAGTCTGGATGTTTTCAGGGTTGAGACCTGCAGAGTGGTTGATGTGGAACAAAAGCAAAGGATTTAGGAGGTTGGTGAGAGACGCTCTGAAGTGAAGAACCATGACATGGAAGTTGAACTGGATAGGAAGAGAGGATCCCAGAGGTGAGGAGCTGGAGAATTGACCAGTAACAAAGGATTTGTTGAAAAATGGGAAATTAAGGGCAGGTCCCAAAGACATAAAGCTGCAAAATGGGAAGCAGAACCGATTCTATTGATTCAAGAATGAGATTTGAAAGCCAACAGACCTGGCCTGAGCCCTGCCCTTTATCATAAATTCAACCTCATTTTCCTTATCTGTACGAAAGGGTTATTATAATACCTATCTATTTGTAGGGTTATTACAAAGTAAACATTTTTGAATGCTTATAACCAACTTTATAAACCACTGACCTGTAGGAGCCATCAATGCATATGAAACACTAACTGCTGTCATCTCAGCTCTGTAAGGGATGGCTCAGTCCTGAGTACAGAGGGAGAATATTCTTGTAGATGGCAAGAAGGAAGGGAAGCTTCTAGTCTGCCTTTTTTATACTGTTCTTCACAGCATCCAGATAGTGCCTGCACATAGTATATGTTCAATAGAAATTTGTAATGAATTAATGACTGAATAACACATAAGTGGTTGAAATCAGTACACTTTTTTTTTTAAAGAACATTTTGGAAAAACATAGCTTAGAAATGTTAATACTCTTTGATTTAATTTATGGGATCCTATATAAATATGTCTAAATATGTAAAAAGCTTAAAGCACAAAGATGGTTATTGTAGTGCCAATGATAATACTGAAAAACTGGAAATAACTGAAATGCTTAGAAACAGGTAATAGATGACATAAGCTTTGGCAAATGTATTTTAGAGGATGCAAAATGAACACAACTAATTTATTTGTGATGCATATATACTATAATGGAAGGTGCTTAAGAAACAGTGCTAAGTGAAAAAGGCAGATTTAATTGTGGTATTATAACACAACGGAAATATATGATATTCCCTGGAGCATAAATATCTATGCATAGAAAAATGTTAGAAAATATACCAAAATATTGATGGTTAAGTTTTTCTTCTTTACTTTTCTCTTTTTCTTTTTTTGTTAGGTTCAAAATTATATAATTTCTCTGTATGAAACTGTGCAACTAGCTTCATGTAAATGAGAAACATGCTCATCAAATGAGAAAGAGGATCTGGAAAGATGTCATCTACTTTAGTGGCTGCAGCAGTGGGAAGTGTTGTTGAAGACAGAGAGGGAGAAGAAAGGGAAAAGGAAATGAGAGTGGGAAGGGAAGAAGAAAACTAGAGAAAAGGTCCAAAGGATGGTAGTGAGGATATGGAGTGTCCTTGCTTTCTGATTCTGGTGACATGCTCCTTAACACAGCCAGAAGGACAATTATATGGAGAAGATGCTGCTGTCCTGGCAGATGTCAAGAACACTGTTAGTTGCATTTCCCTCTTGGTTACGTGGTGTTGAGGTGTCAAGAGCTGGATTGGTCGTAACCCATGTGGCCATACCCCACAAGAATGTGACAGTCTTCCTTTTCCTACAAATTTCCCAATATCAACAGAATCAATAATTTCTGAATGTCCTGTATATTCTGTGTTTTGTAAATGCAAAGATCACATGGAATAGAGGATGGGAATTGAAATAGCATGGAAGGATTAAGGGATAATTTAATTTAATTTAATTATTTTATTTTACTTTTTTTAAAAAAAATTTATTTATTCATTCATGAGAGACATAGAGAGAGAGAGGCAGAGACACAGGCCGAGGGAGAAGTAAGTTCCCTGACAGGAGCCTGATGTGGGACTCAATCCTGGATCCCGGGATCACGCCCTGGGCCAAAAGGCAGACACTCAACTGCTGAGCCACCTAGATGTCCCATTAAGGAATAATTTTAATTCAAGTCCTTCAAGTCACAGTTGAGAAAATTTGAGAACTGGAGAAGTAAAATGATGGTACAAGGTGACATTGAATGTTTGCAGCAAATCTGGGTTGATTCTCCATGTATACTTTTGACAAGCTGGTCCTTGTTCTGCTCTATTCTTGGATATCTGCTGGCTGACTTCTTAAAGCTACTCAGAAAGTATCTCTTCTAGGGGACCTCAAATTTGTACTGAACCTCTGAGAGTGGTCAGAATGGAAGCTGAGTGCAAGAGCAATGCAGAAAAGGTAAAGGGCGTCTCCCTTTCCATCCTTCCAGGGGAGTCAATATTCCTTACTTTGATAATGATGATGGCGGCTAATCCTCATGGAGAATTTACTAAGTGCCAGGGTTTATTTTAAATGTTTTTATATATTAACTTCTTAATTCTCTTAACATTCTTATGAAGTAAGAACAATTATTATCCTCACTTTTGCAGATGTGGACACTGAGACACAGAGAAGTGGGGGAAATTAAGTGGCTGAAGTCATTTTGCTAAAGGGAAACATAGTAAGAATTTGAGCCAGAGTCAGATCAAGAGTCCATGCTCCTAACTACTGCTCTATTTAAGACACACACACACACACACACACACACACACACACACACACACACACATTAAGGAAGCAGTGACAGAGAGAAAGGAGAGAAAACAGAGGGGACAGAAGGATGAGAAGGAGAGGGAATTGAGAAAGAAAAGAGAGATGGAAGCTTACTAGAGATGTGTACACTGGGAAATACATGTCTGCTTGCAGAGATCAGCTGGTCTAGATAAAGCTGTTCTTTGGCCAAACTTCTTGGCAAACACATTTTTTGCAGAAAAATGACCCCAAGACTTTATACTTACAATGACTTCTTTATACCCCAAATTCTTGGTAATGTGTTATGATGTCATCAGGATTTAGGACCATTAATCCTTAAGACCAGAACCTATGACTCCTGGAAGTCTTGCCAAGACCATGGAATTGGTGGGTTTCCAATCTCTTCCTGTTCTGTGTGTTGGAGTCCAGGCAGATGGAAGAGTGGGAGTGGGTAAAAGGCATGGTAAGAGAGGGGGAGGCTTTATATTTATTGGGTTTCTTTGCAAATTCTTATGATTTATAGCCAAAAAGGTTTATTTTAAAACTTCTTGATGAATAAACAATCCTTTATAGGATGATTTTTGGTAAAATTTTCTTTACTTTTAACTTTGTTATATTTCTATTATAAATTTCATCTGGTCCCTGAAAAAGTAAGAGGCCTACATAATATTAAAAATAAAAGCTGAAAAAAAAAAAGAAAAGAGGATACACATTCAATTAACTATTTGTTTAGCTAATCTAATGTGGTAACAACAATGGCTTGACTGCTTTTTGGACATAGCTGATCTTAGAACTAACTAGTTATACCCACAATAAAGCTATGATCTGATATTCTCTTCCCCTAAACTGATTCTTTTGTTTTTTAAGTGCATAGATCAAAGCTCAGAATGTACAGTGTAGCATTTTCAATCCAGACAGTCTGGTGGGAAAACTGATGGGGATTCTCAAACCATTAGTTTCTGGCTAGGATTGCCTTCTCAAAAATTTAAAATAGGTAATGTCTCTTTTATCTTGTTTGTCCTGAACTGTCAAGTTTTCTTCCCCACTTTTTATCAGAATTTGTTAGCTGCATCATTCTGAAAAATTTTTTAGCAAGTCAAACCCACCAATATATTAAAGGGATAATGTGGCATGACAAAGTGGGGTTTCTCCCGGGACTGTAATGTTGATTTCACATTTGAAGATCAATTTACCATATTAATAGAATAAAAAGAATATGGGGAATCTGTGTGTCTTCTCAATTTTGCTGTGAACCTAAAATTCCTCTTAAAAATAAGTCTATTAAAAAAAGGAATAATATCATCATCTTAATAGGTAGAGAAAAGGCATATGACAAGATGCAATTTTTATTTATGATGAAAAGCTCTCAGAAACTAGGAATTGAAGGAAATTTTTCAACCTGATAGAGGACATGATAAAAAACCTATAGTTAACGTAATGCTTAATGGTGAAAGAATGAATGCTTTCCTCCTCAGATGAGGAACATGGCAATGAGGTCCTCTCTCACCATATTTATTCAGCATTGTATTGGAGGGTCTCTGGAGTAAAACAAGGCAAGGAAAAGAGATAAAAGGTCAACATATGGGAAAGGAAGAGATAAAATCATATTTTATTCAAACACTGGAAATTTCAGAGTTGGCAAGGATTTGGAGCAACTGAAACTCCTACATTGCTGGTGGGATGCAAAATGATACCACCATTTGGAAAACAGGCCATTATACAAATACCAACCACATAAGCCATAATTCCATTCCTGGAAATTTAGCTAAGAAATCAAAGTTAGTGTCTGCACAATGACTTATACACATACATTTGCAGCAGCATTATTTGTTAAAGCCTAATACTAGGGCAGCCCCGGTGGCGCAGCGGTTTAGTGCCGCCTGCAGCCCAGGGCATGATCCTGGAGACCCTGGATTGAGTCCCATGTCAAGCTCTCTGCATGGAGCCTGCTTCTCCCTCTGCCTGTGTCTCTGCCTCTCTCTCTCTCTATGAATAAATAAATAAAATCTTAAAAAAAAGCCTAATACTAGAAATAATCCAAATATCCATGAAAAGGTGAATGGATCAACAGATGGTGGCATATCCCTATAATGGAACAGTACTTATCAATAAAGGGCAAAAAAATATTGATACCGGGAAGAATTCCAAGATCACCAGGCTGAAGGAAAAATCCAGACAGGAGTACATACTGTATGACTTCATTTTTATAGGATCTTAGAAAATGCCAACCAATCTATAATGACAGAAAGCAGGGCAGTAGTTGTCTGGAGATTAGAAGGGGAAGAGAAGACAAGAGACAGATAGATTTCCAAAGGGGCACTGTGACACTTTTGGGGATAATGAACTATTCATTATTTGATTGGGGTGATGGTTTTTGGTGTGTGCATATGCGGAAATGCATGGACTTGCACGGTCTATTGAACATACACAGGTTACGCTGTGTCAATTACATCCCAGTAGAGCTGCTATGAAATTAGCAAGCATGAAGCAGAAGGTGGAGGAAGCTATTTGGGGGCCTTCCCTGATGCTCCTGGAATTTCATCAAGTAGACTGTTACCTGCACTGCCTATATCCAAATTTGACCCTATTTTGGTGTAGGAAAAGAGCTAATTATAACCCATGTTTCCTGTTTAGGAGGCTTCTGCACATGTAATGTATTTATTTCAAATGGACCAACTGTTTCTCTGTTACCTTGCTGTTCCTGTTCCTGGTCCCCAAGAAAGAACTGGAAATAACCGTGGAGCTAAGTTCCTTGTTCCAAGTACCAGGGAATCAGGTGTGAGGCAGCTTAAAGAGCTCTTATTTTTAATCTTATTTCTCCCCAAAATGAAATATATAACCTGTGTGGATGCTTCAGAACACTGAGAATGAGCACAGATGGTAAATCAAATTTAGGGAGGAGGGATGTTCTATGTAACTCCTAAATGCCAACTTTGAAAACTAGATGGCTCCCCTAATGTATTTTAGATTGGAGTTAAAAATAGGGCTCCTTATCAGAGTTATTAAGAAAGATGACAATCATTTTTCAAACAACAGACAGTTGCATCTCTGTGGGCTCTAGCTGATGAAGAAAAGGAAAAATGCAGTGCAGACTGAATAAAGCACTTTTAGAGACCGCAATTTTCAGGTATGTTTTCTGCTTTGGGGCTAATACACACCACGTGGGGCCACCCTATTGAGCTATTTTGATAAATGGATTCAGGAATACATTATATAAACTGGACATGTATTATTTTGAAAAAGAAATAGTGTTTTTAAAAACTAATTTGAAAACGTTCTTGACACTTGGTGTTAGAGGGTTGCAGAATATGACCCCCCAAAATATGCCTGGAGGAGCTTAGGACATGCCTCCCAGAACATGCCACTCTGGTCTAGTGATTATTCTGAGCTGTAGACTCTTGATAAACAGCAGGGGGAGGCTTCAGCTCCTCTAAACAGAGCTCAGTTGTCATAGATGGGCTCTCTGGGAGTTTCCTCAACCAGGGAAGACTGACTTTTGTCACAGGAAAGCAGACTAAAGGTCCACCCCCACCCAGACAGACTTTGTCACAAACTACCATAACTCCCATCTGTTCTTCTAAAGTCCCATTTATCTTCCCTAAAAATCATTTCCTTTCCCCGAAGGGGCCTACATCCCCACCCCTTTCCGTATTAAGATTGTATTTAAGCCTGAATTCTAAGCCACCTTGAGGAGTTAATTCATTCCCCCCCCCCCCCGCTCTCTCTCATACTTATATGATGTTAAGTGTTAATAAACTTCTGTTTCTTTTTCTTTTGTTAATCTGTCTTTTATTATGGAATCTCAAATAAGAACTTAGAATGGTAGAGGGAGAATTATTTTCCTCCCCCTACAGTGTGATAATACTATTAACAGCAGTAAAAGCCCAACTGACCAACCTTAACTCGGGGTGAACCCCTAAGGGTGTTTTGGAAGCAGGAGTATGGTGCTGAATTTTCTGAGGGGCCGGACATATGCATTGGTTGAAAGGTCAGAGAAATTGATGAAGAAGAAAAAAATGCCGGCTCTGGAATTAGTCGTTCTCAAAAACTCCTAGATGTGGGAATTTACCTCATTTTTCTCTTCTGTAAAATGGTTATTCAGTGAATGTTAGTTTGTCCTGCTAATGAGCAGACTTTATTCTCTTTGTGTAAGAAGGAAAATTTATATCTAATATTTCCATAGTACCTTATAGTTTGGAAAACATTTTCACATTTATAAGTGATTTGTAAGCTTTTTTTTTTTTTGAAAGTAATGGATTTTCTCTTGAAATGAATCACTACATGGATGCACAAGATGCAATAAAGTATAAAAGTGGGTTTGCTCTGGTTGAATAATGGGCAAAGTTTCAACGTTTACAAAGCCCCCTCCCATTCCTACACCTTCTTTCCCTCTATATGGGGACTTCTCTATGCAGCAGTTGAAAAACCTCTGCTATTCATTTTATCATTTGATCAAATACAGGACTTAGATGGACATGGATATGATGGAGAATCTTAGAAGCCAAAGGATTCTGTGTACACTAAAATCACATATTTATTTCCTTAGGGGCTTTTTTCCCCCCCTAAAATACAGTGTAGTCTGATTGCAGGGAAGGTACTATGCTGATGGGCTAAGGGATATTTTCTTCAGCTTAGTCTGTCTGTCCACTGAGGAGTTTGCACTTCTCTGTTTCCATTTCCCTGACTCCGAAATGGTTATATTAATTAATAGCAACCTCCCTTCTGTTTTCAAGGATGCTAAGAAAGGGATCCAAGTTCATTGAATGAATCATTATGCAAAGCCAGGGAGAAATAATGAACCAATTTGGAAATGGATATGGGTAAAGAATTTTGCTTTTATCTTAGACAAACCAACATTTTCCATGATGCCAATTTTAATATAAATCTTGTCTAATGACTAATAGCCAAAAATCTTGGCTAGTGACTAATAAAATTGAGTTATTCTACTTTTTGGATTGCAAAAAAGGGCAATTGCCAGTGGAGTGGCCCACAGGGGATTCTTCTGAAGTAAATGAGCTCTTGTTTTCCAAGTAGGGGGAATAATGCTCCCCCCCTCAAGCCATGTGGGATGGTCTTCCTGGAATATGGTCTCAGCTCACACTTCCTTATCCCCTGCTCCACAGGGATGAGCAGATCTTGTACAAGCTATGATATTCAGAGCCACATGAAGCCTACAGGTTGCTATGCTATGAGAAGTAAGTTATTCGTATGGCAGGCCTTTGGTGATTTGGCCCTTGATGTCTATTCCCATTAATGGGAAGATTCAATTCAGATTTTCGGGCCTGGTTTGTTAGATTTTGACTGGGTGCTGAATCTAACTGTGAGATGGGCTACAGAGAAAACTTGTTTTCTAGTCTCTGATTGTCCAGAAGATGGATGAGTCAGTCCTACAGGTCTCAACCTCCTTCCTTCTGTTGCCTACTTTTAGTCACCAAAGAGAGAAAGAGAAGAAGCACAGAAAAGTCTATCTGGGTTGGCAGCTCCAGCAGAAGACATGGTGCGAGAGGGAGGTGGTGGAACGTTTTGGTTTTAGAGAATTTCTGGCTTAAGCAGTAATTTCAAGTATCTAGTTTTTTTTTTTTTTTTTTTTTTCTAGTTTTTTTTCTACACATTTCCAATTCTTGAAAGAAAGGTAATCAGTTACTCAGCCAGGACCATGAATCCCAAACTTTCAGATTGTTATGGATCAAGAGACTTCCAAAAAAACGTTCGGGTTCAACAGAGGCTTGCTGGCCTTCTATTTAACCAAATGAGGTTAAAAAAATGACCTTTGTCTTCTGCCATTTCATTAACAAACTGACATTTAACTATCCTTACCTCTCCCCATGTGGAGAGAGGATTTAATCTACAACAAAAGGCAATCTTTTACATTTAAAATTTGGCTTTGTGAAAATACTCATTACATGATCTTTGTTTTTATTGTTGTGTCATGTAATTGTAAGAACCTTGCCACAGATCAGCACTTGGGAATGCTAGTGCCAGAGAACCCTGGAATGCTAGGGCAGAGTCCTTAGGAGTCTATTTCTTGCAGCATCAATGATCCCATTAGGGAAAACAGTTTCAAGGGCTTTGAAGTGACTAATATGAAGTGATTGAGACTTTAGACCTTCCGTGTGTTTGGTGGTGTTCTTGGTGATTGGGCTATTAGAGATAGGAGGAAGGCAGAGGACACAATTTCCCTCCCTAATCATTGCCTAATGAGTACTGGTACAAAAGGATATTTTGTCTCTCATTCTGTTTAGTATCACTCATATGACACCTTGTTGAAGTGTCATACCTAACAAAAGAGTATCAAAGACCTCAGTAGGAAATCAGGACCACCTGTTCGGTCACTTTGAGATTATTGTATTTTGGCGGGAAAGATAGGGTCCTCCCTACCAAAGATCAGTGTCAGTGGCCAGATTGGCATCAGTAGACATGGGATTAGGGTTGCCTTCATGACAGTAATATAATTCAGTGATATAATTCAGACAGACTCAAGGTAAGGTCAGGCCATGCTGGGCAAATAGGAGGTTGGGAGGCAGCTAGGGTTGCAGGGCAAAGGCACCAGAGGTTGTGAGGGGGTTTTAGTGACCATTAAAAGAACAGTGACCTCACTGCCCAGAGAAGGAAGAAGCTTTGGAAAGCTCCATTTCCAGGATTCCTTTGGTTGGACCACAGGATCAAAGGCATTAAGAAAATAGTAAACTTTCTTCTTTAAGAGTAGTTTTAGGTTACAGAGAGATAACTCAGAAATTATGGAGTTCTCTTAAAACACATCCCTCTAATCAACATTTTCCCCTCTTAATAATATCTTGCATTGGCCTGTGCTATAGTCTGAAAGTTGGTGGCCCCTGGAATTCATATGTTGAAAACCTAATGCCCAAGGTGATGGTAGTAGGAGATAGAGCCTATAAAAGGTGAATGGTCATGAGGGGCTGAATGAAATGAGTGCCCTTATGAAAGAGGCTCCAGAGAAATCCATTTTCCTTTTGGCCATGGGAAGAGACAACCAGAAGCCAGCAACCAGAAAGGGCCCTCACTTGGCCATGGTGACACACTGATCTTAGACTTTCAGCCTCCAGAACAGTGTGCAATGATTTTCTGTTGTTTATAAACCACCCAGTCTGGGATATTTTGTTAAGCTGGAACTGACTGAGACAATGTAGTTCATTTATTACAGTTGATAAACAAGTACTTACACATTATCAATAACTAAAGTCTATAGTTTACATTAGAGTCCACTTTTTGTACTGTAGGGCTTTCTGGGCTTCAACCACTGTGTAATGAGATGTATCCATCATTAACACATCACACAGACTAATAGATTCCCTGCTCTATAAAATCCCCTGTGACTTACTGACACATTACTCACTTCCTCTCCCCTGAACTCTGGGCAACCACTGATCTTTTTACTATCTTTCTAGTTTTGTCTCTTCCAGAATGTCACGTAGTTGGAATCAGAGCTTATAAGCTTTCAGAATGACTTCTTTCATTTAGCCATATGCATTTAAGCTCCCTCCATGTTTTTCTTGCCTTGATGGCCCCTACTTTCCTTCTTTAAATTATTTTTTAACTCTGGTAAAATATATATAACATAAAGGTTACCATTTTAGTCATTTTTAAGGGTTTGCTTTAGTAGTATTAAGTACATTCACATGGCTGTGCAACCATCACCACCATCTACCTCCACTTTCTTATTTTGAAAAAAAGTTATTTTGCATTATAACTCCCTAATCCCCATTCCTCACCAGTCCCCCGAGAAACACCATTCTGCTTTCTCTCTCTGTTAATATGACTACTTTATGTGCCACATAAAGATGGAACCACAGAGTATTTGTCTTTTTGTGTAGTTCACTTAACCTGATGTCCTCAAGGTTCATCCATGTTGTAGCACATATCAGGATGTCCTTCGTTTTTAAGACTGAATAATATTCTATTGCATGTATACCACGTTTTATTTGAATGTTTAAGTATCCATGGATACTTAGGCTCTATTCTTGGGTGATCTCTATTCTTTGGCTAATGTGAAAAATGCTGCTATGAATATGCATGTGCAAATACCTCCTTAAGATCCTGATGCTGGGCCATATTGTAGTTTTATTTTGAATTAATTACTTTTTTTTTTTTTTTTTTTAGAGAGAGAGAGAGAGAGAGCATACATGTGAGAGCTTGGAGGGGAAAGAGGCAGAAGGAGAAGGAGAGACAGAATCTTAAGCAGGCTCCATGCTTAGTGCAGAGCCCAACGCAGGGCTTGATCTCATGACCCTGAGATCATGACCTGAGCCAGAATCAAGAGTTGGACTTTTCACTTGATCTTAGCCAAAAGGCCGAGAAGTGATAAGAGTTAGACTTTTAACTGACTGAACCATCCAGGCGCCCCTATTTTTAATTTTTGAACAACTACCACGCTGCTTTCCATAGTTACTGTGCCACTTTATTACACATCCTCCGGCAGTACCCAAAAGTTTCAATTTTTCCACATCTTTACAAACACTTGTTATTTTCTGTTAAAAAAATTTATTTTTAAATACTAGCCATCCTAATGGGTGTGATAGCATAATGGTACCTCATTATTGTTGATAGCTCATTTCTTTTTATCTCTTGAATAATATTTCATTGTGTATAGATGTATCATAGTTTGTTTATCCATTCACCTACTGCTTGGTTGCTTCCAAGTTTTGGTAACTATGAATAAGGCTGCTATAAACATTTGTGTGCAGGTGTTAGTATGGACATACGTTTTAAATTCATTTAGATAAATACCAAGGAGCAGGATTGCTGGAACATATGGTCAGACTATGTTTAGCTTCATAAGAACCCCCCCCCCCCCAACTATCTTCCAAAGTGGCTTTGCCATTTTGCGTTTCCAACAAAGATTATTTTTTGCATTCATTAGTATTGTTACCCATATCCCTTGACTGTCCTGCTCTTGGCTGATGTGTTCTGGGAGGGAAAAGCTGCAGATGGATCACTGACAACCAGCAGAATCTTATTTTTATGCTCCTTCAATATAACCTTCAATCAACTAGCCCTCTGGAGAGTGAATTTGGACTGAACTGAGGCAAAAACTGCTTGGCTTTGGGTTCTGGCCGCCAGAATTCATTTTCTATAGAGATTAAAATATATTAAGGAAATCAGAATTTGAACACTCCCCAAAATAAAACTCACAATTATGGACCAAAGGTATGAATCAGTTAAGTGCTAATATTCTTTTCTACTACACTTTCTATGCTATTAATATTTGGATATATTTCAATGTTCGTGACCTTTTGTTTCACAGAAATTTATTTATTTTTCATATTAGGGAAGGTGGTAAAGGACTCTTTCTGAAAGTTTGAGTCTGGAATTCAGAATTTAAAAATATCAGCCTCTTTGAGAATATTCAGAATTGTTTCTATAAGTAGAATTTCTAAATTAAAATGATTTATACTAGATACAATTGCAACAGAAATGAATACATAAGTGAACACCAAAAGACCTATAAGAGAGAGTTCTCAGATGACTGTGTGTAATAATCCAAAATAAGCAGCAGTCCTAATGTCTGCTAATGGTAGAATGGATAAATCAGATGTGGTCTCTTCATACAATGGAATCCTATGTGGCAAAAGGGATGATTGAACTGCAAATACATAATGTAAATGGATACCATTCTGTTTTAATTACTATAGCTTCATACTATACATATCTTCCAGGACAAATCTACCCTCATTTTTCTTCTTTATGTATGAAAGTATAGAGTAGATAGTTACTATCTTAGTATATTTTATTCATTGATACTCATTCACTCTGGCCGTGTGTGTGTGTGTGTGTGTGTGTGTGTGTGTTTATGATAAACATGACTTATTTTCTGATGTTGGGGATATAAAGGAATTTAACACAAAATACCAGCTCTGGTGGACTTTATATTCCTGAGCAGAAAAGATACATTGTTATGAAGAGTAAAGAACTAACTGCTAACTGCATGTGTTAAATCACACAAAACATTGTGTGATTTTGCTTTGTTAAAGCAAAACAATGGTAAGAAAGATGTATTATAAGGCAATGACCTTTTGTCAAAGCATTAAATACAATGAGTTTGAAATAAAAACCCCTATGAACTGGAATGCGCTGGTCTGGCATCTTGGATAATGATGAATTTGAAAAATAGGTTGGGTGGAGAGTTCTAGAATTTGAGGGCTTTGTGCAATATCATTTATATTCATACGTTAATAAGGGGACCAAATTAGTAAAAGTATAAGCTGAAAAGTGGGGAATAATATTTGAGAGATGTATTGGTACTAGATTACTTAAAGTTTTTATTGGTCATTGAATTACTTTTCTTTTTTGTCCTTAAGATTTATTCATTTATTTGAGAGAGAGAGAGAGAGCGAGCGAGAGAGAGAGAGAGAGAGCACGAGTGAGTAGGGGGAGTGGTGGAGGGGAGGGAGAGAGAGAATCCTCAGGCAGACTTCCTGCTGAGCACAGAGCCTGATGGAGGGCTCCATTCTAGGACCCCGAGATCATGACCTGAGTCAAAATCAAGAGCTAACTGCTCAACCAACTGAGCCACCAGGCACCCCCACTGAATTAGTTTTCTATTAGTGCTGTAAGAGTGTCACAAACTTAGTGCCTTAAAACAACACAGATTTATTGCTTCATTGTTCTGGAGGTCAGAAGTCCAAAATGAGTCTCACTGGGCTAGCATCATAGCAGTGCTGGATCAAATTCTGGAGGGTTTAGGAGAGAATCCATTTTCTTCCCTTTTCCAGCTTCTAGAAGTTTCTCACATTTTCTGATTATGGCTCCTGACATCATCAAAGCCAGCAATGTCTTCTCACATCACTCACTCTGACACTGACTTTTTTGTCTCCCTCTTCAACATTTAATGATCCCACTGGGATCATCCAGGATAATTTCCTTATTTTTAGGTCAGTCGATTAACAGCTTTAATTCCATCTGAAACCTTAATTCTTCCTTGCCATGTTGGTGGTTAGTTTGATGTGTCAATTTGGCCTGGGTATAGTTCCTTGTTATTCAATTAAAATCCTGTTCTAGGTGTTACTTTGAAGATATTTTGTAGATGTGGTTAACATCTAGAATCAGTTGATCTTAAGGTGATTACCTTCAATAATTTTCATGGGCCTTATCCAATCAGTTGAAAGATCAGAGGCAAACAGTTTTCCCTGAAGAAGATCGGAGGCAAACAGTTTTCCCTGAAGAAGAGGAAGGAAATTCTGTGGCAAGACTGGAGTATTTCTGCCTGAGAGTTTGGATTTGCTACCCTTGAAAACTGTGTGAGCCAATTCCCTGAAATGAATTTCTCTATCTGCCAGATATAGAGATATAAAATATAATTAACATATTATATTAAAATTATACTAAGATATAATTTTAAAATATATAATTCTATCTATCTATCTATCTATCTATCTATCTATCTATCTATCTATCTAAATTTATACATCCTGTATCAGGCAAAATCATGGTCCCCCAAAGAGGTGGCTATATACGTATTGTGTCACATTCAGCTACCAAATATGATTCTTTTCCTACATTTAAGGAGATACCATTGAAGAGATTTGAATGAGAGGTGATGTGGTGAAAGATTACTTTTACAATGGTGTGCATGTTATATGGAAAGAGAGACCCGAGGAAAAGACAAAAACACATGTTTAGATATGAGGTGATGTGGTTCTAGGTCAGGGTGGGTGGTCCTGGGAATGAAAAATGGTGTAAGGTTTTTCAGAGGCTTTGGAAATAAGGATGAGTAAATAGACAGTTGATTTTATATGGAGGGTGAGGGTAGGGCAGAAAAAGGATTTTGAGCCAGAGTTACACTGAAAGAGATTCAGCTAAGATACAACAACCGTGCTGGTAATTTAAATAGGTAATATTTAATATAAAGAATTGTTACCTAGGGACCCCTGGGTGACTCAGTTAAGCTCCGACTCTTGATTTGGCTCAGGTCATGGTCCCAGGGTGGTGAAATCTAACTTCGCCTGGGGCTTGTGCTGGGTTTGGAGCCTGCTTGAGATTCTCTTCCTCCTTCTCCCCCTGCCCCTTCCCACCCATCTCTCCCTCTCTAGAAAAGGAGAATTGTTAGTAAAAAGGCAGTTCACTAGATGAAATAAAGCCCTAGTTGAGTACATAGAGAGCAAGCCCAGAAAGCAGCTACTACAGCTATGAAGGAGGGAATGTGAACAAGAAAAGAACTTAGAACTTTAGAAGAGATACCTCATGCCTTTCACCAGTTTGGATCCAGTCCTATTTGGTGAGGGCATGGTAGCCACAAAACAAGCATCCTCCTGGTGACAGGGGACATGCACCGAGGGCCTGGGCAGTTGGTCTGAGGCTGCCAAGGTGAGGGCTGCAGAGAAGAAGAAAGTCCCTCCCACCTGTTTCTCAGGGACTGTCCCCCTGGCGCCTCCTGTTGGCAAACACAAACATCAAGCTAAACAGCAGAGAAGAAATGTCTCTACAAGGACCCAGTTCCAGTATTATAAAGAATGCCAAAGAAAGGTAGATCGGAGCTAAGGCAATCAAGGAAGAACCAGTACGAATATATATGCTGGTAAGAATCTTAACCAATAAGATCTTACTAAAAAAATAGTAAATAATAGAGAATACAAATGATATTTCTTTGTTCATGTGTCCTGCTTTTCGCTAAAAGGAAGTGCCAATATTGCACCACAGTAAAATCCTTGCTTCCACATACCTCTGGGGACAAAGAAGTAATGAAAACGAAAGTAGGCCAACTTTACTAAAGGAGAATTGGAACCGGAAGAAGGCAAGGTGACTAGGAGCAGGGCACTTTGTGAGTCACGGGAGAGCTGGACGCAGCTCACTGGGTAAAACGTCTTTCATTAGTTTCTACATTACTTATGTTGTTTGTATGATGGGAGGAGGGAACAAGTGTGAGTCGATTTAACAAGTGACAGGAAGAGGAAAAAGCTGGCGTGCTGGTGCCTGCTTCATGTGGCAGGGCTACTGGAGGAAAAGGCTTCTCTCTCCCTCCACCGCCTTTCCAGTTGTTGGCGATCTATCTCTCCAGATCTCCTCTTCTCCAAGTCAGATACTGGGTGGCACCTGCCGAAGACATGAGCCCCAACTCTGCGGTTTATTGTGGGGCCTCAGTCCAAACTGTTCATTTCTTCGCAACATACTTTCTATATTTGCAAAATGAGAGGTTTGAACTAGAGAGTTCTAAGAGTCTCTTGTCTTTGTAAAAGCTTTCAGTAAAACCATCCACAGTCCTTCCTCCCTCATGAATGGGCTGTATGACGCACACCGCTGCCTCCTAGCATGATGCCTGGAACTGAACTCCTTCATATGGAACCAGAGTGAGTCATGTCTGCAACTCTCAGGTAAGATATTTTCAAGAACTCTTTGGAAAATGCAGCACACTTCCTGAGCATGTTGGGTTCAGCTCTGTTTAGCTTGTTTTGCCCATAATAGACACAGAAAAGGAGAACAGAGAGATAACACAGATTTGAAGATAGAGATACCAATCAGTCTCCATCATGGGGAGTACATCTTGAAGGCAGAGCCTAGACAATTTTCCTCTTCTTATTTGCAGAGTCATCCAACTCAGTGCTATGGCCATCTGTGTACTCAGAAGAGGCTGGTTGAAGTTAGTGGATTATGTATGTTTCCATTTCTGGTAGTTACATTTTTTTTTTTAAAGACTATTTAGTCTAGAAAACTTAGGTGTTTTTGGCTTGAGTCGCATAACTTTTGTAACTTGACGGAAGTCACGATAAACTCTGGATCATATCTGTTAATTTTCAGATTCTAAACTTCTGTTTTTACTCCATACGACGAAAGAGAGTAGAGTTTGAGTCACACTCACAAGTTCCACAAGCAATTTATGGAGAATGCAGAGTACCAATCTGGAAATTGTAAGAAGGAAAGTATCGGACAGGCAGATCGCAGAATGTCTACCGTGTGCATAAGCCCCCGTTGGAGGAATCCTCTGCCCACAGTCACTGATGAAAGGGAAGGCCAGTGGGCATGGTATGATTGCATCCTCACCTCCCACCCTGCTGCTCTTATGGACCAGGAATGGGAATTTGATCCAAGAACTGCCATTCAATAGGCTGGCCAACTTCCCCTCACCCCCTGCTCTGGTTGGCTACTCGTCTCTTTTGAGAACTTAGATCGAAAACAGAGAAAATTTGCTGAAACTCAAAAGTTATTATGAAAAAAGAGGAGAAACTCGTGATGGGCTGAATTCTAGGTAAAGTCAAGAGGGAGTAGTGGAAATGGTGAGTCAAGAGAAGCTGAGTGGTAGAGAAAAGACATATATGTGGAATAAACAGAAAGAACCAGCCAGTAGGCCAGAGGTAAACAAAATAGATACATAGAGAGCTGCTTGGAACCAAGCAGAGGTCCCAGGATTCAGAGCTTCCTCCAAAACCTGATGGCATGGTTATGTTCTATCTGCTGTAGATACTATAAAAGCATGCACTTAGCAGAATTCCAGTGTCAAATCTTGCTAAATTGCTGATATTTATGGTAACCAGATAAACGTGGTGCCTCTCTTTTTCTCCCCCTGTCTCCCTTCAATCCTAGCTGGACACTTAGTACCATCTGACTTAAAACATTTTATTATTATTTTTACTTTTCTGAAAGGAGCTCTCCTTCTCCCCCAGTTCTCAACTATTCCAGTCCTTTGACCAGCTGAGTTCCTTCTACCTTAGTAGATAGTCTCATCTTTTCAGACAATGAAGGCCCTTATTATTTTCCTGAAATTTGTCTATCTTATATATACTTACAAGGTGTATATAAAGTTTAATATATATGTTTTAATATTATAAATTTGATAATTTATAATGTATATGTATCACATATAATCCTTAACTTATGCCATGATACAATTATGTGATCACATTATCTAATCTCTTTTGTTATATATCCTTTTGAAATGTTATTCTTTATAAAATGTTTATTATATAGAGAATCATGTTAATCACTCTCTAGCTGAAGGCTGTTTCTTTAGGGTGTGGGGGGGCGGTGGACAGATGCTGGAGGGACTAGTCCACCACTCAGACAGGACATATGAATGGATAAATGAAGAGGCAGAGATGAACACCCACATTCTGAAAGCAGTGACCCAGCACTATGCTCGGTAAATGGCTTGGTAAAAAATTTCATTTTATCTCTTGAATAAGCATCAAATCCACCAGATGGGGCTCTAATATTCTTTTAGTTCAACGACAGAAAATTCCAAACATTTGCTATTATCTTTAGAGAAAGAAAATATATTTCCCGTATTAAAAGAATTTGCTTGAGATAGGGTTATGCCTTAATAAGCATTATCATTTGTTTAGTATCTTTTAATGTTATAAAGTGATTTATACAGAAAGTGGCCAATTTGCTGGAAATTGAGGCATCCACATAGTTGAATTAAATCAATTCAAGTAGTTCTGAGTTAAATTCCTTTGCAGGCCTTCTCCTAAGGAAACAAGACATATTTCACACACAAATAGATGCCTATTGCTATTGGACTGTTTTGTCTTGGAGTCACTGACGTAATTTAAAACACGAATTGTTTAAAGTTATATTAAATCATTGTGAAATTTATCACAGCTGCAATATACTCAGCTCAATATACTGCAATATATCACAGCTGCAATATACTCACCTATTTTGATAGGTTATGCTTTAAGTGTTGGAAATTGAGATTTTTTTTTTTTCAGGGCAGGGGTGTGTGTTCTGCAAGGAAAACATTTTGCTTCTATTTTTCTGAGGTTTGTGTTTGGAAATCTGAGTCTCTTCTTGGACTCCTTTCTCCATGACTCATAACTTTTGTTCAACGTGGAAAGAATGCCAACTGAAGAGCAACATCTGAATTTTGATTGAGAGAGTGGGCGGGTCAAAATCACAGTCTTGAGGCTGAGCTGGGTTGGATTCATAATGTCACTCCGTGGAAGGGAACTGGGTTAGGATCAGAAGCCAGGCTTCAAGTGCTGCCTCAGGTCAGCCAGTCACAAAGGACCACCGCCACCACAATGGAGTTGATTGCTGACCTTCACCCAATGTGTCTGTAGGTTAACTATTTTGTCCTCCTTCCATTGGCCTCATGGGCCTGGCTGAGGGAAGGACAATCCTTCGGAGAAGGTGACAGCTGAGAGCCCAGCAGCCAACATGCACAGAAGCTGGGGGATGGGTGCACATTTGTCCTTCTTTGCTGCTAGGGCCACTAGCTGCACAGCCCCACGAGGACTCCCAGGGCAGTGAGAGCTGAGCAATGCCACATCCACAGCCCCATTTGCGCTCATCTTCTAAGAGGGAAAGTGTCATCGATTGCAAAGATTAGTGAACTTTCTTAACACTGTTTGAATTCCAGGAAAATTTTAAGTACATTAACAGTCTAAATTGGCCCCAGTGGAGTTAGTTGCTTCCCTCCCACCCCACGTTTGTAGCTGAAACATTAAATGTATCAAATATACATGCTTGTTTAAAGCATTAGATATATTTGTCCCATCTGGTGCTGTGGCCAGAGGTGGGAAGGACTTCTGAGGAGGCTACAGGGGGGAAGAACCCACAATCCCCACCCCCTACTCCCACCTTTGGAGTGGGGCTGGCTCAATCTACTGCTGGTGAGAGGCCAGCGGGGAAGACAAAAAGCAAGTTCTGGAAGGCATGATGATAACTAGTGTCAAGTGCCTCTTAGAGGCTGGAGGCTCTGTGAGAAATACCTTCCAGGGATTCTTTCTTATGTGTCTGTCATCAGAGCAAGCAGGCATCATCACCAAACCCAGTTTCCAAGTGAAGATATGACTTGCCCCAGGTTATGCCGCCATGGCAGTAGACAGGCATTTGGCACTGTTGGGCTTGTTCTGGGATATAGGAGTGTGTCCATGAGAAATGAGCCACAGAGGAGCAGCTAGCACTCAGAGATCTTCTAAGAAGGCAGACAACCTCAGGGAACTCATCAAGGTGATGAGAGAGAAAGGAATCACATTTATTGAGCACTTATCACGTACCAGACTCTGACACCTGTATAGCATAGCTCATGTGTCGTGAGGAAGGACACAGGCTTTGGGATCAGATGACCAGAGATCACATCCTGATCCAGTAATTTCCCAGGCTGACGGTTCTGGGCATGTTCCTGAAGTTTCTTGAAACCTATAAACCACAGTTTTAACGTTTACAGTGGAAATGCTTGTTTCTGTGTCACAGAACATTTCAAAAGATTAGTTGAGGGGCACCTGGGTGGCTTAGTGGTTGAACATCTGCCTTTGGCTCAGGGCATGATCCCGGGGTCCTGGAATCAAGTCCTGCATTGGGCTCCCTATAGGGAGCCTGCTTCTCCCTCTGCCTGTGTCTCTGCCTCTCTCTCTGTGTCTCTCATGAGTAAATAAGTCTTTTTTTTTTTTTTTTTTAAAGATTAATTGACCACTTGCATGAAGTGCTTATTTTACAGGTAGGAGGGAACTGCTTCCCAAAATTATGGAGTGGGTACAAGGTGAAAAGGAATACTGACCCAGGGCCTCTCTGACTTCTGGCTCCCTGATTGCAATACCTGGTCAAGATGAGGCAAAGAGGAGGTTAGGTTGAAGGGGTGGGCTCATGTTTGTGCAGTAGCTCCACCTCTCTGGCATCACCTACCAAGGCTCTTCTCCCGCTGTTGACTCTGCTTCTTGAGCTTGCCAAGTTTGCTCCAGCCTTAGAGTGTTGGCATCGGCTCGAGTGCAAATCGCGATTCCATTGTCCTGGCTATTGCTTGACTCACTCCCTCACCCCTTTTATATGCTTGTTGAGATTTTTACCTACTCATAAGGCATCCCCTTCACAGCCTGACCATTGGTGGAATTCTCAATATACTTTTTCTTTATTCCAGATGCTCCAAGGGGGCAAGGATCCATTGTCTGTTTTCTCCCTCTCCACTAGTGTAACTTCAGTGCTCAGAATGGTGTGTGAGACTTGGTAACTAGTTAATAGACATTTGATGAATGAATGTTGAATGAGTGAGCAAATAGGGGGAAGGCTGAAGGAAGGTTAGAGAAAGACGAACCCTAAAACTGGGAGGACTTTTGAGTACTGGGTTTTGAGCCTAGGTGTTAGAATAATATAAAGCTCATTACTTAAACTGTAGTTCAAGGTGAGATTGACCCGAGGCCAGGTTGAATTTCTTCTGAGTTGTGTAATATTAAATTAGAACTTCTTACCCTCATGTGTGAGAGTCAAGGCTAGCTCCAGGTTTCAAACATCTATTTATTTATCTAGTCGGTCAACAAATATGTAGTGATACTGCTATGGTCCAGGCACATGGAAAGGGGATTGGGTTTTAGGAATACAAAGAAGAGTAAAACACTACCCTAGCCCTCATGGAGCTCACAGTCTAGTGGAAGGAACAATTACTGATCGTTATGTTAAAATTAATGAAATTAAGTGTGATGATAGAACTTATACTAGGATTGAGGTGTCTTGTGGATCACAGGCTGAGTGAGACAGGTGGATAGACCAAGCAGGCAAAAAGTGGTGCTCTGAGGAGGCCAATGGGTTGGTTTTCTTTCACTCTGATATCCTTTGAATATTTGCTCAACTGAATTTCGATGAAACAGGACAACTTTTTTCAAGGTATATGAAAGGATTTGAACTTTATTGAATAGAATAAGTGACTTGTTCCCAGTAAATAGCATGATGCCCTGCAATATTTTGTTTTAGATTTCAGCTGGCTGCAATTGCATACATATGCCAAAAATACCAAATAGAGACAGGCCGGGACTAGTAAGAAGTGTTTATTTTAATTCTCACTTAGGAACGCTGTTTAATTTGATGGGCGTGAGACAATATACACTTCATCCATTAATACATAACTGGAAACCAGACTTGACCGGCACCATGCCTACTCTTTTCTGCAGTTGTTTTAATAGGCTTTATTGATTCGGTCCTGGGCCGCAGACTGGCTGATCCATCTTACTTGCAATCTTGCCATGTCTTCCCTGAGCCTCAGTTTTTTTTTTGCCTGTAAAATGGGTTTCATAATTAGCTCAAAGGATCGTTAAGATAACAAAATACTGTTTGTGCCAGTTCTTATGTTTTCTTCAAAAGTTGTGGTAAAAAGCACATAACATAAAATTTGCCATTTTAACCATTTTTCAGTGTCTTCATATTGATGAAACATCTTCAGAACTTTCTTATCTTGCAAAACTGAAACTCTCTCCCCATTATACAACTCCCCATTTCTCACTCTCCCAGTCCCTGCCAATCATCATTCTGCTTTCTGTCTCTATGGATTTGATTACTTTAGGCATCTAATATTAGTGGAATCACACAGTCCTTGTCTTTTTGAGACTGCTTTATTTCACTGAGTAGAATGTCCTCAAGGTTCATCCATGTTGTAGCCTGTAATAGGGCTTCCTTCCTTTTTCAGGCTAACTCATACTCCACTGGATGTATACACAAGATTTTATTTATCTATTTCTCGGTCGATGGATGTTTGGGTTGCTTCCACCTTTGGCGATTGTAAATAATGCCTCTGTGAACATGGGTATGCAAATGTCTCTTTGAGGCCCTGCTTTCAATTCCTTTGGGCGCATCCCCAAAAACAGCATTGCTGGGTCATATGGTCATTAAATTTTTAGTTTTTTTTAGGAACTGCCATACTAGTTTCCATGGTGGTTGCATTATTGTATGTTCTCACCAGCAGGGCACAAAGGTTTCAATTTCTTCACATCCTCCCTAGCACCGACTTTAAATTTTTTTTGATAATAGCTTTTGTTTGTACCAGTTTTAGAAATCATGCTGAGTTATTAGCGTGAGACACAGAATTCCAAAAGGAGTGCAAATGTTGGTATAAAAGTATTTTATAAAAATATAAATGTAAAACATGTATTTCTATAAGTGCAATTATGTAGATAAATAATAGGGTGGATATTAAGGCAAATTGGGCTGAGTGGCCATAGTAAGCATGTTTTCAACATCATCAACTGAAAAATACTGAATACTTGTTATATACAGGAAAAGCATTATGGGATGTTGTAATCATAACAAATTAAAAAATATTAACAAATCCCAGGTTTATGTAAAAGAAATTAAACCAGTTCAAAATCACACCAAGTAATGAGCAAAAGTCTTCAATATGCTCTACACTTGAAAGGCTCCTGCCACCCTTTCAATACTCTACTTCCAAATAGTAGTCATTAAACAAAACTTTGCTCTACCCTTTTGGATACCTTCTTTTTTTTTTTTTTTCATTTAATTTTTTTTTTAATTTTTATTTATTTATGATAGTCACAGAGAGAGAGAGAGAGGCGCAGAGACACAGGCAGAGGGAGAAGCAGGCTCCATGCACCGGGAGCCCGATGTGGGATTTGATCCCGGGTCTCCAGGGTCGCGCCCTGGGCCAAAGGCAGGTGCCAAACCGCTGCGCCACCCAGAGATCCCTCCTTTTGGATACCTTCTATGCATATATCTATATTTACATTCTTTCTTTGGGGGTAGATATTACTATGTATATTTTTCATTAAGAACTTCATTTATTTATTTAAAATATTTTCTCCCAGCTTTATTGATACATAATTGGACTATAACCCTGTGTAAGATGGATAATGCGATAATTTGGTATATGTACATATTGTGAAATGCTTACCACCTAAGGTGAGTTAACACATTGTTACCTCCCATAGTTACTATTCTATATATGTGTGTGTGTTGAGAACATTTAAGATCAAATTTCTTAACAAACTGATACTGTGTTGTTTATGGTAGTCACAGTGCTGCACATTACATTCCCAGAACTTATTTCTCTTACAACTGGAAGTTTGTACCTGTTGACTAGCATCTCCCAATTTCTGCTGCCTCTGACACCCCAGCCCTGGCAACTCTTTTTTTTTTTTTTTTTTTTTTACGCTTTTCATTTTTTTTGGAAAGATCTTATTTATTTATTCATGAGAGACACACACACAGAGAGAGAGAGAGAGAGAGAGAGGAACAGACACAGGCAGAGGGAGAAGCAGGCTCCACACAGGGAGCCCGATGCGGGACTCGATCCCAGGTCTCCAGGATCACGCCCTGAGCTGAAGGCGGCGCTAAACCGCTGAGCCACTTGGGTTGCCCCCTGGCAACTCTTTTTTCTGAGTTTGGCTTTTTGAGATTCCACATATAAGTGAGATCATACAGTATTTATCTTTCTTTGTCTGACATATTCATTAAAAATTTTTAAATGTGAGTAGTTTATTCAGCTACTTCAGTTATTTCAACTGAAACAGTTTTTTTTTTTTTTTCCTAACTGTGGTGGTTGTCTGTGTTATATCCAACTTAAACTTATTCCTGCAGATGTGATTATTCATGTTAGCATTTGACTTTATATGGTTGCTGAAATCCTGCAGAGGGATTGCTCCTGCCTATGAGAAGTCATGAGTCATGCCTTGATAATGCAGAGCAGCTAGGCAGAAGGGTCCTCCAAGAGTCATTTTCAGCATCTTTTTTTTATCATGTGGTGTGGTTGGGATAGGTTCTTTCCTGGCCAAAGGTGCAGTTCTTGTTTTAGTTAAGAGTTTGGTTAAGAGTTTAAATTTTCATATATAAAAAAAAGGAAGGTTCAAATCTGGTTCTCTTTAATCTCTTTGATTCACATATTCATTCATTCATTCATTCATTCATTCACAAGTGCCTGCCATGTACCAGTTTGTTGACCTGAAGATAGAGGAGAGTGGAACACAGAATTTAAATCTCTTTTCTCATAGGGCTTACATTCTAATATGGGAGACAAGCAATAAACAAAATCCAAATCCATTTTTAAACCATAAAGTACTATTTGAATGTTATTTTCTGTGTTTGATTCTGGCTTTGATGGTGGCTGCTGTCTTCCTGGTACAGCATAAAAGCAATATCCCCCACATATTCTTGATTTACCCCTTGGGTTAGCAATGCTTCATCACGCTGTGACTAAACTAGCATCTGTTGTAGTTGACTATGGCAAAAATAATCATATTACTGTTCAGTTTTCTGATATGACTAGAAAACTGATAACAAAATATCAGATTCATGATATAGTGTGTACCTTTGTAATTCTATGAGTTCTATGACATCTAAGCTGATTTCTAAAAATATGTAGCAAGGTAATACCAAATAAAAATGCATTTTTATAGCAAAAGTTGATTGAGTCTCCCTGATTAGTCATTTAACTTGGTTTCATTTAAATCAAACCTATCACGAAAAACATGAAAATTCTTTGAAAAATGTAAAATTCAATAACAGACAACGTGTTGTCAAGGATTTTAATAAAGAATCTGACTCTATTTTTTGATGTATGACTGCTGGCAGCTTTTAAGCCTCACCCTCTCTCTTCCTCTTGTGCCTTATATTTAGGCAAGCTGATAAGAAAGTCTGCACGTTGCCTCCTTTGGCCCCGGCAGGCAGCTCAAACTTGCCCAGAGAACCTTCCTCCTTCCCCACCCCTCAACCACAATAAAACCCTGTCTCTTTTCCCTGCTCTCTCAGGCCATTTTTAGACCGGCATGGGAATCCTATTTTGCTCTCCCCAGAAAGCCTCATAATATGAGTAATAAACCTTTTCATACTCTCTTGGTGCGTGTGTGTGTGTGTGTGTGTGTGTGTCATCATCAATCTTGAAATCTGAACCAAATCTTGAGTAAGAGTCCATCTGACTCTAAAGAGTGGCCACAAGAAGAATGGCTTTCCAGAAAACATCAGGGGAAGCACCCTTCCCTTTGTGTATAGCTTTTAAACATCCATAAATATTTTGCTAAGTTGGTTTATTTAAAACAACCTTGGTGGAACAATAGTTATTAGCAACATGAGTTGGGTGTTGGCACTTGTCTTCCCAGCCCCACCCAGGTCTGGAACCAGCCCTGAACTTCCAGGGACCAGGAATCAGATGTATCTCGGTATTCTTTGTGTTTGGTTGAGCCATGGACACACACATACCTGAATCCCAGCCCTTTCTTTAGTCTTGTTGAGATGATCCAATCTATACACTGCTTCAATCTTTCTCCCGAGTCAGGAGATATCCTTTGACCTAAATCACATTTCTACTGAGGAAGGAGCTTTAACAATTTCCCCAGCTGTGCACTGCTTTCTATTGTTCCAAGCACTAACAAGATAGTTTGTTGATGGACTCATTGCCTAAGACGTGACCAGCTGTTGTAATGTCTCACCATTCAGACAAAACCTCCCAGGCACTGATGTCTTCCCCAAGCAAGCAGATTTTCCATGCTCCTTTGGTCACAGTGGGCTGGGTCTTTTGGTTATCTTATGCAAGGAATGGTCTTACAGCATTGGCAATTTCCCTAGCCTCATCTTTCTCAGGCTTGGTTTCTGTATTCATCCTTCCTATATATCCCAGCATACATGTATATCCTGCCCTCCCCTCTCTGAATGTATGCATAAACACAGGTACATTCATTCTACTTGTGTTACTTTTGTCTTAATAGGCCTTATAGTCAAGTATTTTATATATGATTTATTTATTTTTCAAAGAAGACTTTATTTATTTATTTACTTGAGAGGGGACGGTGAAACAGACTCCCCACTGAGCAGAGAGCCCGATGCAGGGCTCGATCCCAGGACCCTGAGATCACAACCTGAGCCAAAGGCAGATGCTTAACCTACTGAGCCAGCCAGGCACTCCTACCTATGGATTTAAATTTTGTGTTTTCCTTGACTAATTTCTTATGTCATGATTCTACATTATGCTTATTTACCTAATTGGTCAGAGACTTACCAAGATTTACTTTCTAGTCATATTTGCCTCCATACACAGCTATTTATAACTATCCTGTGAGCACTCCTAAACCCTCTATTTTAGTACATACTGGTGAGACTGACCTCAGGAGGGGCATAATACATTAGAACTTCTCGAGGCCCCAAATATTCCCAAATGCCATAAACGATGATTTAGGGTTTCATCTGTTATGTTAGATATATATTTCTGTGTAACTCAATATTATCTCATAACTTAGTAGCTTCAAGAAATAAACATTTGTTATCTTATACAGTTTCTGTTGGCCAGGTATTCAGGCCAGGTTAGCTGGGTGTTTCTGGCTTAGGGTCACTCAGGAAGTATACTCAGAACATCGACCAGAGCAGTAGTCATCTTAAAATCTGACTATGGCTAGAGGATCCTCCTCCATTTGGCTCACTCATATGGCTATTGGCAGGAGGACTCAGTTCCTTGCCACATGGACCTCTCCCCACAGGGTTCCTGAGTGTCCTCCAGACATTACAAAGGCAGCTGACTCCCCCCGACTCCCCCCACACAGGGAATGATCCAAGAGCAAGCAAGATGGAAGCAGCTCTTTTTTATAACCTAGTCTGAGAAGTCATACACTGTCATTTTTGCAATATCCTATTTTTAAAAAGATTTTATTTACTCATGAGAGATACAGAGAGAGAGGCAGAGACATAGGCATAGGGAGAAGCAGACTCTCTGTGAGGAGCCTAATGCAGGACTTGATCCCAGCAACCCAGGATCACGACCTGAACCAAAGGCAGATGCTCAACCACTGAGCCACCCAGGCGTCCCATGCAACATTGATTGCACAGGTCAGCCCTAGTTGTGGTGTACTCCCACTTGCCGTGGGTGACCGTGGGTGATGGATGGTATACTGCAGGGCTCTTTACTAAACAGGCGCTGGAGATGGTGCCATCCCTAAAGGACATCTTCAGGATTCACTTGACTTCAACAAAAAACTCTGAGAAGGGAGAAAATAAGAGATAGGGGACGGCAAAGGGAAGCAAACTGATCCCACTTGCCTTTTTCTCAGAAACCCGGCCTACTAGACCCATTTACTTTTCCATCCGGTGGGTGTCAGGATTGCAGCACTGGACTATGGCCAGCAGAGGGCAGGCTTCTGCGAGCCAGAGACTGCCTGCTAACCTCTTCAGAATAAAGGACCAGTAGAATAGTAGCATTTCTGAGTTGGAAGGAACCTGAAATAAAACATCTATTAAGACCTTCTTATTTCATAGATGATAAAACGGAGTCCCCCAGAGGAGAAAGCAGCTTGTTTAAGGACTGTCAGCCTCCAAGTGACGTAGTTGGGATTTGAACTCCTAGCTCCTTGGACATTTTTCTTTTCATTATACTAAAGTTCTTCCCTTTTAGCATTGCTTGAAAAATGACCCTTCGTATTTTAGGCAAATGGAAAGGATAATGCATACTTCATTATTTCTCAAATTTTAGCAAAAGGACAATAAAATGTTTGAGAATTTAATTTTTGACTTAAATCCTTTTTATATTGTTTTACTGAAACCCACACCAACATAAAATTAGGATTAAAAGTCCTTCTATAAATTGCTCTTGTAAAATGATTCATTAAAATCAAATTCATATAATTAATACAAATTAAAGTTTAAAGACAAGGTGACAACATTAACTGGGTGTGGGGTATATATTGTCATTCCTTGAGTTCAGCTAAAACTGAACTGCTATTTACTACCTGAATGTGGTAATAGGGTTGCTCTGCTTATACCCCCAGGGGTTGTGTGGCTAATGGGTTTTCCCACTACCTTTTTTCCTATTCAGTGTGACAAACCTTCATTTGTATAGCAGGCCATTTTAGCATTAATTTGTTTTCATTTAGTGAAAATGCTTCATTTATGGATTAATCTCACTTCTTTTCTCATTAGCTTGGATGGGTCTACTTTTCTCCTACATAACTAATCATAAATGCAAGAACGAGCAATGAAATCTGGGGAGATAATTGGTTATAAGGTGATTACTCAGAGATTATATTTATATTAATATAAGCACTGAAATGAAAACATACTCCAAAAAAGAAAAATCAGAGAACTTGCAACTCCCTGAAAATATGAACACAAACCCTTGAGTGTCTTCATGCTGAAATTGGAGAAGACATTGAATAATGCATTTATTTTTAGTCCTGATAGTATGTTCTAGACATTATATTGTTATCAAGCATTATCTTGATTTCAAAGGAAACCAAAGGGCCATGAAAAATTTGTTCAATTGTCGATGACAACGTCTTAATTGTAGAATTAATGAGTGCACAGAGATGAACACAGTCATCATTTGCCTTCTCCAGAGACATCCAGATGGAAGGTAGGCACTGAGGACAGTACCCAAGTTGGGGCAGAAGGCTGGATCTCTAGACAGCTCAGTCATGGGCTCTATCTATTCTATTACTGGGCACTTACTTTAACCTTGTGGGGTAACTGAATACCCAGTAAGATGTGGCTAAAGTCAGATGCTGTGTGTAATCTGTGCTCTAGGCACCAGGATCTGCAGCTAACAACTGACCCCTTTTGGACTAATCTACACATAAGAGTGTCCTGCCTGTCTTGCAAAACTTACTTGGCTTAAGCATATTTTTGATTGAAAAACATCAGTGCTGCTCTATTTTCTGAGACCGAGGAGCAACATTCCACAACCAGGGCCACATGTCAAGAGTGGAGTTTGTGACTAACCCTCTCAGCATTGCCCCTTCTGTTCGCAGGCACCACTTCTATGAACCAGTGGGAGGAAGCAGGAACACATTGTTCCCATTTCACTGTAGCTTGAGAAGAGAGAAAAGAGGCAAATGAGGGGTTTAGACTGAATTAATTAAGCCCAACACATTTCTGTGGAAAATTTAAAGCTGTGAATGTTTGAGAAGTTTAGATGAACATTTTAGATTCACACCCCCATCTCCACCTGTTGAAATATTTCTCCTTTTAGGCTTCTCTCCAAAGCTACTTTTCCCTGAAGACTTCCTGGATTCCCATAAAATGGGGTTCAGCCGCCCCTAATGCCCGTGGCCATTTTGTGGGAGGGAATCCTGCTTAAAACACTGCTTTGCCCAAGGTAATACATTTCCTTCAAGACATATTATCCTCAGAGAGCTTTGTAGGTGGTATGAACTGGTATGAGAGCTGGTTAGAGCCCAGAACACTCTGAATAATAGCCAAACATTTAGAGTATAATGGCTTTGCCATGGCTACTTTAGTTTTCTTAGTGAGGATCAAAACCAAAACATTTCACATGGTGGTGGGCTCATAGAAAAAGGAAAAGAATAGAGAGCTTCAACCTCAGCCTCATCATCAAGAACAGTTGAAATCCTGTTAAGGAAGCTGAAAGCATACTTTGATACGGGGAGGGAAGTTTACCTTGGCAAGAACACAGAGGATCATTGGTGGTGGGCCCTGAAATGCTGATTTTCCCTTTTGTCACTAAGGTGTTTAGCTGAGAAGGAATCTCTCCTGCCTGACCAGGTACATTCTTGGCTTGGCTTGCTTTTTGTACGGGATCCCTTCTTGGTGGGATAGCCTGTCCCCTGAGAACAGTGGAGCTCACAGCAGAAAAATCGCTGAGAGAGAAGAACATGACAAGTAGAGTGAGGATCCCAGCATGTAATCACTTAAGGACTGAGGAGAAATGAAATAGTTGCTCAGGCCACATTCCAGAGATATAAATGATTGTTACCCTTTGATTTCCCTACTCTTTCTGTCTCCTCATTTCTGATCTTACAGGACTGTGATTGGACTTGATCAAGACTCTTGACTGCAGAAGAAGTCTACGAATACGATTTAATTGTAAATCATGGCTAAAGAACTTGCCAGCAGACACTTGGCCTGCCAATGGTAGCACTGGATGTGCGGTGCTGGCTTGGGACAGGTGATGAAGGATGGGTAAGTGATTTTCTTGGGTAGAGGTAGGGAAAGGGAGGAGGGAGAAGAAGGAAGTCCCTAAATACAGGCTCACCAATTTTTCATTTTAACAATGTCTTGAACCTTTAGAACTCATGGAGTTTAACCTCCCATATGATTGATTCATTCATTCAACTAATATTTGCTAAGTGTTTACTATGTGCTGCAGGTACAATAGTGAACAAATCAGATAAAAACAAACAGCCTTGCCCGCATAGAGCTTATATCTAGTAAAGAATGACCAATAATAATAAACCTATGCACAATTAAACTATGCAATATAATAGAAAGTTATATGTGCTATGGAAAAAGTGAAATAGGGAAGGAGCAAGGGATAGTGGGGTGAATGTGAGCAGCATTGTCATTGTAAATAGGGTGGTTCTCCTGGACAAGGGGTTACATAACATTTGTTGAACACTTGTGTTGAGCAACTCACTACCTCATAAAGGAGACTTTTTCAGTTTTGGAGTGCCTTCCTATAAGTCTTTTTCACATATTGAGTTGAATCTGCTTTTCTCCAAAATGAAAAAAATGAAAGAGGTAAAAATTAATCCATAAAAAATGTAGCCAAAGAGAAAAAAAGAAACAGAGTCAATAGGACATATAAAGAATAAATAGCAATAAAGCAGATTTAAACCTATCTGTATAAATAATCACAATAAATATAAATGGTCTAAAAAAGCAGGTATTTTAGATTAGATTAAAAACAAGATCCAACTTTACACTGCTTACAATAAGCACACTATAAACATACAAGACACAAATATAATTGAACTAAGTGTGGAAAAGGATAGAGCATATTAACATTAATCAAACAGAAGCGGAAATGGCTACAATATCTGGCAAAGCAGATTTCAGAGCAAAGGAGAGAGAGAGAGCTGTCATTTCAATAATGGAAAGGGGTCAAAAAGAAGCTATGGAATAATATTCCTCATAGATTTTGCATAGATGCAAAAACTCCTGACAAATTTTAACAAATAAACTCCATCAATACACAAAAGGAGATTTATCTAGGTGGAGTTGATCTGATGAATGCAAGGTTGGTATAACATTTGAAAGTCTATCAGTGTCATTCACCATATTAACAAAATAACAAAAGAAAAACCATTTAATCAGCTCAGTTGGTGCAGAAAAAGCACTTAACAAAATTCAACATTCATTCCTGATATGAGCTCCAGAAAACTAAGACTAGAAGGGAAATTTCTCAACGTGATAAAAGGCATCTATGAAAAATCTATAGCCTACATTCTTAATAGTGAAAGACTCAGTGTTTTCTTCCTAAGATCAAGAACAAGGCAAAGATGTCTGCTTTCATCACTTCTTTTTTTTTTATTTTTAAGATTTTATTTATTTTATTCATGAGAAACACAGAGAGAGGCAGAGACACAGGAAGAGGGAGAAGCAGGCTCCATGCAGGGAGCCTGACATGGGACTTGATCCCGGGACTCCAGGATCATGCCCTGGGCTGAAGGCAAGTGCTAAACTGCTAAGCCACCCAGGCATCCCTGCCTTCATCACTTCTATTCAACATTATGCTGGAGGTCTAGGCAATGCAACAGGCAAGAAAAAGAAATATATGGCACCCAGACTGTGAAGGAAGAAGTAAAAATGTATTCATTTGAAGATGATATAATCACTTGTGAAGAAAATCTGCAAAAGAGCTGCTAGATTAGTTAGTGAGTTGAAGAAAGTTGCATCGTACGAGATCAATATATGAAAATTAATTGCATTTCTATGAACTAAGAATGAATAATCCAAAATTGAAATATAATACAAATAAGCATTAAAAATCTCAAATACTTAGGGATAAATCTGCTGAAAGATATGCAATGCCTGGATACTGAAAACTTTAAAACACAGTGGAGAGTGATGAAAGAAGATCTAAATAAATGTGTCTATAGGTCAGAAGATTAAGTATTTTTAAGATGTTATTTCTCCCCAAATTGTTCCATGGATTCAACATAATCTCAAACATAATCCCAGCAGGAATTTTTTTTAAAGATTTTATTTTTTATTTATTCATGATATATAGAGAGAGACAGAGAGAGAGAGAGAGACAGAGAGAGAGAGGCAGAAGCAGGCTCCATGCAAGGAGCCGGACGTGGGACTCTATCCCAGAACTCCAGGATGACACCCTGGGCCGAAGGCAGGTGTTGAACCGCTGAGCCACCCAGGGATCCCCCCAGCAGGAATTTTTGTAGAAATACAAAAAAGGCAACCTGAGGTGCCTGGGAGGCTCAGTGTGTTAAGTGTCTGACTCTTGATTTCAGCTCAGGTCATAATCTCAGGGTCATGAGGTCAAGCCCTGCATTGAGCTCCCTGCTGGGCCTGGAGCCTACTTAAGATCCTCTCTCTCCCTCTCCCTCTAACCCATTTGTCCACACGCACACACACTCTCTCTCTCTTAAAAAAAAAAAGAAAGAAATACACAACCTAATTTTGTAATTCTTATGGAAATACAAGGAACCTAAAATAGGCAATGGGATTTTGACAAAGAACAAAAGTACTAGCTGATTCAAAAACTTACTACAAAATGTATAGTAATAAAGATGATATAGTATTACTATAAAGAGAGAAATATAAAAAAATATAATAGAAAATCCAGAAATAGATCTATACATATATAGACAATTGGTTTGTGATAAAATATCAAAGCTGATTCAGAGGAGAAAAGATAAGCTTCACAAGATAATACATACGTAAAATGACATTTCTTTGCTTAAAAATTAAGGAAAGTTATGTCATTATTTCTTGGAGAACTTTAGTTACCTTGGAGCAGAATTACTCTTTTAAAAAACAGCTTATTGAGTATAACTGATATACAGAAAACTTGCATATTTAATGTATACTATTTGATAAGTTTGGACATATGCACACATCTGTGATATTATCATCAGAATCAATGTACTAAACATATCCATCACCTCCAAAATTGTCCTTGTGTTCCTCCCCACCTTTTGTGGTAAGAACACTTAACATGAGATCTACCTTCTCAACCAATTTTAAGCGTACAACACTGTATTGTTAACGGTAGGCACTGTAGTAGTATGTTGTATAGCAGGTCTCTATCATTTACTCATCTTGCACAGGTGAAACTATACCTATCAGACGAGTCTCCATTTCCCTTTCTCCCCAGTCCCCGGCAACTACCCTTCTATTCTCTGCTTCTATGAGTTTGACTAGTTTAGATTCCTTATGTAAGTGAAATCAGACAGTATTTGTCCTAAGACTGGCATATTTCACTTTGCTTAGTGTCTTCCAGGTTCACCAGAATTACTTTTTTACAAGGAAAGTAACTTATGTGTGTGGCTAGTTCATAGCCATTGGCTTGGGAAGATGTTTGACAGCGCCTTTTATTTTATATTGCTTAGCAAACCAGAGAGCTGAGGGACAGGTCACATGGGGGCTGTTGGCTCCAGTGACCTCATTTGCGCATCTGGTGGTTGGCTCTGGTAATGGAGGCCACTGGGCCATGTTTGTCCAGCTTCTAGCAGGTTGATCTCAGGGTTATGCCCTTGGGGGCTATGTTCTAAAAGCAGTAAGAGAAGAGAAGCCCACATGAGCAGGCACTTTGCAAGTTTCTGCTTGTATTCTCTTGGCCAAAGCAAGTCACATGGCCAAAGCCAAATTCAAGAGATTGAAACATACAGACTCTACTACTTTATGGGAAGAGATGCAAAGAATTTGTGACCAATCTTTGGAATTGGTGGTTTAGCAGAACATACTGCTGAGGAGCGAAGCCTGGGCCAGTGCAGGTTTAGAGTTCTCATGGCCAAAGATTACATTGGGTTGAGGCTGGGATTACAGCATTGATTACTTATGACCAAGGTAGATTGAGCAAAGCTATTTAGGGAAAGTTGGGGACCATCTGTCCAGGATCCTTCTGGTCTTCTTATATTCTTGGGATTCTGTGAGCATTTGGCTTATGGATATCTGCCACTTACAGAATCACCATAACTACCCTGCTTCTGACATCTTGGGGGACTTCTCCCATCCCTCCAAGCCAGGCCATTCTGGTTCTGCTGCCCTCTGTAGCTATAGCTCTTTTCATTGGTGGGTGCTTGGCAGCTTTGATGGTAGGTCTCAAAATGAGATGCTGTTCATAACACAGGCTAAGGAGTCTATATTCAGAGCCCACCTTCTTGCCTGGGAGAAGGCTGATTCCTTCCCATTTGGCAGGCTCCTATAGGAGCAAAGAAAAACATCACAAATTAATATCTCAATAAATTATCCTGCGACATTTGTTTATGCATTAAATGTTGCAACTGTTTATCTTTCTTTTAAATTACTCCTGAGCTCCATAGAGCAGAGTATTTTGTCTTATAAAATTTATCATCGTGAAATTGCTTGTCGCCGCTCCTCCAGAAATGTCAGGTTTCTGAATTAGTAAAATGGAGCACCACAATAGAACAACTTCTCTTTATGAGTTATGTAGGGCTCCATCATTTGGATTAAGAAGAAATATCCATTAGCAGACACAGGTGCCTAGACAGACATTTAAAACATTAACAAAAATTCTTTTATCATATTGGAGCTTCAATTGATATTTTGAAAAACAAAAAACAAAAAAAATTCAGTTTCTAACCTTCATTTTTTTCTCTGTAAATAAACAGACAACATACTCAGAGATGCTACCATACAGACCCTTCAGAATCCAGAATAAACCCCAAATCCTCTCCTTTGTACTCTAGACGTGCAGAGAGTATATAACAAACAGGGCCACCATGAATGACTGTGAGACCCCCCCTGGACCTGTAGAGCTTGTCTACCCAGAGAGATCAACAATCTTTTCTAATTCTCCAGTAGCGAGAAGTGGAAACTGGGGCTGGAAAGTGAGTTTTTGAGCATGCATGAATTTATATTTGTGTGTTCAAATAGAACTGTGGTGTTTTCAGGTTCCCGCCAATGTCCATTTCTCTTCTCCTTCAGAGGGTGAACTTTGTGAGAGTTGGAACAGTGTGTCATTGAACACAGTGCCTGCAGGGTGCTCAGTGAATGAACCACCATTCAGAATACTACACTGGGCCCTGTGTGGGATTCGGGGGAGGTGCCGTGTGAATAGAGCAGCTGTCACCAACGGGTCAATGACAATCTATTGATGGATGTCAAAATCATAGCTGGCCACACACATCATCCTCATTTCCAAGGTGCATCTTCAGCCTTCTTGTCAGAGACCAACCTTCCTCCTTTCCTCCCCTCCCCCCTTTCCCTGCACTTCCCCAATCCCTTCCTCCGTCTTTCCCCCATATCTTCCTCCTTCCTTCCATTTGTCTTCTCTCCCCTCCTCCACCACCCTGAAAGGACAATGTCAAAGCAGATCCCCATTAAGAAACTATTAGAGCCTCTTCTATTGGGGTTTATGATCCAGTGGGGGTGACTTGAGCCTGTGAGTTTCTGGCAGCGTCCAAAAATGTTAGGAAGACAGAATTTGCCAGTGCATTTCTGAAGCCTGGCCCAAGGTATTGTGTCTTAGGGCTTGTGTTAGTGAACAAAACAGAATAAAAACATTAATATATACAGCTGCATAGTCTAACCTGGATCATGGCTCATGATTTTGGGGTTTGGGCAGGATATATAGAATTTTCTTATGAGCTATTGTAAAAGAGCAACTTATGTATTTTGGGTGTAGGTGTGTATGTGTGTATGTGAGAGAGGAATATGAAACATCTGTCTATTGATTTTTTAAAGTACTTCTTCTCCCATTGTGAGTAGGGCCAATGTCTTAAAGAATACTCCCTTCCCTACCCTTTTCTTTTCCCCACTTGCCTTTATTTTTTTTCTTTCTTCTCATTTCCTGTCTGCTCCATCCCTAACTCCCAATTCCATCTTTTATTGCCACTGCCTGCAAAGGCCAGAATGTGGAATGAGTTAGGGTCATGATCAGAGTGGAATATGCTGCCAGGGGTGGTGGTGGGGGGTGAAGCCCACCTATGCACTTTCCCACCTTGAGTAGTGCATGGAGTAGCTTGCCCAAGGCCCCACAGCTAGGAAGTGAGAGAGGAAAGGTTGGAACTCAAGCCTGCCAAGCATAATCTCTGGAGATGGTCCGAGGTTAAGCCACCGAAAGAGTTAGCTCAACTAGCCCTTATGCAAGCCAAGAGTAGGTTTCCAGATGAACTGATGTTTCTGTTAGTGACTTCCTTCCTAGGAAAACTCAGAGCCACATTAGCACTCATGACACAAGCTTTATTCTTGAACTTTAATAAATGTGTATGTTTATTAAAATATTTGTGAGAATCAGGTCACATATAATTAAAACAAACAGACCCACATGCATGTATCCTATATCCTCTTTCCTCCATCTGACTGTGTTGCATCAGAGTGCTAGATCCTTCTGATAGACAGGTAAGAAAAGCTTCTAGAGGTCTAAATAACACAGAATGACTAAGAATGAGCCAAAGCAAACTCAAATTTGGAGATTTCCCAGAGCTTTTGAAAAACATCCTAAGCATTTTAACCCAAATGCCTTGGGAGTCAAAGAGCTGGAGAGTTTATCCACATCTGAGAACCAGCTAAACTGCAGTAGGATTCCCAGAGCAGCTGGCTCTGAGGTCTCTGTATTTACTATGCGAATATTTGCAGTGAGAATTGGGAAATAATTATGAAATCAACAATTTTTAAGAGATGTGGGGGTAGGATGGTCCTCTGGGCAGCATTCTGCCTGAGAGCACTTCCCTTCCTGATCGGACCTCCCCCGGGGAGGAACTAGCCTAGCAAGAAGTGCCAGAGGGAGCACCAGGGAAGGAAAAAGTTCATTGTGTGGAGTTATGCAAAGACAACAGGAACAAAAAAAAGGTGATGGAAATGTGCTTAGCACCAGGAGCATGGGGAACTGCTCTGCATTTACCCAAGGGCTCTGACTCCGAGAAACCACTTATTGAGACGGGAAAGAGAAAGCCTTCAGAAGAAGCTCTCTCTTGGTGATAAAAACAGAAAGGCAAAAGGCAAGGCAAGGGCCTGGTTCAGAGCTGAGAAAAACTTTACAAATCCAGAACTGAGGAGGGATGGGTAGCTAAACCATGCTTATTACACCTGCATATTGTGATGAGTTGTGGTGGAGAATCTTGTGTATATAAGCAGACACAAACTTGCATGTTTAGGTTGGCTCTGAAGGGAATCTGCATACAGTTTATTCATCATGTTTTGGTTCTTCTCAGTGGCTCTATTCACTCATTCATTTATTCATTCACTCATTCATTCATTCATTCATCCATCCATTTGGTTCTTATGTTGTGCTAGACATGCTGCTGGGCACCAGATGTGTAAAGATCGCATAACACAGCACCTCTGCAAAGAAGCTCGCAGGCCAGAGAAAGAACTAGTCTTTTGATTATGCAATTATAAAGCAGTGATCAGGATATATCAAGGGCTCTATGGGAGCACAGATAATGGAGTCTGTTATGGGTTAAAATGTATGCCCCCCAATTTATATGTTGAATCTCTAACACCCAGCACCCCAGAATGTGACATTGTGTGAAGTCAAGGTCTTTAGTGAGGTCATCAAGTTAAAATGAAGTCCTTAGCATCTGTCCTCATTCAGTATGACTGGTGTCTTTTTGGAAAGGGGAACAATAAAGACACTTATGCACGCCAGGAGAACACCATGTGGAGATGGAGGCGGAGAGTGGGGCAGTGCTTCTACAAGTCAACGAATGAATAGCAGACATCGCCAGAAACCACCAGGAGCTGGGACAGGCATGGAGCAGATTCCTCCTCGCAGCCCTCACGAGGCCCCCTAACTGAGCTGTAGGGAGGAGGTCAGAGAAGGCTTCCCAGAGGAGATGATGGAATGGAATTTTAAGACTTGAAGAGCAAGCTGTCAGGTGCAGGGGGCAGGGTGGGATATGGGAATGGCATTCCAGGCAATGGAAGAGCACAGGCAGAAGCATTGGTGTGAGAAGCAGCTGGGGTGGGAGGGAGGCCATGGTGTGGCATCAACGCACAAGGACAGATGAAAGGTCTCCTGCCTCTGGAAAAGCCCTGTGGGGCCCCCAAGCCTGGGTCACTGTCCTGGTCCCCACCACAGCAGCGCCCTGGTGGTTAGGCCAGCTGCTCAGCTTCACAAAGCTGGTCCCTCACCGCCGGGAGCAGAGCTTCCTTCAGCCAGGAGGGCAGCATCAGGTTTCTGGCCTGCTCAGGTCCCATTCCTGGGTCCTGGAAGGTCAAGCTCTGCCCTGCCTGAGGTTTCTTTCTCTTCGGGGACAGCGAATTCCTCCTTTTCATCGTGAAGCGAAAGCTCCCACATGATGTTAAGGATAGGGAATATTTAAGCATCATCGAAGGTCAGAGGAATGTTCTGATTCCTGAACATTTTTGTGTCTTTCAATTTCCTCACAATAGGAAGACAGCTAACAAAAAGGCTTTCACTCAGCCGCTGCGTTCAAGAAAACCCGGCTTAATAGGTGTGAAACGGTTCCTCCAAAGGCCACCTGCTGATCTGTGCTCTGTCCTCTCACGTGACTCTATGTGGTTTTGTCTAAATTTCCCACCTCTGATACACATTTCAAAGGATGCTGTTCTGGGAGCATATGGCCAGAAACGCACAAAGGTTTATTCTGGGTAATTAAGATTTTTTTGTTTTGTTTTAACATCAACCCACCTTTTATATAATCTTTAAAAATTCTGGTGCTCCAGAGAAGCCATCAGGCCATTCACCCCAGGGGAGCTTTAAATTGAGGACATTTGTAACCTTCTTCTCTTAGGTTTCTTTAGAATTTAAGATAAAATATTAGAGTGAGGTGATACTAAAATATAATGGCCCTTGCCTTTATATACTAGACTTAAAATTGTATTTGAATCATACATAAAGTATCCTGGTCAGGAGTAACACACATTTCTTTTGGGAATGGAAGAGCCGCCTTGTAATCTAGGTGGTCTCCTTAATTTTTGAAAAAATTATCACCCTCATGCATATATATATATATATATATATATATATATATATATATATATATATAAAGAATGCTTAAAATCTAGTACTCTGTATTTAGAATTAAATGGCCCATACAAAGGGATGCCTGGAAACAAAACAAAACAAAATGAAACAAAAAACAAAGGGATGCCTGGGTGGCTCAGCAGTTGAGTGTATGCCTTCAGAGGTTCAGGGCTCAGGGCGTGATCCTGGAGTTCTGGGATCGAGTCCCGCACTGGGCTCCCTGTGGGGAGCCTGCTTCTCTCTCTGCCTGTGTCACTGCCTCTCTCTTTCTGTGTCTCTCATGAATAAACAAATAAAATCTTAAAAAAAAAATGGCCCATACAAATGCTTAATTGCAAATATTAAAGATTTACTTTTTAACTGAGAAAAGTTAAGGACAAAGCTTGTACAGCATGCCTATCTCTAATATCCCTGCAACACTCTCTGCTCCTTCTTACATTGATCAAATAACTTCTGGGTGGAGCTCAGGTGTTCAGCCTCAAAGGACAGGCTGTCACTACTGATGAGGACGTGCAAGCCTAATGGGAGAGACCAATGTACAAATATGGCAAGTGCAGAGACAGGATATAAATAAGGTGGTGGGTAGCTAAGTGGAGGGGTTGAGAAACACTGCTTGGACATCCTATTTAACCTGAGGCCTGAAAGATGGGTATAAACTTATCAAGTAAAGAAGGAAGGGATACACATTCCAAATAGAGGAAAATTCTGCGTAAGTCGGGGAAGTCATGACTTCCAATGATCATCATTCTGGGCAGTGCAGATGCTCTCTCCATGTCATGAACTTCTTCTACTAAATTGGTCATCTAGGGACGCCTGGGTGGCTCAGTGGTTGAGCATCTGCCTTTGGCTCATGTCATGATCCTGGGGTCCTGGGATCCAGTCCAACATTGGGCTTCCTGCAGGGAGACTCTATCTCCCTCTGCCTATGTCTCTGTCTCTCTTTCTATGTCTCTCATAAATAAATAAATAAATAAATAAATAAATAAAATCTTTAAAAAAATGGAAAAAGGAAAGAGGTGGGAAGTTGGGATAGGTAGACACTCAGTGTGCCCAGAACATGACACGTGGGGGCAATGGCTAGGAATGAGACCAGAGAGGTCAGATGAGGTCTAGACAGGGAGAAGACTGCGCCATGAAGTTTATGGACTGCTTGTGAAACAATTTTTGGGCATCCTGGCCAGATCTGTTGTTTTGGATGCCAACCTGGCAGTACCATGGTGGAAAGATAGTGGAGAGAAAGAGGTGCAGAAACACCCAAGGATGTGGTCCAGGTGAGGCACAAGGGGGCCTGAACTGGAAGTGTAAAGGTGGAGGTGGAAGGAAGGAATGGGCAAAAGAGAAGTTTAAGGCTGGCAACCCATGAATTGGGGTGTCTGGCTGCACATGGGGGAGAGAAAGAGTCAAGATAAGACCTAGCTTGGAACATGGTACCTGCTGTGAACTGAACTGTGTTCCCTGCAAAATTATATGTTGAAATCCTAACTCCCAATGTGACTATATTTGGAAATAGGGACTTTAGAAGGTAAGGAAAAAAACGAAGTCATAAGGTGGGGCCTGGATCCAATAGGATTCCTGTTCGTCTAAGAAGAGACAAGAGAGCTAGCTTTGTTTCTCTCTCCCTCATGTGAGCACATAGTGAGGAGGCGGCTGTCTGCCAGCCAGGAAGAAAGCTCCCATCAGAAACTGACTCTGCTGGCACCTTGATCTTGGACTCCCCAGCCTCCAGAACTGTGAGAAATAGATATCTATTGTTTAGGCCACCTGGACGGCGGTATTTTGTTATGGCAGCCTGAGCTGATTGATTGAGAAGTGCCATTAACTCATATAAAGAAAGAATAAAAAAGACAGAGATTTTTGTTTTATCCATCCATCCATCCACCCATCCATCCATCTTTAGTTTGGTTTTAGACATGTCAAGTACAAAGATACTAATAAGGTAGAGAAGAAGAGATGGCCGGTAGGCAACTGGAGATATAGAATAGGAACAAAGGGAAGCAGTCAGGTCAGGGAATAGTTTGAGAGTTTTCAGTATAGAAGCAGAAGCCAATAGTGAAGATTGTCTAAGGAAAGAAGGCAGAATAAATGAGAAGGTGGCCAGGAAAGGAGCTAGGGAATCCAGACACTTAAGGGCAAATAGAAGTAGCCAGAGAAAGAGTTGCAAGTGAGAGATGGTCTAGGGCCTGTGTGTGTGTGTGTGTGTGTGTGTGTGTGTTTAAGGCCATTTGTCAATACTGTCATGTGCTCTAGAGGGCTCAGCTAGGCTGAAAACCAAAAACTAAAGCACTGGGCTGGCAATTAGGAGGTAATTATTAGGAGCCCTGTCAGCGCAGTGCCAGTTGCGTTGGGTTGAGAAATGCATGCAAGTTAAGAAAAATGAGGCTAGACTATGATTTTAAGATATTTGCTTATGAAATGTACAGGGGAGGTGTGGAGGTAGCTTGAGGAGGAGGCAAATGTGAGACAGTTATTTTCCTTCTATGCTTCTGAAACTCCACATTAATTCCTATTTTTATGCTAAGGAACCATGGACAGCTATAGAAACAAAATTGTACTCTTCTTTTAAGCAAATCAACCCCTTTCATTACTTTAGACTTTTGATGTCTGTTTTCCACCCAACAGGGACAAATCCCATGTCCCTTTCCCCTACAGACTCTTTATCTCATTGGCTCATTTCTGTTGATCTCCTGAAGACCACCATATTTTAACAAGGTGTCAGGATTCCCAAAATGAGGTTAGGGGTGTGCATGTGATTGTGACTATATGTGTGTGTGCTAGGGGATAGAATGTGAATATACCATATGATGCCAGAGAACTAACTCTCTTCTGTGAAGAGGATCAGATGTCATCAATGGTAGATTTTATATTATATAATGGTACCATGATAAGAAAACAAGACGAAACAAAACTTGTCCATAAAACAATTATGGCCACTCTTCTTCCCACTGCAGATTATGGTTAGAATGAAAAATGCAAAAGAAAATATTTGTGTTTTCTTTTTCCCTCTATTGCAAACTTATAAAGAGCTACTTAGATATGCTTGTGTGAATCTATCTATCTTGGAGATTGACAGTCCAGTGGGATGTGATGTAGGCCTCTGGTTTAAATTGCTTAATAGTTGAAGCGAAAGAAAATATGTATTAGAAAATTCTTCCTGGAACATCAAAATAATGCATTAATTTAGGAAAAAAGTGATTCATATGTGACCTTGTGTAATATTTGACTTTTTAAATGCCACACATAGCACTTATCTGGTTTTTAGCTTTGCTGGGAAATGGCTGTATCCAGCAAGGATAAAAGGCTTCCAGCTGGGATAACTATCCTATAATTAGTGATGCATTTTTTAAAAGGAAAACCAGAAATTATTGGAGACAGTTGATGTAAAAATCTCTACATTGCTAAAGTATGTGTGTTGGTAGCATGACAGATTTAGGCCTATTGATGCAATGTTACACACACACACACACACACACACACACACACCAGTTTCTCTTATCAGCATATTTGAGGAGGTCAGTTTTCTTTCTATTGATTTCAGGACAATTCACTGGAAGTCAGATCTGTTAATTTGTGTGATGTTGTTATCATGTTATAATATGAAATATATATTCAGTTTTTAGCTCCAGTTCATGACACACAGCTCCTAAAACTCTTAGAGTTTCCTGAGGATCATCTCCTGTTATAATATTTGGTCTTTATTCCAGTTTCTTACCTAAGAACTTCTAAAACTCTTGGAGTTTTCTGAGTGACAGGGTGAGAGGAGCATCTTTTGTTACATAATAAGCCCCTTTGACTATACCTGAGTTTACGCTAATGAGGTGACTGTTGGTGGGCCCCTGGATAGCTTCAGGATGGGCTCTGGTTGCCAGAGGAACCAACCAGCCTCTGGGGAAGGGGGAGGGGCTGGAGACCGAGTGAATGGACAGAGGCTGATGATGTGATCAATCACGCCTGTGTGATGAAACTCCCATACCAACCTCTAAATGACAGGGTCTGGAAAGCTGCCCAGTTGGTGCACACGCCAAAGATGCTGGGACTTGAGCTCAGCATCTAAGATGGAGGTAGTCCTGGGGGCCTGCGTTTTTAGCCTGTGGCGTCAGTGCTAACTCTGAGTAGTATTAGTTAGTAGTATTAGTTAGTAGTTAGAATTGAGTTGAACATCTGACACCCTGTTGGTGTCCAGTGGGTGGGAGAATTGGTTGGTGTGGAACTTCTGCGCCACCCCACCCCCAACGTATTTGGTGGCCAGGAGTGCTGTGAGTAAAACATCTCTGAATTTATGTCCACAATACATGATGATTTTATCAGAGTGATGTGATATGATGAGAAAAATATTAAGAATTCTCTACTTAGAGCTCAATAAATACCAGTGTTGTATCTCAGCACTGGAAGCTGAAATCATCTCCCACATCACTAGGGCATTTTCATCTCTCTCCCTCAGTACTTCCAGAACATTCATCTCATATTTTGATTGCTGCATTTTCCATGTGATGTTGTTATTAGGAGTTTGCACGTTGGTCTCTCCACTGGACTTGGGCAGGCACGCTGGTACTTAGCACACCTGGAGAGTGGTTTACAAACCTGGCTGATACCACAATTGCTTGAGATTAAAAAAAAAAATACTGATCTATGTGTTTCTGTGTCCTCCAAGAACCAGATGCCAAAGAAGGATTAGATAGGCAAGAGATTTATTGGGGGCAGCACCTGTGAAAGAGGAGGGAGGGAAGGGCAGGAGTGTGGAGGGGTGGGGAGCATGCAGCCACAGTCCATAGCTGACACCTGTGACAGAAGAGGGGCTGGAAAGATCTCAGCAGTGTGGCCAGGCTGATGGGATGTGCCCTAGCAAATAGGCCTGCTGGAAGTGTTTATCCCACAGGAATGAGATAGAACTAGTACTCCACAGTGCGCGGCTCCTGGCTGGAGCAGTGTGTGTATGTGTGTGCTCATGTGCATCATGGAGTGGCCAGTGGCTCTGGCTTGCCTAGGCCCAAGGAGGTTACAAGGACCCGAGACCTTCCGTGCTCAAACTGGGAAAGCCCTGGCCAAATCCTGGTTAGCTGGTAACCCGAGTGTGGCCTCAGCATGAACCCAGAGTTGTACCCAAAGGGGCAGCAGGGAGTACACCACACAACTAGGATATTCTCCCCTTTGGGGGTGCATTTGGAAGAGAGCTGAGTGGCACATTTCAGAGCTGCCGCTGCCCCTTTGGTTTCTCCTGACACTAAACAGTTCTCCAGTTTTCCACACACCAAGTGAATGTCTGACAATTCAGTTCAATTCTGACTTACCTAGCTGGGGTTGGCATGATACCCCACAAGTCAAAGGGCTGAGTCCCAGCAGACTGCCTCTATGTTAGCGGCCTCGAGAGAGGTCCCCGGATAGCCATACTTCTGCCCAACTGATTGTAGATCTGGGGGTTCCCACACTTCGCCTTCAGGCTTGATGATTCACAAGAGTGACTCAAAGGGCTCAGGAAAGGCTCTACTTATGATTACAACTTTATTATAAGGATGCAGCTAAGGAACAGCCAAGTGGAAGAGATGTTCAGGCACGGTGTGGGGGAAGGTGAAGAAGCTTCCAGGCTCTCTTCAGGAGCGCCCTCTCAGGAGCTCTCCAAACTTGAGTTTTTATCAGACTCAGTCTCCAGTCTCGTTTCCCTCCCCAGATGTTGGGGGTGAGACTGAGAGTCTCTCTCCTTTCATCAGAAGTCTGGTCTACTGGTGACCATCCCCTCCTGAATGTATCCTGAATGTATCAAGGTGCCCCAGCCTGAGTCACCTCATTACCATAAACTCAGGTGTGGCCCAAAGAGGCTCATCAGAAAAAAAAAAACAGGGGGGAGGAGCAAGATGGCGGAAGAGTAGGGTCTCCAAATCACCTGTCTCCACCAAACTACCTAGAAAACCTTCAAATTATCCTGAAAATCTATGAATTCGGCCTGAGATTTAAAGAGAGACCAGCTGGAATGCTACAGTGAGAAGAGTTCGCGCATCTATCAAGGTAGGAAGACGGGGAAAAAGAAATAAAGGAACAAAGGCCTCCAAGGGGGAGGGGCCCGCGAGGAGCCGGGCTGAGGCCGGGGCGAGTGTCCCCAGGACAGGAGAGCCCCGCCCCGGAGACGCAGGAGCTGCACCGACCTTCCCGGGCGGAAAGGGGCTCGCGGGGAGGTGGAGCAGGACCCAGGAGGGCGGGGATGCCCTCGGGCTCCCGGGGACAGTAACAGCAACTGCGCGCCCAGGAGAGTGCGCCGAGCTCCCTAAGGGCTGCAGCGCGCACGGCGGGACCCGGCGGGACCCGGAGCAGCTGAAGGGGCTCGGGCGGCGGCTCCGCGGAGGGGGCTGCGCGGCCCCGGGAGCAGCTCGGAGGGGCTCGGGCAGAGGAAGAGGCTCCGTGCGGAGGGGGCTGTGCGGCTCCAGGAGCAGCTCGGAGGGGCTCCGGCGGCGGCTCCGCGGAGGGGGCTGCGGGGCGGGAGCGCGAATCCACCAGCGCAGGCTCCGGAGCACAGGGCGCCGGGACACAGCCCAGGATCCCGCCTCCCCCGGGACAGGCAGAGGCCGGGAGGGCCCAGGACAGCGAGGACGCTCCTGCCCCAGCTGAGCAGAGCAGCGGCCCCGCCCCGGAGCCTCCAGGCCCTGCAGACGGAGTTCCTGCCGGAGCTGAATCCAGGTTTCCAGAGCTGCCCCGCCACTGGGGCTGTTCCTCCTGCGGCCTCACGGGGTAAACAACCCCCACTGAGCCCTGCACCAGGCAGGGGCACAGCAGCTCCCCCAACTGCTAACACCTGAAAATCAGCACAACAGGCCCCTCCCCCAGAAGATCAGCTAGACGGACAACTTCCAGGAGAAGCCAAGGGACTTAAAGAACACAGAATCAGAAGATACTCCCCGGTGGTTCTTTTTTTGTTTGTTTGTTTTTGTTTTTGTTTTTGTTTTGTTTTGCTTTTTGATTTGTTTCCTTCCCCCACCCCCTTTTTTTCTCCTTTCTTTTTCTTTCTCTTTTTCTTCTTTTTTTTTTTCTTTTTTTTCGTTTTTTTTTCTTTTTCTTCCCTTTTTTTTTCTCTTTCTCTTTTCTTTCCTTCTTTCTCTCCTCTCTTTTTCTCTTTTTCCCAATACAACTTGCTTTTGGCCACTCTGCACTGAGCAAAATGACTAGAAGGAAAACCTCACCTCAAAAGAAAGAATCAGAAACAGTCCTCTCTCCCACAGAGTTACAAAATCTGGATTACAATTCAATGTCAGAAAGCCAATTCAGAAGCACTATTATACAGCTACTGGTGGCTCTAGAAAAAAGTATAAAGGACTCAAGAGACTTCATGACTGCAGAATTTAGAGCTAATCAGGCAGAAATTAAAAACCAATTGAATGAGATGCAATCCAAACTAGAAGTCCTAACGACGAGGGTTAACGAGGTGGAAGAACGAGTGAGTGACCTAGAAGACAAGTTGACAGCAAAGAGGGAAACTGAGGAAAAAAGAGACAAACAATTAAAAGACCATGAAGATAGATTAAGGGAAATAAACGACAGCCTGAGGAAGAAAAACCTACGTTTAATTGGGGTTCCCGAGGGCGCCGAAAGGGACAGAGGGCCAGAATATGTATTTGAACAAATTCTAGCTGAAAACTTTCCTAATCTGGGAAGGGAAACAGGCATTCAGATCCAGGAAATAGAGAGATCCCCCCCTAAAATCAATAAAAACCGTTCAACACCTCGACATTTAATTGTGAAGCTTGCAAATTCCAAAGATAAGGAGAAGATCCTTAAAGCAGCAAGAGACAAGAAATCCCTGACTTTTATGGGGAGGAGTATTAGGGTAACAGCAGACCTCTCCACAGAGACCTGGCAGGCCAGAAAGGGCTGGCAGGATATATTCAGGGTCCTAAATGAGAAGAACATGCAACCAAGAATACTTTATCCAGCAAGGCTCTCATTCAAAATGGAAGGAGAGATAAAGAGCTTCCAAGACAGGCAGCAACTAAAAGAATATGTGACCTCCAAACCAGGTCTGCAAGAAATTTTAAGGGGGCCTCTTAAAATTCCCCTTTAAGAAGAAGTTCAGTGGAACAGTCCACAAAAACAAAGACTGAATAGATATCATGATGACACTAAACTCATATCTCTCAATAGTAACTCTGAATGTGAACGGGCTTAATGACCCCATCAAAAGGCGCAGGGTTTCAGACTGGATAAAAAAGCAGGACCCATCTATTTGCGGTCTACAAGAGACTCATTTTAGACAGAAGGACACCTACAGCCTGAAAATAAAAGGTTGGAGAACCATTTACCATTCGAATGGTCCTCAAAAGAAAGCAGGGGTAGCCATCCTTATATCAGATAAACTAAAATTTACCCCAAAGACTGTAGTGAGAGATGAAGAGGGACACTATATCATACTTAAAGGATCTATTCAACAAGAGGACTTAACAATCCTCAATATATATGCTCCAAATGTGGGAGCTGCCAAATATATAAATCAATTATTAACCAAAGTGAAGAAATACTTAGATAATAATACACTTATACTTGGTGACTTCAATCTAGCTCTTTCTATACTCGATAGGTCTTTTAAGCAAAACATCTCCAAAGAAACGAGAGCTTTAAATGATACACTGGACCAGATGGATTTCACAGATATCTACAGAACTTTACATCCAAACTCAACTGAATACACATTCTTCTCAAGCGCACATGGAACTTTCTCCAGAATAGACCACATATTGGGTCACAAATCGGGTCTGAACCGATACCAAAAGATTGGGATTGTCCCCTGCATATTCTCGGACCATAATGCCTTGAAATTAGAACTAAATCACAACAAGAAGTTTGGAAGGACCTCAAACACGTGGAGGTTAAGGACCATCCTGCTAAAAGATAAAAGGGTCAACCAGGAAATTAAGGAAGAATTAAAAAGATTCATGGAAACTAATGAGAATGAAGATACAACCGTTCAAAATCTTTGGGATGCAGCAAAAGCAGTCCTAAGGGGGAAATACATCGCAATACAAGCATCCATTCAAAAACTGGAAAGAGCTCAAATACAAAAGCTAACCTTACACATAAAGGAGCTAGAGAAAAAACAGCAAATAGATCCTACACCCAAGAGAAGAAGGGAGCTAATAAAGATTCGAGCAGAACTCAACGAAATCGAGACCAGAAGAACTGTGGAACAGATCAACAGAACCAGGAGTTGGTTCTTTGAAAGAATTAATAAGATAGATAAACCATTAGCCAGCCTTATTAAAAAGAAGAGAGAGAAGACTCAAATTAATAAAATCATGAATGAGAAAGGAGAGATCACTACCAACACCAAGGAAATACAAACGATTTTAAAAACCTATTATGAACAGCTATACGCCAATAAATTAGGCAATCTAGAAGAAATGGACGCATTCCTGGAAAGCCACAAACTACCAAAACTGGAACAGGAAGAAATAGAAAACCTGAACAGGCCAATAACCAGGGAGGAAATTGAAGCAGTCATCAAAAACCTCCCAAGACACAAGAGTCCAGGGCCAGATGGCTTCCCAGGAGAATTTTATCAAACGTTTAAAGAAGAAATCATACCTATTCTCCTAAAGCTGTTTGGAAAGATAGAAAGAGATGGAGTACTTCCAAATTCGTTCTATGAAGCCAGCATCACCTTAATTCCAAAGCCAGTCAAAGACCCCGCCAAAAAGGAGAATTACAGACCAATATCCCTGATGAACATGGATGCAAAAATTCTCAACAAGATACTGGCCAATAGGATCCAACAGTACATTAAGAAAATTATTCACCATGACCAAGTAGGATTTATCCCTGGGACACAAGGCTGGTTCAACACCCGTAAAACAATCAATGTGATTCATCATATCAGCAAGAGAAAAACCAAGAACCATATGATCCTCTCATTGGATGCAGAGAAAGCATTTGACAAAATACAGCATCCATTCCTGATCAAAACTCTTCAGAGTGTAGGGATAGAGGGAACATTCCTCGACATCTTAAAAGCCATCTATGAAAAGCCCACAGCAAATATCATTCTCAATGGGGAAGCACTGGGAGCCTTTCCCCTAAGATCAGGAACAAGACAGGGATGTCCACTCTCACCACTGCTATTCAACATAGTACTGGAAGTCCTAGCCTCAGCAATCAGACAACAAAAAGACATTAAAGGCATTCAAATTGGCAAAGAAGAAGTCAAACTCTCCCTCTTCGCCGATGACATGATACTCTACATAGAAAACCCAAAAGTCTCCACCCCAAGATTGCTAGAACTCATACAGCAATTCGGTAGCATGGCAGGATACAAAATCAATGCCCAGAAGTCAGTGGCATTTCTATACACTAACAATGAGACTGAAGAAAGAGAAATTAAGGAGTCAATCCCATTTACAATTGCACCCAAAAGCATAAGATACCTAGGAATAAACCTCACCAAAGATGTAAAGGATCTATACCCTCAAAACTATAGAACACTTCTGAAAGAAATTGAGGAAGACACAAAGAGATGGAAAAATATTCCATGCTCATGGATTGGCAGAATTAATATTGTGAAAATGTCAATGTTACCCAGGGCAATATACACGTTTAATGCAATCCCTATCAAAATACCATGGACTGTCTTCAGAGAGTTAGAACAAATTATTTTAAGATTTGTGTGGAATCAGAAAAGACCCCGAATAGCCAGGGGAATTTTAAAAAAGAAAACCATATCTGGGGGCATCACAATGCCAGATTTCAGGTTGTACTACAAAGCTGTGGTCATCAAGACAGTGTGGTACTGGCACAAAAACAGACACATAGATCAGTGGAACAGAATAGAGAATCCAGAAGTGGACCCTGAACTTTATGGGCAACTAATATTCGATAAAGGAGGAAAGACTATCCATTGGAAGAAAGACAGTCTCTTCAATAAATGGTGCTGGGAAAATTGGACATCCACATGCAGAAGAATGAAACTAGACCACTCTCTTGCACCATACACAAAGATAAACTCAAAATGGATGAAAGATCTAAATGTGAGACAAGATTCCATCAAAATCCTAGAGAAGAACACAGGCAACACCCTTTTTGAACTCGGCCATAGTAACTTCTTGCAAGATACATCCACGAAGGCAAAAGAAACAAAAGCAAAAATGAACTATTGGGACTTCATCAAGATAAGAAGCTTTTGCACAGCAAAGGATACAGTCAACAAAACTCAAAGACAACCTACAGAATGGGAGAAGATATTTGCAAATGACATATCAGATAAAGGGCTAGTTTCCAAGATCTATAAAGAACTTATTAAACTCAACACCAAAGAAACAAACAATCCAATCATGAAATGGGCAAAAGACATGAAGAGAAATCTCACAGAAGAAGACATAGACATGGCCAACATGCACATGAGAAAATGCTCTGCATCACTTGCCATCAGGGAAATACAAATCAAAACCACAATGAGATACCACCTCACACCAGTGAGAATGGGAAAAATTAACAAGGCAGGAAACAACAAATGTTGGAGAGGATGTGGAGAAAAGGGAACCCTCTTACACTGTTGGTGGGAATGTGAACTGGTGCAGCCACTCTGGAAAACTGTGTGGAGGTTCCTCAAACAGTTAAAAATATACCTGCCCTACGACCCAGCAATTGCACTGTTGGGGATTTACCCCAAAGATACAAATGCAATGAAACGCTGGGACACCTGCACCCCGATGTTTCTAGCAGCAATGGCCACGATAGCCAAACTGTGGAAGGAGCCTCGGTGTCCAACGAAAGATGAATGGATAAAGAAGATGTGGTTTATGTATACAATGGAATATTACTCAGCTATTAGAAATGACAAATACCCACCATTTGCTTCAACGTGGATGGAACTGGAGGGTATTATGCTGAGTGAAGTAAGTCAGTCGGAGAAGGACAAACATTATATGTTCTCATTCATTTGGGGAATATAAATAATAGTGAAAGGGAAAAGGGAAGGGAGAAGAAATGTGTGGGAAATATCAGAAAGGGAGACAGAACATAAAGACTGCTAACTCTGGGAAACGAACTAGGGGTGGTAGAAAGGGAGGAGGACGGGGGGTGGGAGTGAATGGGTGACGGGCACTGGGTGTTATTCTGTATGTTAGTAAATTGAACACCAATAAAAAAAAAAAAAAAAAAACACTCCTATCACTCAGGAATTTTCAGGGGGTTTGGGGGTCTCTGTGCCAACTGGGGCAAAGACCAAATACATACATTTGCATAATACTACACTCCCAAGCAGAGATTCTGTTTGAAGTGACCTGGGGTAGGGCCCAGACAGCTGCATTTAAAAAAAATAAACAAACCAAACACCTGAAGGAGACCAACACATAGCCAGAGTTGAGACCCATGAGAAGCCATTCTTTAGGCGAATGAAAAGAGGAGAGGGAAAGAGACTGTTGGAGGAGGCTTGTTTAGTCAAGGAAGGCAGTGGCAAGCTAGGGCGCAGACTTGGGGGAGCAGCCTTGGGCTGGGTCTGGAGGAGTGGGTGGTTTTCGGGGTTGGCCGCCCAGCCTGGAGCCCTGCTGCTGAGGAGAAGGAGGAAGCCTGCCTGCCGGGTCGGGGCAGGCCTGGGCAGGGCAAACTGGGCCGGATAAAGAAACAGGTGCTGGGAGCTTTTATCTTTATTTCATATCCCCAAGTCTGTGGTGGTGGAGCGACCAATTTTCCCATAATCCTAGGAAGGGGAGGCACTTGGGACACTCGGCACACGCATCCTCTTCTGTCTGCCCACAGGGCTCGCATTTCAACGTCGGTCTCCAGCAGATTCACCAGGCACTGTAAGCCACACAAGAGGAAAAAGTAGAGAAACTTCTCAAGGAGGGCATTCAGTTTCACCCAGACAATATGTAAGTTCTCTTAGTTGATGCTCTACATCTCTATTAGCTTTTTTTTTTTAAGACTTATTTATTTGAGAGACAGAGAGAGAGAGAGCAAGTTGAGGGAGGAACAGAGGGAGAGAGTGCATCTCAAGCAGACTCCCCATTGTGTGCAGAGCTCAACGTGGGGCTGGATCCCAAGACCCTGAGACCATGACCTGAACTGAAACCTAGAGTCGGAGTCGGATGCTCAACCACTGAGCCACTCAGGTGCCCCTATGTCCATATTAGGTTTTGAGGGTGGCTGTAACAAAATTCCATGTGTGCTGGGGAGGTTTAAATAGCAGAAATGTATTTCATATGGTTCTGGAGGCTGGCGGTCTGAGATCAAGATGTTGGCAGAATTAGTTCCTTCCGGGCTGTGAGAGAGACCCTGTGGAAAGCCTCTCTCCCTGGCTTGTAGGTGGCCATCCCTCCCTCCCCACAATCCACCTGTCCCTTCCCTTCACATATTCCTTCTGTGCCTGTCTGTGTCCAAACTCCCCCCTTTGTAAGGACAATGGTGTTATTGGATGAGGGACCACCTCATCTTAACTCATTATATCTGTAATGACCCTATCTCCAAATAAGATCACATTTTGAGGTCCTGGGGTTTAGGACTTTCCAACCTCTAGCTTTACCTTTAGGTGCTCATCAGAAGAACAGCCTGGTAATGGCTAGATAGCCCAACTTGCTCTGAGTTCTTTCCAGAGCTGATGCTTAAGTACATAGTTTATAGACAATAAAATAAATATTAGACAATAAATAAAATATTAAATAAAGAAAGAGTCTCTCCATAATGATCCCTTGAAGTAGCTAAGGTTGTTATTAAGACATAATATACCTAAGCATATACATTTTTAAAAAGATTTAATTTACTTATTCATGAGAGACACAAAGAGAGAGGCAGAGACATATAGACATAAGGAGAAGCAGGGTCCTTGCAAGGAGCCCAAAGCGGGATTTGATCCTGGACCAGGATCACGCCCTGAGCAGAAGGCAGATGCCACCCAGGCATCCCTAAGCATATATATTTTGTGCCTTCCTTCTAGAAAGAGCAGTAAATGGCAGAAATTTCATTTTTTTCAATGATTCCCAAGAGAGAACGAATATTTATGATCCAACCAAAGGGACTCCAAGAATAGCAAAGAGCCTGATCTCAGGCAGGCAGCAGTTTTTAAAGGGAGGTCCTGCTTTTAATATGGAGGCCCCTGCACTCTGAAAACTCACACCCTTCAATTCTGGTTATTTTTTTTTTTTTGCATTATTTCAGTGATGATTACTTCCCATCCATGTATTCCTGCTGCATGGATTTTCTATTTGAAGTTCAACTTCTGGAAGTGTCTTGTAATTTCCCCTGCTTTTCTTCTACATTTTCTACATCTTATCTTTCCAGGAGACATTCCTCTCTTTAGCTCCCAGCACTGTAATTGATTTTTCAATTCATGCTATCATGTTTTTAATTTTCAGAAGCCGTTTTTGTTTGTTACTTGAATAGCACTCTGTCTTTGTTTCCTGGATGCAAACTTCCCTTATATCTGAGGTGATGAAAGCTATTTTAGAATTCTTTTTTCTCTTGAACAGTGTCTAGAGGTCTCACAATTAATAGTTTTTAGAATAGGGATTCAAACTCATGCAGTCAGACCTCACAACCTGTCCTCTTGATACTGTCCTAAAACGCCTTCATTTTAATGAACATCAGATTCTGGCCTTGCTAAGTAGGCAGATTGAATACAAACATCAATTTTTTTTCCCTTTTAGTAATTCCAGTAAAACTAAATAAAAAGACTTAAAGAAAAACAAACTTACAGGGACAGGCAGAAAAGCATACAGGCGATTCCAACAACAAAATATCAGAAGTTGGATTTTTGTGAGAAATTAATGAGAAAATTTATGTAGAAGACTTAACACAGTGTGTGGCACCCAAGAAGCGTAGCATAAAAGTTAGATATTATTAATGTAACATAATACCTGCTTTAAAAAAAAGAAAGAATGCCTTTAAAAAGTATTTTAAATGTGTTGTATATGACTTAAGAGCTTCCTTGTACCAAACCAGGTGCTTACTTCCACATGTGAATGTTAAAAAGGTGGAAAAAATTTTATCATGATATTGGCATAATAGTATAATTTGGGGTGTTGAGTTTATTTTTATTTTATGGAGAAAAATCTGATGTGTGATACATAGAGACAAGAAATACATTGGGGTATCTGGGTGGCTCAGTCAGTTAAGCATCTGCCTTTGACTCAGGTCAGGACCTCAAGGTCTTGGGATTGACTGAGTCCCACGTTGGGCTTCCTGCTCAGGGGGGAGTTTGCTTCTCCTGCCCCATCTGCTTCTCCCCCTGCTCATGCTCTTTCTCTCTCAAAAAAATAAAATCTTTTTTTAAAAGAATACATTATCAAAAAATATGAATATGTGTAATTTAATGGTGAATGGTATATTAGAACTTCATGTATCTTAGTTAAACTGGAAAACTCTTGTAGACAATACTACACTAATATGAAAACAACACAGGACTTATATGAAAGTATAATCTACCATGGTAAAAGTAAATAATTCAAGAAATATTTATTGAACATGCACAATATATTTTTAAAGAATAAGGTGCTGCTTCTAGGGGAGAATCCAAAGGTAAATTCCTGATCTATGCCTACAAGAAGCTTATTAGGGGAGAGAGATATTTACTTGTTAACTAGAAATCAAAGCAGAATTAAGTAATGATTTCAACAGAAGGATAAACAACATAGGAGTTGGGCAAAAGGAATATTTAAAGCCCACCAAGGGAACTGATAAAGGATTCACTAACCAGGGGGTATTTGGGTTTGATTTTGAGGCTGGGCCAGGGCTTCCTTTGATAGAAGGAAGTACAAAAGCAAAGCCCTTGAAACAGGGTAATGTGTTGCCCATTCCAAGTCCTGTCTGGCTCTTTCTTTCTTTTTTTTTTTCTTTAGATTTTATTTATTCATTCATGAGCGACAGAGAGAGAGAGAGAGAGAGAGAGAGAGAGAGAGGCAGAGACACAGGCAGAGGGAGAAGCAGGCTCCATGCAGGGAGCCAGACATGGGACTCAATCCTGGGTCTCCAGGCTCAAGCCTTGGGCCAAAGGCAGATGCTAAACCGCTGCGCCACCCAGGGATCCCCCTGTCTGGCTTTCAATGTACTATCTATCCTCACCTCTTACTGTAGCCAGGACAGAGGCACTGTTTAAGTGTTAAATGTACTTAAATGAGCTAATTGATTGATTTTGTTTCTCAAGTAGGCAGTAATCTTGTTGAGGATAGATATCCTGTGATAATTTTTTTTGTATTACTCACCCCACCCCAATTAATCTCAAAGTGTTGGTACATGGCAAATTCTCTGTAAATACTGGATGAATATAGGAACTTTTTGCTGCTCAGACAATACATTTTAATGCAGGAAAATTTAGAGGACAGTAGGAAAGCAGTACATAAGGAAAATATTAGGACTAGGATTCCGACCATTTCAAAAATGTTTTCAAGTGAGCTACAAATATATATCTATCTTTTCAATGAGTCTAAAGACTAATTACAAAACAAACTCTAGAGTCTTGAAAAAGTATTTTTTTTTATATAGGCAGTCGTTGCAAACCCCCCCAACAAGTTAAAAACTACTTTATTTCTGCTAAAAGTGCTCACTAAAATATTTAGAAGTTCTAAGAAAGCACCCCAGTAGATCTGAGTCACATTGGAACCTTCTATGTCCAAAAACAGAAGGACATATTGTTGCTGTTCCTTGAGCAGTGTTTTGTGTCAGAGGTCTTCATTGCATGACCCACTGGACTACTGGAAACATCCAAGCCATCTGCACAATTGCCTCTGGAGATTCCTGCCCTTGAATTGGGCTTGTTTTTATATAATAGATTTTCTGTTTATTAGTTATCTATTTTACAATTTAAAGCTTGGATTCAACAACCAAAGCATTTCACAACATATCCAGTCATTCGTCATGACTTCCAATGATCACCATTCTGGGCAACACAGACGCTTTCTCCATGCCATGAACTTCTACTAAATTGGTCACCCAGGGATGCCTGGGTGGCTCAGCAGCTGAGCGTCTGCCTTCAGCTCAGGGCGCAATCCTGGAGTCCCAGGATCGAGTCCCAAATCAGGCTTGCTGCGAGGAGCCTCCTTCTCCCTGTGCCTGTGTCTCTGCCTCTCTCTGTGTGTCTCTCATGAATAAATAAATTTTAAAAATCTTAAAAAAATTGGTCACCCAGAACCCACATTTCTGCAAGATTTCAGTGAGGATGAGAAAAGCCTAAAAGATGCGCTTCTATACCTGAAGAAATATTGAAGAAAATTCTATATATCTGAAAGCTCTTTGAGCAGAACAGATTTCAGAGCAATAATGTGAGACCTTATAAAATATAAGTCCTGGCAGACCAATTTAATCATTTTCAGGGACGTGTGGTAAGCCAAATTGAGGGAGAGGAAGCCAAGGATATAATGTGCCTTGACTTTACAAAGATCTTTGTTCTGTGCTAACAAGAATACTTGCCTAGAAATCGAAAATAAGGTAGTTCAGGGTCACACAATTTCGGGCATTTCTAAGATGAAGACATGGCTCCTTTCCTGGGCTTTTGCTTTATTTCTGCCTGGGACACCACTGGCTTCGCTTTCACAACAGGGTGGAAAGGTGAAGAGAAAGGGCTAGGCAGCCCATGTTCCTAGGGTACTTTCTTTGCACAAGAAGTAGCAGGGAGGTAGGACACACAGCAATATGTTTACATATTGCCCTTGAAGTTTGCAAAGCATATTGCATGAAAAATGGCTATAGGAGTGTGTGTGTGTGTGTGTGTGCACATGCACGAGTGTGTGCGTGTGTGTGTGTGTGTACTGGGAAGAAAAGGTGAGGTGACCAGAAGCAGCAAAAAGACCAGAGTGTCCTTTGAATGAATTACCTTTCAATCTTTACATGCCTAATGAGCAAGGTTTCAGTACCTAGAAATGCCCTGTGCTAAGAATACTGGATTCAGCAAGGAAGTTCAAGTGTTATTCTCGCCCTGAAGGATGTTGTAGTAACTGAACTTGCTTGGTGGGAGGCCCTTTGCCTCATGCGTGGTTATGTTTGCACCTTAGGAAGGGACAGATTCAACTGGAATGAGCTGGAGCAACCTACGTGTTGCCATCCATAGAGTGCCCATCCTAGGGAACTCAGTTGCACAGGTGTCTAATCTGTTAGCTGTGGGGGTACTTAGAACTTTAAATGTGCTGGTTGCCTATTTTGGATGATAAGTCCCCTATGGATAGAAGCAATGTTTTTTTTTTTTTTTTTTTTTTTCCTGTCCTCATGTTCCTGATGCTTACCAGCATGGTGCCTACCAAATACTGTGAGGAGGGAAGACAGCAGGCAGGGAGGGAGGGAATGTGGTGAGTTTAAGAACCTAACGTGGACCAGCCAGTTGCAGAAGATAAATGTGGTGGAAAGAGAGGAAATTGGGAAGGTGAGAATCAGGTGTGGGCAGTAAGGCAGGAAAACTGCACAGGGGTGAGAGTAGTAAGAATAAGAACCTAATCCCCCAAAACTTTCTGCATCAGGACTGGGAGGGAGGCTGTGCTGGAGAGCAGGATAGACTGGTCCCAGTTTCTGACAATGGGGGCCCATGAAGAAATGCCTTTGTTCCTCCTCATGGTCGACAAGAAGGCCACTGTGAACCTGGTATTTGGTAGCGCCAAGTGGCCCAGTGCCATGTCTAAAATTATCTTCTCCCTCCCTCCCTGGCCACTTTATCTCTTCTTATATTTTCATAAAGGCAAAATTGGGTGAAATGAATAGCCTGGGCTGCCTTCTTTTGCATTAGTCTTATTTCCTCCAAAACCATTATATTTCTTCTTTTATATTCTTCACAGTTCTGATAGTGTCTTACACAGAGTAGGTGCTTCAGAAACTAGCTTGAGAAACTCTCTGTACTCCTGATGGAAACTCTAGGGAGACCATCCTACTTCCTAGTTTCTTTCAGGTCAAGAGGCATCTGTAGGGCAGCTTACTGATAGATTTACTTCTGGCTCACATTTGAGTGAATTTCTGCCACTAATAGGCCAGTCCAGGAGTAAAGCACCATTTCTTAGGAAGGGACAAGGAGAGAGACGGACTTCCCCTTGGCTTAAGCTTGCTGACATGGGAGACAGAAAATGGTGTCACACAGGATGGGTCACAGCTAACCCTCTCCCATCTTGAGAGAGAACAGACTTGCATGACTTTGCAAACTCTCTCCTTCTATTTCAATGGCTGACGAAAGATAGCCTCCAACTTATTTGTACAGAGAAGAATGAGTATTTCAGAATAGGAAACGTCATCCTGTGCACAGAGGGTAGTAATTCGGAATCCTGAAGTGCTAGATGCAATGCAGGATGTTGTTTTCAAGAAAAGTTCAATTTGATGTCTGATGTCATGACCAAATATATGCCTGTCGTTAAGTATTTTTTTGACTTTTGTCCATGAAGATGGAGAGAATGCTCTTGAAGAGAAGGAAAGAGCTTTGTACTGATGTTGCCTAGCAACCAAAACCTATTTTTTTTCCAATTTGTTGTTTTAAAAAATTCTACATCATGTTAAATCAATCTGAGTTTGAGGCATACACTTCCTGATTGTATTTAATGGCTGCTGGACATACACAAGAAGGTGGAAACATTTCCTTTTGGGTATTTAATTTTCTAATTGGCCTATGCGGTCTAGGAGCAACTGTCGTTATCTTGAGATATATGTACAATTTGGGCAGAAAGGGACCATTGGGACAATGCTGAGTATCTGTTCTCCCAGCTGGGATCACCTTCTTTGGTCCTGGACTGAAGGCTGAACCACCCCTCCTGACCATACCCTCTCTGGTTCTGGACCTCAATCCATGGGTGTCATGTCTTTATCAGCCCAGTCTACATTTTGTCTCTGTTTTCAGCTAATGTGTCCCTTTGATTAATAACATGGTGTGATGGTGTCTCACTGATGCTTCTGTGGTTTTATTTTTTTTATTTTTATTTTTTAAAGATTTTATTTATTTATTCATGAGAGACACAGAGAGAGAGAGAGAGAGACAGAGAGAGAGACAGAGAGACAGAGACACAGGCAGAGGGAGAAGCAGGCTCCATGCAGGGAGCCTGACGTGGGACTCGATCCTGGGTCTCCAGGATCAGGCCCTGGGCCGGAGGCAGCACTAAACTGCTGAGCCACCCAGGCTCCCCGCTTCTGTGGTTTTAAAGTGTGGTCCTGGATTGGTGATTCAGAAGACTTGGGTTCCCATTCTAGCTTTGCCATTGACTGGCTGGCTGTACTTGAGCAAATTGCTTGGCACCAGTTAGACTATAAACTGTGCTGTAGGAACAAATGAATCCTAACATCTCTGTGGCTCCACACCACAAAGGCTAGCTTCTTGCTTATGAAAATTCTGATGAGCATTGGGGAACTCTCCAGGGCAGCTTTCTCCCATGGGATGATTCAGAGATCCAGGTAGCTTTTACAGCATCTACAACCTCAACATAGAGGCCACCAAGGGGAAAGGGAGATAGAGGAGCACACAAACTCTTCACTATTTAACCTGGCAAGTGGCATGTCACTTCTGTCCACAGGGCATGGCCCACAACTAGTGACATGACCATAACCTAACTTCAGGAGATATTGGGAAATGTAGGAGAACATTTGGAATATTTGGTGAGTAGGAGCCACTCTCCTCCTGTAAAGACCTAGGAGGCTATGAAGAACCACACTGCCATGATTCCAGATTAGGTATTCAATCTTCTCTAAACAGAGCTCTATTTTTAAAAGGAAGAGATTAGCATTATCTTCACCCACTCTCTTTATTGTACTGGATTGAATATTTTCACTTTTCTTTATACCATAAAAATGATTCCCTATTTTTAGAAAAAAATCAAATTAGAAAAAAAGTATTTCTATGGGCTAAACTTTTTTCAAAACAAATTCTTCAGTTGGAAGGATTTAAGACAATTCTGATCATTTATTGTCCTAACTACTTCTTTAGCAGACAATGAAAAAAATGTACAATGTGTACAAACAACTCATTTTTCACTGAGAAAAACATCTATTTGACTTTGTGTCCAAGGATTATAATGTTATCCTTAAATTAGTGCTGAATTCTCAGAGAAGTAAGTAACTTTAAATGAAGAACAGACACAAGAAAAAGGAAATTCAAGTTTACTCACTTTTTTTAAAAGAAGATATGCCCATGAATACTTAAAAATAAATACTTTTAATTCCATCCTTATTCTCTATTTAGTGAGATTTCTGGCAGTTTGGTAAAAGGACTGTGTACACCTATTCTTTGATGATAGCCTCTCCAGCATTGAAAATAGATGAACCCAAATTCTCCATGTCAACCAGTTTTATGCAATATGTACAATCCTTTTTGTCCTATGGACAGATGGAAACATTTCCTAAGTTCCTCTTGTGGAGGATCATTATTTAACATATTCATCCAAATCAAATGAATTCTAGACCTATTCTTCCATTTTGGATTTTTAGCAGAGCAGGTTTTAATTTAGTACATTATCTGCAGTTTTTTAAAATTCCATAAATCCCCCTTACTCTGGGATAAGGCATTTCTAATAGTAGGTTACTCTGGTTGGTGGTTTTAAAACATGGATGAAGGTTATTTGACTCACTTGCCATCAAGAGGTAAGGTATATGTCCCCATCTCTTGAATCTGGGCAGACTTGTGTTGCTCTGATCAGTAGAGTATGGCAAAAATGATGTAGTATGGCTTCTAAGGTTTGATACTAAAAGGCCATGCTACTTTTGTTTTGGTCATTGGAACACATGTTGTTGGAGTCCTGAGCTGCCACAAGCCATGTCGAGAGGCCACGTGCGGAGGTTCTAGCCAATGATCCCAGTTTAGCCAAGTTTTGGAATCATGACAGCCCAGGTACTGGACATGTAAATGAAGACCCCAAAAGATCCTATCCCCTACCCACTCAAGTCTTCTTTGTAGGGGCTCTTTAATCTCTGTGGAGCAGATGCAAATATTCCCAATTTGCCGTTTCTGAATTTCTGCCCCACAGAATCTGTGGGTATTATCAAACAGTGGTTGCCAGAAAAGTTACCATCCCTGCTGGCTTCAAATTTGGGGTATGCATTATCATGCTTTTTGTCCATTTATAAATGGAAAATATTAATACATTTAGCACAAAATCCACATATTTAAGTGGGCATTTTCTTTGACAAGGCCATATTCAAAAACAATATAATTTTATTTGATTTCTTGCTTCCCTACTGCATGAAATTCTAATACTTCAGGGCATGGATTGAATCTTTTCATCCCTGTATGCCCAGAGTCTGGCATTTAGCACATGTTAATTGAATGGAAAAAGAGAGATATTGACACCAATATTGACAGATGCCATAAGTTGCTAAGAAATTTTATTAATGAGAATTGCTCAGAATTTAAATTATGAGGTTGATGAGTCTACTCTAATCATCAGTTACCAGGGGTTGGCAAACTATGGTCCATGGGCCACATCTACCCTGCCGTTTATTTTTATATAAACACAATTTTATTAGGAAACAGTCATGCTTATTCATTTACGTAGTACCTATAACTGCATTTGTGCTAGAGTGGCAGAGTTAAGCAGCTGTGACCGAGACTGGATGGCCTGCAAAGCCTAAAATATTTCATATCAAGTCCTTTCCAGAAAAAACTTTTCCAACCCCTAAGTTAGACAACCCAAATGTTAGCCTAGTAGCTTATGAAAACACTGAGAATTAGTATAGACACCCATAGTGCTTCTCACACTTAGGTGAGCATCAGAATCCCCTGGAAAGCTTGTTGAAGTGCAGAATGCCTGGCTTCTCCCCTCCAGTGTCTGACTCGGTAGGTCCAGAGTAGGGTCTGAGCATCTGCATCTGAACAAGTTCCTGGGTGGCCTTGGTATTGCTGGTCTGGGGACCACACTTTGAGAAGCACTGGAGGAGTAGAAATAGGAATAAAGACATTTCAATTTCTATTCCTGGCTCTCTCGTGACTCTGCAGCTGGATGATCTTGAGTAAGGATCTAATTTTCTACCTGTAAAGTTAGGAGACGCGTCTAATGTAGGCCTTCCCAGCCAAGTTCCTAAGATACTGACTCCCTCAGCCCTCGGGGAGGCTGGGTGGGACCCTGAGCAACTTCTGTCATTTACCCAGAACACTTTGCAAATATTGTCATTGTCTACTTGTGCTATGGCATGTAAAACACAGAGAAGTGTTGCAACAAAGAGTTTTAAAGGTCTGTTTAGCTCTGAAATATTATGGGTTTAGATGTTTTGGTTGACAAGCACCTCCATCTCAACTATATCATCATTGTCCTCTGAACATGGCTGTTAGTGTGCACCATGCATGTGTGGCCCTTGCATTCCCTTCTTATAAATCAGATTCTAGAGATGTTTTCCTACTTAGTTGCTAACTTTTTCTCAGACTGAGATCAGGGGTCTATTAGTCTGATAGTCTAATGCTCAAATCCATTAGAGCACATGGATTTGATGTTCATTCAATCCTTCAGCATTTTTCGGCACTCTTTTGAGTCTGGGGGCTGCCTGGGGTTTATTCCTTCTACTTTTTAATAAAACCATCCATGTTCTCCAACGGCCATGTGGCTAGAGAGTGGGGCTATCTTTCCACTGCTTCTTCCTCTTCTCAGCTCCCACAGAGAGAAAAACCAGAGACAGCTGTAAAGAGACAAGAAATCTTTTCTTCCCATCTAAAGAGTTCTCCCTGGCAGGTTGTAACTTTATAAATGTCAATTGAATGAATGAGTAAACAGATGGCCTAGTGTGGTGTCTACAAGGCAATAAATGATCAAGCATCACTGCTTACTGCTATCTATAATGCAGGCACTCTCTATGTGTGTTTGTGTGTGAATGTGTGTCTTATACATGTATATGTACATATATGCACACAAATATGAATAAATCTTTTGTTAAAGACACTGGCTGTGTTGAATCTACTTCGTAGTTATTTCCATGCCCTTCCATCCATTTTGAATACCTACTAAGCTCAAGTTTGCATAAGACATTGTACAAAGAAAAGCAAGGCACGGCTTGTTATTTTCAGTGAGCTTACAATTTGCTCCATAATTATTCTTTGAAAAACTAGCTGAGAGAGAAGGTGGGCGAAAATGCTTTACTGAGACATCATCTTTTGTTGTAGGGATTGGTTTATAGTCTCTGTCTAGTGCCTCCAAATGATCTCAAAATGGAATTACTTTGTTGCATGGTGAGCATGAGTCATCATCTAGTGAAGTGGGCACTGTGAATTCTAGAGGCAACACAGCTAGAACAAAATTTATGAAGGTAGAAAGCCAAACTTGGAAGGGAGCCTGCTTTAGAATAAGCTGAATGATCTAAGGTACACAGTGTATCTTTCTGCACTGAAAAGCTCTCTGGTTTTGTTGTGTAGATGAGTTTAAAAGGCCATTTCTAACTTTTGGTATTACGGCTTCTCTTTTGTAGGGATTTTGCACATTTGCCTGTCTGGGACTAAATGTCTGATTTGCCACCCGATCTTAACCAGGCGTAATTGGTATTGAATGATTGATTTGACAAACGTTTATGGAATGCATACTATTGATGGATGCTGGTGTAGCTACAGAGATAAGTAAGATATGATTCCCATCCTCAGACTGGCAGAAGAGAGAAAAACATCATAAACACCACAATGACATAAATCCTGCAAAGATGTAGAAGGGAGTACTAACTACTTGAGTAGCTAGGGAAAACTTCATGGGAAAAAACACATTTGAGGCTTAATGTCCAAAAAGTCATAAGATGCTGTGTGTTGCATCAGAATGGCCTCCAATGCAATTAGTGACTTTCTGGATTGAGGTGAAAGCCTGGAAAATAGATGGCAAAAAAGAAATTTTTCTTTACTATAATATGACCTCATTTAAGGGAGTTGATATTTTTACTATGAAAGAAATGTATTTTTGAGTACCTTCCTGAGTGTGGATAGGCTAGGATGGGTGAAGTGGTGCCTGGGTATCAAGGTGGAGAGGTTTTATTGTTCTACATAGTAGAAGGCCAACATTGGGAGCCAGAAGGATTAATGTGGAAGAGTGATGAGAGGTCCAGGAAGAAGTGAGAAGCCAGTTAGATCATGGAGAGTGGGTCTCTAGGTGGCCTAAAGAGGAAAAGAATCCCTAGTGGCAAAGTGGTCTGATGACATAAGGACATGATTGTCTAGTGTTCTACCTGAAGTTGCCTGCATTATCCATTGTTGAGATGCATTGCTGAGTCTTCCGAAAGTTTCATTCAACCCAGCACTCGCACACATATGCTTTGTGTGGGTGGTGAGTTTGTTGAAAATGAGCTAAGAGCTGCATTCCGTGGCTGATTCTTTGGGGTGCAAGAAGGAGAGAGAGCATGAGAAAGAGGTCAAGGAATGAGGGTTCATGGCAATTTTCTCTGAAGATTGGTGGAGAAGTGGTGGTGATCGCAGCCAATATCCATCTTTCAACTAGAAGTACAGAATTTGCTGCAAAGTACCACCTTCTCTATGCTGCTGTCTTGTGTGATGTAATAATAATTAATAATAATGTAATAATAATTACTTAGTGATATTGTATAGGATAAAATAAAAGCCTTAATTTAAAACTTGGATTCTCTGAGGCTGAGATACCAAATTAATTTGGAACACATGAACTTTTTCTATCACTTTTCACTTTATTCTGCTCATATGCATTTTGAAATGAGTGAGATGTAAATAAATGAATAAATAAGAACAATTACAAATTAGCTTCTTTTGAGATATTTACTTTGGCAGCATTGGTTAATTGTGTTGGTTATGATGTGAATTCCTCTGATCCTTGGCCAAACACACTGATTCTGTCACACATGATTTATTGCAGTTTTTGGATTAAGAAATATCTTTCACGTTGGAAATTGCTGTGTTTGGCCATGTGCTGCTTAAGTATAAATTAAGAATTTGTTTCTATCAACTCGATCAAGTGTTGGAAGAAGTCCCATAATTTGTCTTCTGGAACACAACACAAAATCTTTTTCTCTAGAGAAATAATAAGTGTTTCACCAGAACATTTACTGAGGGCTTACTATACGCACAGAACTGTTCTAGGGGCTGAAGGAAAAACAGGGTCCTGATTCTGTTCATGAGGTGGTAACCGAGAAACATACCTAATAAAATGATAATCAGCAACACGATGAATGTAAAAAGTCAAATGAATAGAAATGTTGAGTACTCACTGGTAGACTAGCAAAATGGTGACTGCAGTCAGAAAAATCTCTTAGGAGATTTGCTGTGGACTGCATTGTGAAAATATCTTTATTTTTTAGAAGTTTTATTGAGTTAGATTAGGAAAAAAAATGACATGTATTTAAATTGTAAAATTTGATTTGTTTTGGCATATGCATTCACGTATGAAACCATCAAACCAAGATAATGAACCCATTCATCACCCCCCAGTTTTGCCATGCTCTTCCCTGGTTCCTCCCTCTCATGCCTTTCCACCTTTAGGTGGTCACTGATCTGCCACTGTCATTGGAGTTTGCATCTGCTAGAAATTTTTACTTGACTGCTTTTACATAGTGTAATTATTCTGAAGTTCCTCCAAGTTGTTGCATGTCTCACTAGTTCACTCTATTTTTTTAACTGTGTAATATAACCAGTTGTCTGAATATAGCACAATTTGTTTAGTCATCTGTTTCCAGTTTTTGTTTTTTACAAAAAAAAAAAAAAAACCCCACATTTTGTGTGTGTCCTGGTGGAACACTGGGAGGATCTGTTTACTTTCCTCTGTGTGCCCTCCATAACCATTGATATGACTATTCTACTAGATCGGGAGGAAGGGCTGCCAATTGGGGTTTTGGGCTTTGTGGTTTTGGGCAAATTAATCTGTAACATGAAGATGCTAATATTATAGGGTTAAAATGAGATTGTATGTGTGAAACTGACTGGCACATAGTGTCTAATTAATGTTATTTCTTCTGGATTAAAATAAGTGCAGCCTACAGTGAAATTAAGAAGTTTGATAATACCAAATATATGTGAGTCAATAAAGTCTCCTATACACTGCTGGTAGGTGGGTAATTTGGTGTAATCCCTTTTCACAGAAATAATAATATAATTTTTATTCTTGGAATATGATGTGGTGAAACATGTTAATAAATTTCTTCTGTATCAATACATTTTGAATTTCTGGAATAAACTCTACTAGGTCAGATGTGTTACCTAATTCCAAGCAGATATTATTTGCTAATATTTTATGAATTTTTAAGTAATATTCATACATCAGTTTGATCTGTGCTTGACTTTTTAAGTCTTTTCTGGATTTTGGTATCCATATTACTTCATTAAAACGTATTTAGAAGTTTTCCTGCCTTTCTCGTGCTCTAAAAGAGTTTAAATAATGTTGGATGTATGTGTTATTTAAAGACTTCTTAGAATTCCCCTGTGAAACCACCTGAGTCCATTACTTTTTTAATGGGAAGTTGGTGAGAGAATGGTATTGGACAGTTTTTCCTATTTCTTCTATAGAAACTGATCTGTTAAGATTTACTATCTTGCCTAGAGCTGGTTTAGGTAAATGTACTTTTCTAGGAAATGATGCATTTTATCTAATTTTTCAAATTTCACCGTGCAAATTTATTTGTACATAGTTGGTCAAAAAGCTTATACAATTATTGTAATTTTCTGTAGTTATAGTTCTTACTCTTTTAAAGAAGTTTTACGTATTTGTGGTTTCTTCCACTTGTCCTGTGGTCTGTTGCTATGTAACAAACCACTTCAAATCACAGTGGCTTAAAACAACATTTATTTTTGCTTTTGGATCTACAGGTTAGCTGCAGCTCAGGTAAGCTAGACTGGACCTTAGTATCTGGGTTCCAGGTTCCAGGCTGCAGTTTGGGTTCAATTTGCTCCATGTGTTTCTCATCTTCTCTGGTCCAGTGACTTCCTGGGACCATGCTGCCCAAGACGGATGGACCCACGGAAGCAGATGATGCCTCTTGAGTTATTCAGTGAAGTACTTGTATGCTGTCATTTAAACCTATGTTTCATCAACCAGTACAAGCCATATGGCCAAAGCCAGCACCAATGATGTAGAAGAGCTCTGCCTACTATAGTTGGTGTTACTAAAAAGTCACATGACAAAGTAAGTGGCTATATAATTCTATGATTGAGTGGGCATAAGAATGGACGACAACAATTTCTCCTACCACAGTCCATCTACTCTTTGATCTATTTTTTTTACATGCAAAATACACTTACTCTTACAGAAGGCATGCCAAAGTCTCATCCATTTATGACATCTGGGATTTCATTTATATTCATTTTGCATTTGGTTGCTCTTGACTGAGAGAACAGTGAATTTAAAGACAATTATTTCCCCTTACTCACCTGGCATGCAGTGATGGAACAGAGACAGGTTAATTTACACAAGTATATGCATTCAGAATGGGGATGAAGAGAAGGTACATGACTGTCATTGATTCGTAGCAATACTCAAATCCTGTGGGCAATATTGCCTGGCTTCTTTACCCTGGGAGTAGAGTATTTGCCTTTATTAGCCTGCACTTTACTCCCTGGGAATGGATTCCCATTTTGTTGTTCTCTATGGCTCTTGACTCTACTCTCTGGAAAGTTCTTTCTTGATCATCATGTTCCTTAGCCACTTCTGAAGCAGAAATGAAGAACATGCTACCTCAGTCTGCTTCCTGCCAGTAGAACGTTGGAGAAAACAAACTCTTATATTTTAAATGGTTATAGAATTAAGCCTGGCTGACAGCGCTTTTGGCAATTCATTAACTTCTAAAAAGGACACAGAATACAGAAACCTACACTTATCACAATGTAATAATGCTAGTACATAATTAAAATAAAGACTGAAATGAAAAAGCCTCTATTGGTTGGAAATTTAAAAATTCCCTCTTAAAAGAACGTCTAGCTATTATATGTCAGAACCTAGGGCTTCCATTAAAGGAGTCACAGTAGATCCTTTCATTTGCATAAAACGGCTCCTAAAGTCTGTGGATATTATCTTTGCTTTTCCCAAAGTACATATAATTAATTCTGGGGAGAGAAGGATATCTGAAAAAGAAATATGAGTCTGGCTAACAACACAATAGGGATCAAATATTTAGAAAACTCATGAAGTTTTAGAGAGACTTGGATTATGGTTAATGTTCTATGAACATTTGTTCCATGTTTTTTGGTGTATAAATATTAAAAACTGCTGTATCTTCTGTTCAGAGTGCCTGCCTTATTCTCAGTGAGTGCTAATTGCCCCCAAATCCTATCTTGTTTAAAACTGTAAAAATTAAAATGGTGACCCGCTCCTCTTCTTCCACCTTTTCATCTTCATGGTCCTTTGCTTATTGTTGAATACGTATTCCTACTTGGCTCTGCCTTTGGCCACATTTCCTTCTATTTGATGGTGTAGTTTTCTCTTGCCTGGTTTCATTACAAATGGAGTGTGAATTTTTTTTCTCTCTTATTCTTCCTGTGGCTTTCCAGTGATTCCCAAGAAGATAAGAAAATATTTTGACTTTACTCTCTTTAAACTGGAAGTTCAACTTTGGAATTGTAAAGACAGATGGGCTTTATGACAACCTTTTGCAATGTACTGATGATAGTTTTGATTAACTAAGACAATTTCAAGGGCAGTATAATGACCAATATTTTGATCTTACTGAGAAAGAAAGAGGGCATTAAAATAATTATTTCTGGATGTGTTGTCTAAAAAACTATCAGATAATCTCAAAATTGCATATGGAATATCTCCAAAGAAGTTTTTCTGACATCCTTAACAATGCTTCAAATGTTCATTCCTCATGTGATTTTTAAAAGGCATTATATAAAAGGAAAATAATATAAATAACACGTGGAAGAAATTCCATGCTACTGAAGTACACTGAAGCCAATTTAATGTGAATGAATTCTGGTTTGCCTTGTATAATCAACCTTAGATAGAACTTGAAAGTTTTATACCAGGAATGTTAATTTACACCATGAATGCTAGTTGATTAAGTGAGAAGTTTGTGGTAATTTTTTTATAGAAGTTTGGGTATTAAATTTTCATCAAGAATTACTTCCTTGATTAAACTATTGTTATTAAGGAGGAAATAAGATTGGACCTGAGTCATTTTGAATCCAGGCATGTAACTCTGTAAAAACATAAACACTTCCTTTATTTGATGCTGTTCCATTAAAATAATTTTTGTGCTGGACAAAGAGAATGATATTGAAAGAGTATTTTATTTTATATATTTTTATTTTTTAAAAAAGGTTTATTTATTTATTTGAGAGAGAGACAAAGAGAGTGAACAAGTGGAGGGGCAGAGGGAGAGGGAAACAAACAGACTCCCACTGAGCACAGAGCCTATGTGGTGCTGGATCCTAGGACCCTGAGATCAGGACCTGAGCCAAAATCAAGAGTCAGATGCTGAACCGACTGAGCCACCCAGGTACCTCAATAATTTTTATCTTAAAATATTTTGATGCTTACCTAGAGTTTTGGAGTGTAGGTTTTCAGGACTTTCTGTTTCTTATCATTCAAAGGAGAAAAATCTTTTGCTTTTTGTGACTGATAATAAAGAGTATCACAGATTTTATTAAAATTATTCTCTGTAATTGGCCCCTGTATTTATTTCACTTGAAGATACTTCTGTTTACTGTGAGCATAAGTGCAAAACAAACATTCAAAACAATAACTGCATTGCCAAATCTTAATGTGGTAGTTTTAAACATGTATATAAATTCCTTGATACTCCTCCCTTCAAGGGATGGAGCTTAATTTTCTTCCTCTTGAGTGTAGGCTGCACTTATATTTGCTTCTAAGGAATACGATATGGTGGAAGTGATGGTATTTCGATTCCAAGTCTAGGTAAGAAAAATTATTGTGGCTTTTTTCTAGATCTTTCTTGGATCACTCACTCTCAGGGGAAGCCAGCTGCCATATTGTGAAGACACTTGTATTGTCCCATACAATGTTCATGTGACATGTTCTCCTGACAACATCAAGGAACTAACGCTTTCAATAGCCATGAGAGTGCACCGTCTTGGAAGTAGGTTCTCCAGCCCAAATTGAGTCTTGAGATGACTGCAGCCCTAGCCAATATCTTGACTGTGACTTTATGAGAGCCTTTGAGCCAGAACCATTTAGCTAAGCCACACTTGAATTCCTGATGCACAGAAACCATACAATAATAAATGCTTATTGTTTTAAGATGGGAAGTTTTTGGATAATTTGTTACACAGCAATAGATAGCTAAAATCCTCAATGTGACCAGTTTCACTCTCTTTATAAGGACAGATTGACAAAGACTTTGCATTTATATTCCACAGAGTACAAAGTAACCAGCTTAATACCCATCGATTGTTTGCTTCCATTTCAATTTCCTGGTTCTGTTTTCGAAGATCTTGATATTCCCTATGACTCCTTAACAGTTGAATCAATACTCAAGAAAAAATAGGAAGACTTCAGTATTTTCTGGATTTAATGGAAGAAAAAGACTCTTTTTGCCATTTGAAGTGAACCTCTTGTCTAAATAGGGAATATTAGAAGCTTAAGTGTCTTTTGGCAAGAATTTCCAGAAAGGGATGATTGAAATAAAAACTTTTTAGCTCTCCAGTTCCTAAAAATGCTAGTAAATAGAAACCAGAAATAGAAACAACGGCAATGAATCCTGCTGACTTAATCCTACAAATTACTCCATATAGATTGTAAGAGGCATGACTAGGATAACAGCTATAATTTGATAAAGCAGGCCAAAGACAGTCTCAGGATTTGACACAGTGGACATGGAAAACAAAAATTAATCCATTGCCATAAGGACACAATGGATGAGTGGTTACTCTATCCAGTGTCAGGACCTAAGGCAGCCCATTATACCTGGAGCTTCATTGGATTTATAAGCCAATTGGTATCTAAACCCATTTTCCTCCAGAAGGAGGTAGATTTTGGGTGATGAATGTTCAATGATCAATTTCTTCCATCTCATTTCCACCTTAAGACTGATTGATTACTTTCAGATACCTTATTGGGAGCTCCCCCAGAATATCTCCTCCACTTGAAATGCACCATTTAAAAAAATTATTTATTTATTCACGTGAGACACACACAGAGAGAGAGGCAGAGACAGAGGCAGAAGGAGAAGCAGACTCCATGCAGGGAGCCTGATAAGCGACTCGATTCCGGGATTCTGGGATCATGCCCTGAGCCAAAGGCAGACACTCAACCACTGAGCCACCCAGGTGTCCCTCACACCATTTTGAATTCTACTTCAACAGTCACTAGAAGGGAGGCTTGGTCTCCCAAAGATCTATACAGATAATACCAAGTAAAATGGGTTTCCTTTAATGGCAGGTCAGAATGTATCATTTAAGAACAGTTTATTTCTCCAGAAAATTTATCGTTCTACTCTATCTCATAAAACTGGTGTGAGGGAAAAATTAGTGCAAGTAATTAGGCCTTGGAACAGGCTGTACTTAATGTGGGAGTAAATAATGAAGAAGATTTACCCCCCTCTCTTACTACTGCCTTTCAATAGCTCTATGTTGAGTCTCCCCTAGAGCTGATCTCATTGCTTCCCTAGTTGTTTAAATGCTTTATTTTCATATATTAATATATCAGAGTTTTTTGGTTAATCACAATTTTATTATTTTAGTAGGGCTGCATTTTCAGTTCTTAAAATGTTTTAATGTGGTGAAATATACATAATATGCAATTCATCGTCTTGACGGTTTTTAAGTGTACAATTCAGTAGTATTAAGTACATTCATATTGCTGTGTGGCCATCAGCACCATGCATCTCCAGAACTCTTTTAATCTTACAGAACTGATGCTCTATACCCATTAAACAATTACTCCCCATTCCCCTTCCCCCTGGTTCCTGGCGACCACCATTCTATTTTCTGTCTCTACACATTTAACTATTCTCATATAAGTGGAATTATACAGTATTTGTCATTTTGTGATTGACTTATTTCACTTTGCAAGTCCTTATTTCATCCATGTTATAGCATGTACCCAAATTTCCTTCTTTCTAAAACCTGAATAATATCCCATGGTATGTATACACTACATTTTGTTTATCTATTCATGATGGACATTTGAGTTGCTTCATGCTTTTGGCGATTGTGAATAATGTTGTTATGAACGTGGCCACACAAATAATCTCTTCAAGACCCTGCTTTCAGGTCTTTTAGGTACATCCCCAGAAGTGTAATTCCTGAATCATATTATAATTCCATTTTTTTTTTGTTTTTTTGAGGAACTTCCATTCTGTTCTTTATAGTGGCAACACCATTTTACATTCTCAGCCACAGTGCATGGGGTTCCAATTTCTCCACATCTTTGCCAACACTTGTTATTTTCTGGATTTAAAAAAAATAGTAATCTTCCATATGGTGTGAGGTGGTATCTCTTTGTGGTTCAGTTTTATTTTCACAAAGTAAAATATTGAGCCCAATCTGTCTGATGTCAAAACTTCAAGAACTCGTTAAACACAAATGTTACTCTATTCCCCACTTGACACATACTTAGAAATCTATTATAGGGAAGATGAAGTGAGGACGTATTTGGTTCCTTTGCTTCCTCCTCTCTTCTTTCTACTTTCTCCCACACTTTGTAGCTACACTTTCCACCTCCAAGATTGAACATAGGAGAGGGAGGATTAGTGGAGAAGAGCAAAGTCTTAAACGCTCAGATCTGCTTCTGATGGTTAAGAAGGGAGCACAGGCTGCAGTGGAGGAGGGTGGCTTTCACCAAAGGTGAGAAATGAGACAGTGTTTTCCACAAGGTGGAGTGGACCCCATGGAAAGTAAGCAGGTTTTCTTTTAGTCATCTTGAAAGGGCCCCATTCTAGAGATCTGCCAGGTAGAGCTACATGATTGTAATGGAGAGAATCCTGTGGAATAGTCTGCTATAAGTAGGTGCTAAGTTATGATATTCTGCTACAAGCAGGAGGAACTCCAAGAGGCTAGTCAGGTACTGTCAATAGTAAGTTCCTATTGGAGGAATCTCAAAGTGCTCGATAAGAGCAAGCATTTGGGGATAGGCCACCCCCACGAAAATACCAGAACCAGGTTATATCAGTACTAGTCAGGTAAAGCCTTATCTGCTCCTTCCTAGGCCCTGGGATTGTTGGGCAACCATAGTTAGAGGCAGATGGTGAATGAAGAAGAAGAAATCAGAATGGAAGAAGCTCATGCTTCATCCTCCTTTTTCCATAGATAGTTTCTTCAGTTTGAGTCAAGCCTGAGCTTTGGTCGGAGGAGAAGCTTCAAACTGAGAGATTGAAACTTTGATATAAAATTGGACTGGACTTTTTAATGTATCAAAGTGGGGATGTTTGTTCATACCTGAGAGTGACTTGAACATTGTTATTTGACTAATAATTAATTATGTAGGAGTGTGCTGGAATAGCATAACTGAGTCATGGGCAGGAGCAAGTAGTTTTGCTTGCTTGCACTCTTCTGGATGCAGCTTATTCTTAGTTAAAAAACAAATAACCAGGGGCGTCAGGCCAGCTCAGTTGGTAGAGCATGTGACTCTTGACTTTCGGGTTGTGAGTTTGAGTTCTGTTGGGTATAGAGAGATTGCTTAAAAACAAAAACAAAAACAAACAAACAAAAACAAACAAAAACAAAAAACCAAATAGAACAGTACCTGGCACATAGTAAGCCCTCAATGAATGTTATGTGTTTTCATTGTCACTTTCAATATTGTTGTTACCACACTTAATTCTTTCATCTGAGATCCTGTGGTGAAGAATCAGTCACGGAAATGCAGGATGGGGGAAAGGGGAGGGGCAGTCCTGAGATCCACAGAGGCTGTTTTCACAATAGTTAGAGTTACTCTATTAAGGTACAGATAAGTACCTGGTAATTCCCATTTTCCATTTGATAAAAGATCCTCAATTAATAATTAATGTGGCTTTAGTACTAATTTCCTCTTGGTTACACTGAAGTAATGAGGTGGTTCAGGTATATTACTAAAACTCTGGAGGTATGGGAGGAGCACAGTGGAGAAATGGGCAGTTGAAGTATCTCATATTTTCAAGCGCCATATGATTGTAATGTAGATTGAAATAATAAAGAAGGGCAGGGTCAGAACAAACTTTCTCAGCTTCCAGGAATCCTAGTGAAGCTGTAACATTGAGACCAGACAAATTTATGGTTGGGTTTATGAAGGGCACCTGTTCCAACCTGAATATGACTCCTATAAAGGATTTCAACCAAGTGTGCAATGGGAGAGCAGATTAAATGCCCATTAACCATCCCTTCCTGAACATTACCTAGCACTGATAATTAGCTTTTGTTGTTGCTCCTGTTAATAAGCTTTCTATTTTATTTTTTTAAAAGATTTTATTTATTTGTTTGAGAGAGAGAGAGTATGTGCAGGTGGGGGGAAGGGCAGAGGGAGAGGGACAAGCAGATATCCTGCTGAGCATGGAGCTCGATGCAGGACTCCAACTCATGACTCTGAGATCATGACCTGAGCTGAAATCAAAAGTCAGACACTTAACCAACTGAGCCACTCAGGTACCCTAATAGTCTTTTTATTTTAGAACAGTTTTAGATTTACAGGATTGTTGGATAGAAGGTACAGAGATCTCCCATATACCTGGAAGCCATTTTTCTCTATTATTAACATTATATATTTATTTAAGATTTTATTTATTTATTTATTTATTTATTTATTTATTTATTTATTTATGAGAGACACAGAGAGAGGCAGAGACACAGGCAGATGGAAAATCAGGCTCCCTGCAGGGGAGCCCGTTGTGGGACTCCATCCCAGGACTCAGGGATCACACCCCATGCCGAAGGCAGACGCTCAACCACTGAGCCATCCAGGTGTGCCTATATTAACATCTTAGATGAGTATATACGTTTGCTACAAATGAGCCAGTATTGATATATTATTAACTAAAATCCATACTTTATTGCTATTTCCTCCATTTTACCTTAATGTCATTTTACTGACCCAGGAGCACATCCAGGATGCTACATTACATTTAGTGGTCGTGTTTCCTTAGGTTGCTATTGATTTTGACAGTTTCTCAGACTTTCCTTGTATTTGACAACATTGACAGTTTTGAGAAACAAAAATACTTGTCAAATATATTGTAGAATGCCACTCAGTTGGGATTCATCTCATGTTTTTCTCATGTTTATACTGTGGTTCTGGATTCTGGGGAGGAAAACCACAGAAATAGGTGTTGTCATCGTCACATTATATCAAGGGTACATACAATCAACATGACCTAACTTTTGATGTTGACCTTCATCACCTGGCTGAGTAGTGTTTAACAGGTTTTTCTGCTGTAAAGTTACTCTTTTTTCCTCTGCTTTTGTGTACTGTACTCTTTGGAAAGAATTCAGTTTTTGTTTTTTGTTTTTTTTTTTTAAAGATTTTATTTATTTATTCATGATAGTCACAGAGAGAGAGAGAGGCAGAGACACAGGCAGAGGGAGAAGCAGGCTCCATGCACCGGGAGCCCGATGTGGGATTCGATCCCGGGTCTCCAGGATCGCGCCCTGGGCCAAAGGCAGGCGCCAAACCGCTGCGTCACCCAGGGATCCCAGAATTCAGTTTTTGTAATCCACATTTAATGGCTTCACCTCTTTGAGAATTGAGTTATCTGCATAAATTATTTGGAATACTTCTGCATGGGAGATTAGTTTCTTGTCCCACATTTATTTATTTATTCAATCATTTATTTATATCAGTATGGATTCAATATTTAGTAGTTCACATTATAATGCTGATAATATTATATCAATATTATATGTTGGTTTATAATCCAATACTATATTTATATTGTTGCTCTAATTGTGCCAGCTTTGAGCACTGGGAGGTCTTTTAGTTGTCTCCTGTGTCCCTTTGGCATTCCTCCATCATTGGAAAGTTGTTGTTTATTCACTTGTTTTAGCCCTACCTTACCTTCTGGAGTAATGAGATGCTCTAGGCTCTTCCTGTATGTTTCTTGCCCCAGTTCTAGAATCAGTCATTTCTCCAATGAGCCCTGGTTCCTTTTACAGAGACGGTCCTAGAAACAATGAACTGGATGCTGGGTGTGCTTGTTGCTATTGGCATGTCTTAGTTTCTAGATCCCCTTATCTAACAGATAAATATTTCTATATGTAACCATCTGTATCTGTATTAAGCTAGATAGGAGTTTATACTGCTGTCTTCAGCTCAATCCATTATCACATGGATCAATCTAAACTTCTTCCTTTGCTTATTTGTAATCTCTCACTCTAATAATGAGAAACTTCACTCCCATCATTATCTGACATTTGCTTAATTATTAAATTACTGTGCACATGTGTAATGGTTTCAGAATTGCTAATCCATACTCTTGTGGGAAAGACCTTTATCAGCTAGATGGGCTTAGGTACAGTTTCTTTTGCCCTTTGTCTTATAGACTCTTCATTTCCAGTGTTATTTAGGCCAGCACCCTATTCTCATTCTACCTTCAGTGAAATTTTCCACATCTATAATATGGCTAGATTTTTTTTTTAGAGATTTTATTTATTTATTTATTTATTTATTTATTTATTTATTCATTCATTCATTCATTCATTCATTCATTCATGGGAGACATAGAGAGAAAAGCAGATACACAGGCAGAGGGAGAGAAGCAGGCTCCCTGTGGGGTGCCTGATGCAGGGCTCCATCCTAGGACCCTGAGATCATGACCTGAACTGAAGGCAGATGCTTACCTGACTGAGCCACCCAGGTGCCCCAGTACAGCTAAATTCTTTTGTCACATTCTCCAAACCAATTTATCACAGAGTAAGGGCACAATCAAAGGTAGTTATTCTTCACACATTTTTAAGGTTGCTTGATATTCATAGTTTCACTGATTCACTTAGGCAACTGAATATTGCTAAATATTCAACAAATTGTCTTCTATTAGACAATTGCTTATTATTGGACTGTTATAAATATATCAATAACATGCTTATATATTAATCTTTGTGTATACTCATTGTTTCATTATGGGAAATTTCCAGAGATGATTAAATCTCCAAATTAAAGAACATGAATATATTTAAGGCCCATAATACTTACAGTTGCTTTCTTTTTTTTTTTTTTAATATTTGTTTATTTGAGAGAGAGAGACAGAGAAAGAGAGCACAAGCAGGGGGAGTGGGAGAGGCAGAAGTACACTCCCTACTGAGCAGGGAGCTGATGCAGGGCTTGATCCCAGGATCCTAAGATCATGACCTGACCCAAAGGCTGATGCTTAACCAACTGAGCCACTGAGGTTCCCCCTACTGCCAGAATGAAATAAGAAAACTGTAGACAAAGAATTGTAATTTATTTATTTCTTAAAAATATTTATTTATTTATTTATTTATTTATTTATTTATTTATTTGAGAGTAAGAGAGCTCTCAAGTGCATGCATGAAGTAGGGGGAGAAGGGCAGAGGGAGATGGAGACAAAATCTCAAGAATCACTGGGCTCCATCCCATGACCCTGAGATCATGACCTGAGTTAAAATCAAGACCCAAGACACTTAACCAACGGAGCCACCCAGGCACCCTGAAAATTATAATTTAAAAATTGGGGTGCCTGGGTGGCTCAGTTGGTAAAACATCTGCCTTCAGCTCAGGTCATGATCTCAGGGTCCTGGGATTGAGTTCCACGTTGGGCTCCTCGTTCAGCCGGGAGCCTGCTTCTCCCTCTCTCTCTGCTCTACCCCACTTATGCTCTCTTTCCCTCTCTCAAATAAATAAACAAAATCTTTTTAAAAAGTTGTTTTTCAATTTGATACAAACAATATATCTTTTACTTATTGTCTAAGGATGAAAATTTTTTCATTATTTATATTTATTCATTCTTTTATAGTCTATCATGCCCCTTAATCTATTTTCCTTTTGGGTGTAAACTTTGTTTTTCAGATGTGCTCAGTTGTGTGACTGTTCAGTTGAGCTTGAGACCTCATGCTACATTTGTAGCCAATCACTGACCTCCTCCCTGGCATCAGTGATACTGAATGTTCCTGCTTCGTAAGTCTTCCCAAGAGAATTGCCTTTCTGAACACCTACTGTATAGAAGGGATTCCCTCCCCCACTATTCTCTGAGAATCCAAGATACCCTTCCCTGTCTGCTAACAGACACAGGACTTAATTCCTCAGTAACTGTAATCAGCAGTGGCCTTTCTCTTTCTCTTCGAAGTGCTGTTAAAATTTGAGGATTTTCCTCATGTAAGCATCCTCCTGGAATATGGCTTCATAACTCTTTGGAAGGAGTGAGGCTTCCTATGATATTCCTATGACAAAAATGTGCCTGTGTGCACAGTCAACCTGTGCAAAGAAGGGTGCATTTTCAAGAAGAATGATCACCTTAGAAGGAATGTTTCTAAACCCAAGACTTTATAATGAATCTATCAGCTGTCAAGAGTCAAGAGACTTGTTTATATCATTCAGATCATGGAGTCTACAATTCTTAGGGTTCTTGAGGCTTTATCTTAGTGGCTTTGGTTTTTCAACGTGGGAGCCTTGAACTTTGTGGTAGACAGTGTAACAGAATTGACAGACCACCAAGTGTTGGCTAGTGGTGGCAGTTGGTTTACTGCCACCCAGCAGGACAATGTTGGACAAGACACCTAACATTTGTGAGCTTCGGTAAAGATGATTGGAGGGGTAGATGAGGGAATTGGGTAGGGTGTTTTTTTAATCTCAAAAACTCTTTTGGTAGCACATCCAATCTGAACTGGTCTTATGGTCACCTATCATAGAGTTGGCAGGTATCAGATAGGCCCAGTCTAAAGACTACAACTATATTGCTAATCTTCTTCAACTCTTAAGAAAGGTCAAATCTATACTCCAGATTCCTCCCTTTTCATAAATGGACTCAGAGGTAAGGTACCAGTGGCTATGTGGCTGAAGTAGACTTTCCTCTTCAACTCTTCACGTTCTTTCTTGTTAAATTTAACAATTCTTTCTTCTTTCCTTAAAGGAAGTCATAAAAACCACTCTTATCCTCAAAGTCAAGTTATTCCTTGAACTAGAAAGTCACTCAGAATTTGGAATTGCAATGTTTTTCAAGGATTTAAATGCAAAGCAGAGTCACCCAAAGGCTACTTCATCATATTTTAATTCTGTTTCATTTAGTGCTAATTTAAAACAGAAACCTGTGGAGCAGAACAGAAGGGATGGCCCTAAAGCCAGGAGGTAAAAGCCTGGGAAAGCAGATAAGGTCCTTCTCTTCCTTCTCTTGATGAATCTCCCCCTCCCTCCCACCCACTCCACCATCCCCTTCACAATGGAGCTGGTGCCAGCTGTCTGCTCCACAGATTCAATCAAATGCACCAGCAGGATGCAGCATCTGCAGGTGTAGATGAGGGTGATAGTGAGGATGTCAGAGGGAGAGATTTATCAGTGCCCTCAAACACACAAGCTCTTCACTTGGCTCATCGGTCGCCAGTGTTTTTTTATTTTGGGTTTGCTCCCTCCACTTCAGATGCTCCAAGAACACTGAAACTTCTTGGGAATTTCGGGCATAGCTGAGAATTTTCTGGCATGAATATGAGAACTGATGAGACAGATGTATGCTTGGCTCGGTGGGGCTGCACTTACTGGCACTCCAGGGCTGATGCTGTAAGACTTGACACAAACAATCATTTCTTACAAGAAGCCAGAGTGCAGGGGATCAAACCAGGCAGAGCTCATGGTCCAAACACTCAGTGTGATGTCCAGAGGTCCTCCCAGGTAGCTTTAAGTACCAAGCAAAACACGAGGCTGGTGATACCTTTAATTTAATCTGATATGATATTTTCAAAATGAAAACCAGAAAGGCAAGAGGCGACCAAACTTCCTTGGCCAATGATGAGTGAGAAAATATCCCCAACCTGACACAAATAGGATAATGCTCTGCCCCTGCTTTTGCAGCATTCTCATTGCTCGGAAGGTCTCATTTGTTGGTAGAGATTTTAAGCTCTTGAGTCTGTGTAATTTTCAAAATTTTAATACATAGAAATGACTGAAAATGTCAGGGGACCAGGAACCAGAATTTTGACAATCCCCTCTTCATCCCCTTGGGGTCACCTGCAATCCTTGGAGAGGGAATGCTCCCACCAGCATTTTAGGATTGCTTCCTTAAGACCTGGGTCCACCAGACACATGGGGATCATGGTTACCAAGTTAGGACCAAGTGAGCTCTTTGAGGTAACACAGCATGGTTCACTGGGAATTCAGAACATCTGGAATCTCGCCAACCTCTGCTGCGAATAGGCCTATGATCCTGGAAAAGCCACATCCTCCTCCCTGGACATCTGATTCCTCATATGTAAAATATGAACTCTGAAGTTCTAATTTTGGGGAGTGTTATTTTAGGGAGGACAGTAAGATTGTTTTAAACAAGTCACAGGAGCTGTCATGGGAAGACAGGAGAAACAGGAGAAACAAACTGGATTTGTGTTCGTTTTGAAGTCGAGCCTGCAAAGAAACACATTTTATATTTGGCTTCTTTGCTCCAGAGCCTTTACCTGCAGATAAAAACAATAAATATCTTTTAGGATTGTGGTAAATATTGCAACTTGGAAACCACAAATCTGTATTCAAGGACGAAGGGGAGAGAAAACCCGGATGGAGCAGTGTTGTCATTGTAGTGAATAAAGTGCCTCAGGGCCATCACGAACTGGCCTTAGACTGAGATGCAAGGAGGTCGATACAGACATCATGCCATGAGTCTACCGCCCTCAACTATTTCCAGGTTGAGATTCTCAGGTGACAGAAAATCAGATGAGAGGTTTTAAATACTACCAGGGAGGAGACTTATTCACAACCAGTGACAAAGGGTGGGCAATTTGAAAGAAAAGCGTTAATGTTGCTTGACCTTAAGTATGGTAATACCCTGTTACACAGAGCAAAGAATTATAGGACTTCTGGTAAACCCTGGGGTATGTTATGTTCTTTAAACATAAATATGCAGTAAAATCCCATTACGGTGGAGGAGCTCACAAAGGGAAAGATAGTTGTTTCCCTACGAACAGTATAAGCAGGCTTAATTACATAATCAATATTTACTACATGCTTTGTGTGTAATACACTCTGCCAGGCACAAAAGAAAATCAAAGAAAAGTAGTAAATAAAAGAAGTCCCTCTTCTGCCATTGACTCACTGTAGGACCTTCAGTGGGCAATGTATTCAACCCCTTTTTCAGTTTTCTCATCTGAAAATGAGGATAACAATGCTATCAACCTTAAAGGGTTGCTTTTATTTATAAAGCATTTGTAAGAGTACCTGGCATTATACACAGAATGCTCAATATTACTGGTTTTATTATATGGAAAAAGTAGTGGTAAGCTTCTTGGGAACTTATAAGACACTTTACATTTATCAAGTCATTGGTTTCCCATAATAACCTGGCAAAGAAGGATTTACACTTGACAGAAGGCTTACCAAAGCTGCACACTAAATGACAGGGGGCGACTTTAAATCACCTCATTGTTCTTTGCACTTTGCCAAGCTGCCTTCTGTAAAGATGTGAGAAAGCAGAGCTAACATCCTCAAGAACCTTGCTATTGATGGGGATAGCCAAAAACTAAACAAGAGAGAGTGACAAGAGATAGAAGTGTCTGCTAGCTAGGCATGGAGCATTTGGGACTAACTTTAGGAAAAATGTGGACTTAGTGCTCCATTACTGGTCTATCCTGGCACATAACCAACACTGGACAGAACTGAGGCTCTCTTTATAGTCTTCCCGCTCCAAGGCCTCTCCCCTCTGTCAACCTACCTCCAGCAACCAAATGTCCTGAGGGTCTCACAGTTTAGATGTCTGTTCCTCAGAATCTGATCCCAACAAAGAAGGCACTGGTACATTCTTACAGATGAACGTGAAAATGTATGAGATTGAGATGTTCCTCCTTCCCCACATTGTGTTCCCTACCCTACCCTCAACTCTGTTCTGTGGATGCTAGTACAGGGGACAAAGCCTGAAGACAAAGGGGTGGTGGATCATCAGGCATGAAGAAGTTGAGATGGTGGGAAATTTTGAGGAAATCAGGATGTGTTTATCGGAGCCATTTAAAAGGCGTTCTATACTTTACCCATCTGGTGTGATTTTAAAGATGTAGCAAATCTGTGAAGGTCAGAAATCATTAGAATCTTAGGTAAATAAGCACCGAAAGGTCAGAGACTAACTATGTCCTTATTCACTCTTGTATTTACAGCACTGGCATAATGTCTAGTATATAGCAGGTGCTCACTTTGTCAAGTGAATAAATTATTTGTGGAACAAATCAATGCACAATGAATCAAATTACAGTGTGGCTTTTAAATTTATCCAGCCTATGGGCTCAGCGGTTTAGCGCTGCCTTCAGCCCAGGGCGTGATCCTGGAGACCTGGGATCGAGTCCCACGTCGGGCTCCCGCATGGAGCCTGCTTCTCCCTCTGCCTGTGTCTCTGCTCTCTGCCTCTCTCTCTCTCTCTCTCTGTGTCTCTCGTGAATAAATAAATAAAATCTTTAAAAAAATAAATTTATCCAGCCTAGATGAGTAGCTTGATTAGCTGGCCATGGAGGAATCATGAAATTTTTGACTTGTTATAGTCTGAAAATTAAAAAAAAAAGTGACAAGCCTTCATTCTGATCGTTACCAAAAATATCTCTTGAGTAAAGACAAGGATGATACATTGCATAAAACCTATTACTCCTCTGTTGTAGAAGGAAAATGTACTCCTCAAAGGGTGCTATCATCGCATCACCATATCTCTTGAGTAAAGACAAGGATGATACATTGCATAAAACCTATTACTCCTCTGTTGTAGAAGGAAAATGTACTCCTCAAAGGGTGCTATCATCGCATCACCCTGTAGCACCCATATTTCCTTTTTCTCATATGCATTGGAATGGCCAGCAATTAACCCGACTTTAAATGGTACTGGCACACATGTTTCTCTAGGACCAATGCTCCTAACACAGACTTTGAAGTTCACAGAGACCCTCCTCTTTAGAGCTTGCAGACTAAGTCACAGAGCACCATGCACTTACTATCTCAGCTCTCTTCATTCCTTTGTGTGGATCTCTATTTCTATTCACTACCATCTTCCTTCTGCCTGAAGGACTCCCTTTAGCATTTCAAATCGTATGGGTCTGCTGGACAAATTCATTCAGACTTAATGAGTCTCTATTCAATGTAAGAGTCTCTGTTTAACCAGAATGTTTGAAAGGTGTTCTCCTTGGGTATAGAATCCTAGGTTAATAGAATTTGGGGGTGGGGAGGTGGGTGGAGTATATTAATGAGGTCCCTCCAGTGGTTTTTTTTTTTTTTTTTTTTGCTTGCATTGTTTTTGATGAGAAACTTTCTACCATTGGTCTCTTTGTTTATCTATCCTTAACATATCTTTTCCTCTGGTTGCTTTTAAGCTTATTTTAAACAATTTGATTAGGATGCGCCTTGTCATTTTTAAAATGTTTATTAAGCTTGGAATTCATTGAACTTCTTGAACATGTGGATTTATATCATATATCAACTTCAGAAAAATTTTGACTATTGTTTCTTATACTACATATATAGTTTTTAAGTAGGTCCATGGCCAGTATGGGGTTTGAATTCATGACTTTGAGATCAAGAGTTGCATGCTCCACTGACTGAGCCAGCCAGCTACCCCTCTTCTAATGTTTTCTTTTCTGTTATTTCCCACTTTGGAGACTTCAATTAAGCACATATTAGGCTACTTAAAATTGTTCCACAGCTTGCTGATACTATGCTCATTTTTAAAAGTTTGGTCTGTTTTTTTTTTTTTTTTTCTGTGTTCCCTTTTTTGGGTAGTTTCTATTGCTACTTCGTTAAGTTTATTCATCTTTTGTTTGCAAAGTCTTGCTGTTAATCCCATCTGGCGTGTTTTTCATCTCAGAAATTGCATTTTTAATCACCAGCAGTTCAATCTTAGTCTTTTTTTTCCTGTCTTACAGAAAAGTACAGTTATAATACCTGTTCAATGTTCTTGTCAGCTAAATATATCTATGTTAGTTCTGGGTCAGTTACAAGAGACTGATTTTCTCCTCATTATGGATCATATTTTTCTACTTCTTTTCATGCCTGGTAATTCTTTACTGAACGCCAGGTATTGTGAATTTTACCTTTTTTATTCCTATCAATATTCATGAGCTTTGTTCTGGGACATAGTTACGAATGGAGCTTGGAAATAGTCTGAAACTTTCTGTCTTGCTTTTAGGGAGAGCCTAAATAGCATTTCAACAAGACAGTTCTGATTATTAGCACTATTGCCATTTTGAAGTGGAGAATCCTTTTCTTTTTGTAGGATATTTAGTGGCATCCCTACCTTTTACCCACTGGACACTAGCACCTCTCCCTCCATTAAATCGTGACAACAAAAAATATCTACAGGCTTTGCAAAGGTCTCCTGGAGGAAAAAAAATTATCCATGGTTGAGAATCACTGGAATTGGGTTAACTTTGAGCCACCACTGATAGCCAGACTCTCCTGAATCTTCTCCAGTGCCCTGTGAGGCTTTCCAATCTGGCTGGCGGGAACACATTTTTTGCTAGCTGTGTGAGTGTTGAGTACCTATTCCCTCTAATACTTCATGGTGAGTCTTTCCCCAGGCTCAGATGGTTTCCTTACGCCTGAGTGCTGATTAGTATTCTGCTGAATACATCAGGAGACCCTCTGTGGGTCTCCAGAGTTTTCTCTCTGAGTGGCTCTCTCTTCTCTGCTGTTCTGTTCTGCAAATTCTAGCTGCTTGGTGTCCTTAGACTCCTAACTTAGTCTTCTCAATTTAGGGAGACTGCTGGACTCTCCTTGTAACCCCTCTCCCCAGAAATGCTTCCAAGGCAATAACTTGGGAAAATAGATTTATCTTGCTTGTGTCCCATCTCTTGGAGATCACTGGTATCCCTTGTTGCCTGATATCCAGTGTATTGGGTTAAACTATTATTTTTATATAATTTATTCAGTTTTCTGGTTGCTTTACATTGGAGGATCAATCTAGTCACTGTATTGAAGATACAAACTTGTTGCCTATCACATTTGGCATCAGCTCCACCTCCCGCCCTGTTTGACACACCTTGCAGTTATGATTTCTTGACAAATAAGTTTAAATTTTATGTAGTCAAATCTATTGATCTTTTCTTTTGCAATTATATTCCTATAACTTTTATGTTTAAAAAGTCCTTCCCAAAAAAAAAAAAAAAAAAAAGTCCTTCCCAAACAAACAAAGGGCTGCAGAAGGGGAGGTGATGGGGTGACTGGGTGATGGGAACTAAGGAGGACACTGGGATGCGATGAGCACTGGGTGTTATACTATATGTTGGCAAATTGAATTTAAATTTTTAAAAAAAGAAAAAAAAGTCCTTCCTATCCAGAAACTACATAAATATTTAGCTATATTTTCTTCTAGGTTTCTCTTTTAGAGATTTAATTGAAATTCTTGTCTCCCTAATGCAGTTAGAATTTATATCAGTGAATGAAGTGCTGAAGCAAGTATTTAAATGAATCTTTACTTCCAAAAAACTTCCTGATCTCAGCCCTTTTTATGGAATAGCTCATCCTTTACCCACTGCATTTTTTAAAAATGTATTTAATAGATCTTAGGTTCTTATTCAGGAAGAGGATCTGTGTCTGGGGTATCCATTTGTTTCCCAAATCTGAGCATCCATTCTCAGGCCTAAGATATTTTTTGACTCACACATTTCAGTATACTGAACATATTCCAAAGACTCTCTGACATTTCCCACTTCCTTAGCCAGGGAGCTCCTGCGGGGAACAGGGGGTGGACCCCTGCAAGGGCCAGAAAGGAGCTATTTGCTGTCACCCTTGCTTCTCAGACACCTCACCCATGGTCATTGTCTTGTAGGCTTAATAAAACCACCTTCCTCATATAACAGCTTTTCCATACCAGCACGCACATTCTCTCTCTCTCTCTCTCTCTCTCTCTCTCTCTCGCATGCGCTCGCGCATGGTTCTATCTTGTCAGTTTATCACCCCCTCTGCCTGTCACTCTTTATCAGTTGAAGAGCCAAAGTAAGGAGAAGGTGAGAAGAGAGATTGCTGGTGCATATGCAACTGTCAAAAATCTAAATATAGGTCATATGAGTGACTAAAAATCATCTCCACAAATTCCATCTTTCCTCAGCACATTTTCTCCTATCTGTATCTCTAATTTGCTCTTTGTTTTGCTTACTTCTTTTACTTCTGTTTCCTTTCACTCCCTACCTTTCTGACCACCTCCTCCCAGCAGGCATATACAGAACTTTCCAAAGGGTCACAGGACTGTTCACACATATTCTGATTCTTATTCTTTCATGCACACGGTGAGATTGAATTCAGTCATATTCCAGTGACATGCTTTGGTGAATGAAAGATGAGCAGAAGTTTAAAAAATTAGTGTGTTATTGGCATAGGGCTGGGCAACATTCCAGGGTTGGGTACTCCATCAGCTTGGGTCCCAGGGTGTAGATGACTTAGAATAGACTCCTCAGACAGTAAAGAAGAACATGTCATGCAAGTCAGAGACAAATCTTAGCTTGAAGCACTGAAATGTGAAGGATGTTACCAGGGCATAATCTAGCCTAATCTGGACTGATAGATAGTATAAAGACTATTTTTAAAACAAAGCAGTGAGACATAGGGATTTGTGAATCATGTCATTGTGTGTATACCTGCTGCACGGTATCTTTGTCATCTCCCAGGAACCTGGATGGATGGAGTGATCAAGGATGGTTCTGTCAAGGAAAATGAAGATAGCTTCCTTCTTCCTCATCCAATCAATGGAGCTGCAGGGAGCTCACAGCCCAACAAGGATAAGCTAACAGAAATGAATGTATTAAACCGGAACTGTCCTTGTACCTTGGATGCACATAGTACAGGTGTTTTTCTTAGTACAGTTGGCTAGGAAGAAAATCATAGGCTTGTTTCCTGTGGGTCAACTGTCAGTTCAGTGTTTATGATAGATACTTGGGGTTAGTATACCAGGATGTAAAGATTAGTTCTTGGCCTAGTTTCCAGTGATCTTGCAGTTTTGTACACTTCCCCAGCAGGTGTTCTTTGAAAGAGAAAAAGAAATAAAGAAATTCCAAGCAGATGCTTAATCAATAGTAAGCGCCAGCATTTCTACATCTTATCTCAGGTCAAAAGCAAGGATATTTAATTTTGGCTTCAATTGGGCCTTTGTGATTCAGGGGGTCTTTTCCATTCTGCTTCCCTGTCTGCAGTGTTCGAACTAATAAACTTATTAGGTAAATTCTGCAGCTCATCTGGTTAAATGGTGGTCATTTCTTAATTTAATGAGTTATTTCAAGGGTTTTTCATAAAGATTTCACTGTGCCTTATTGATCCTAAAGATTATATTCTAATGCTTTTGGCTGGTTTTTGCCATCACCCCTGTCATAGCTGCGGTTAAGCTTGATGGGCACTAATTGGGTGGAAGGTCAATGTAAATTAGTTACCACGCTGAATTTGAGTCAGTTTTTAAAGAAATGTATTTTAAATGCAAACAGCAACTCAAACAATTCTTACAAAGTTCTGACAGGACTTCCATGTGGACATCCTGCTGAGCTGCTGTATTGAGTAGATAAAACTCATTTATAATTAGCATCCCTATTTGCATACAAACAGTTGATGGGCTAAAGTCCTTAAAAATTATTTGCTCTCTTACAGAGATTAAATGTGCCCCTGTAGCCTAATCAGCTGCTTGCCAGAAAACCTCTTTTCATAGGCCACTCTGAACCCTGGTCTAACCTACACAGAACTACAACAAAGACTGAATTAGTGTACTGCAAAGAAATACAATGCTATTGAATGTAGCTGGGTGTTTCTGAAATATTAAGGAAAAAATGTTGTAATCTCCTGTTTCCTCCATTTCATCCTAGGAAACCAGAGAGCAGAAATCTCAAATTGATGAAGAGGTTTCTGTCACCTATTGAATGAGTTATTTGAAATAGAGATAGAATTTGAATGGTAGAAAATTTAGAAAATAAGACTTCATACATACCCATGGGTGTGGACTGAAATCAAACAATTATGACCCCATTGCATAATTCTAGGGGCTATACTTACAGAATACAGTGTGAATGGTGCCCCAAGGAACTGAGCAACTATGATTATAAACCTAGTGGAATGAGATCTTTTATTTGCCTGTAGCTATTGGTGTGAGGGCCTGTGTTGCTCTTCCTTTTTTCTTTTCTTTTCTTTTTTTCTTTTCTTTTCTTTTCTTTTCTTTTCTTTCTTTTCTTTTCTTTTCTTTTCTTTTCTTTTCTTTTCTTTTCTTTTCTTTTTTTTCTTTTCTTTTTTCTTTTCTTTTCTTTCTTCCTTTCCTTTCCTTTCCTTTCCTTTCCTTTCCTTTCCTTTCCTTTCCTTTCCTTTCCTTTCCTTTCCTTTTCTTTTCTTTTCTTTTCTTTCTTTCTTTAAAAAAGATTTTATTTATTTATTTGAGAGAAAGAGAGAGAGAGAGAGGGAGAGAGAGAATAAGCAGGAGGAGCAGCAGAGGGAGAGGGAGAAGCAGAGTCTCTGCTGAGCAGGAAGCCCGATGTGGGACCCGGTCCCAGGACCCTGAGATCATGACCTAAGCCCAAAGCAGATACTCAACAACTGAGCCACCCAGGTGCCCCACTCTTCTATTTGACAAGATTATGTTCATCTTTCCAGATTCAGATCAAATAGTACTTTTTTTTGAGCCTTCTAGATTCTTACTGTTGGTATTAGTTATGGTTTCAGCAGGAAACAGGTGCATACTCAAATTGGATAAATTGTGGAGAATTTATAAAGGGGCTATTTACAAAGGTATGAACAGGATATATGGGGGCTGCAGGGAAGACGTTGCAGGATGAAGGAACTTGTAACATCAGGGCCTGAAAGGGCAAGGGAAGAGTGTGGTCACTAGGACCTGGTGACAGTAGCTGTATGAGGGTAACCGCAAAATAAAACCTGAGACCTTCATAGTCAACACTCAGTGGCTCACTAGGGAGGAAGCCTGGAAAGCGAATTCTCAATCTCGCTTCACTTTCTGCCTTCACTCTCCCTTCATTGCTCCCACTAGCTGAACCCAACCAGAAGTCAGAGGGCAAAGGAGGCTGCCAATGCCATCCACATAGGTGGTATATAAGTGATCTATTGCTGTGTAACCAATTACACCAAAGCTTAGTAGCTTAAAATACCAAACATTGTCTTATGGTATCTGTGGAACAGGAGTCCTGGAGAGGCTGAGCTGGATTCTGGCTCAGGGTCTGTCATGAAGCTGCATTTAAGAAGTCAGCTGAGACCATGGTTTTCTGAAGGCTGGAGAAGTTGTTTCCAGGATCATGTACTCATAGGGCTGTTGGTTGGAGGCCCTAGTTCCTCACCATATGAACCTCTCCCTAAAGTTACCTGAGCATCCTGGTGACAAGTCTACTTGTTTCCCCCAGAACAGGTGATCCAAGAGAGGGAGAGAGCTGTGGAGAAACTGCAATGTTTTTATGACTTAAACATGAAAGTTGCATACCATTACTTCTGACATATATCAACCCTAATGCAATGTGGCAAAGGGTTATGCAGGAATATAAAAACCAGGGAATGGAGATCATTGGGGGCTGTCTTGGAGGCTGGCTACCTGGAACATTTGTAGGGTGTATAATGGTTGAAAGCAGACGTAGAAAGGCAGATGGAAGATGTCCAGCACATATCCAAGTAGCAATACTTCCTCTCTCCAATGACCACATAACAAATCATCCACACCTTAACTATAGCACTTATGTTGTTTTAAAATATTTTATTTATGTCTGTCTATTGGAATGTAAGCTCTTTGAAAAGGAGTACTGTGTTTTATTCTTCTTATGCCTTTGGGGTCTAACACAGTGCCAGACTCATGGTGGGTGCCCGCAAATATTTGGAGTTTTTAATAGATGGAATCTATGAGCACTTGGTTGTCTATAGTCAACAATGCATACTGTGACACCTCCATCTCATATGCTTCTCCTTCACCCCTCATGTCCCCAATGTTGCCCAATACTGTTCAAATGCCCTATGTCAGTTAGGAAACTGATCTAATATACTAATTTGTACATAAGATGCTAGTGACACTTAAATTCTGGGATATTTGTATATAACTGTTGTTTTTCCAAATCAAAAAAAGGAAAGATGAGCTGGAATATTAGCAGTCCATTACTTATTAGCCCCAGGGCACTCCTGTGAGTCCTCTGGTAATACTTAGGCTCAAGTTCTATCTTTTGTGTCTACTTTGGTGTCACTTGAGTGTTACCTTCTGTACTCAAGGACTTCTTTACATAAAGCTCTCAAGGAAAGGAGGGCTGTAGCCATCCATGGGGTAGAAAGAAGTTCCGTAGGCACATAGTCCATCCTTTTAAAGCTTTGGACAATAAATACGTTACAAAAGAAAGCCAAGACTATCTAGCCCCCAAGAAAAGATTTTTTTTTCAAGAGAAGATTTCTAATGGTGGACTTTGAGGCTCTTTTTTGGTAAGGCTACAAGGGGAGATGCTTGTGGACAAGGATCTGGTACATGAATTGGTGCCTGAGCCCTTGCGCATATGGCCAGAACCACTTGAGGTGTATTTATCACAGGTCTGTGCTTAGTGGGTATGCTGGCCTATCTCTTTGGCACCACAACTACTCCTGTTGAAGATGTTCTCTGCAGAGGAGAAGCTGGGAATCATGGTTCTTAGAATCTCCTTCCCCTAAATAGTCCTGGGGTAAAATTTACCAAAGAGAGGCAAGTATGTGGGACTTGAGAAGCAGTTGTAGGCAGAGGTAGGATCCAAGCAACTTTCCAGCAAGTTCGAGGGCAGTAGTTCTAAAACTTCAGGTGCACCAGAAACATTTGAAGTGCTTATTAGAGCACAGTTTGCTGGGCTCCACTCCCAGGGTAATTGACTCAGTAGGTCTGGGGTGTGGCCCCCAAATTCTCATTTCTAATAATCTTCCAGGTAATGTGGATGCTGCTAGTTCCCACACCATACTTAGAGAACCACAGCTTTAGACAAACAATTGTGTCACTGCTTTCTTTCCCTTGATTTTTATTATGTGTGGGAAACATAGCACTCCATCTGTTTTCCTGAGTAAACTGGACCAGTGCACTGGGCATGAGCAGAAGGGAGAGCTTTCCAGAGTGCTACTGTTTAGGACCAAAAATCAAGAAAGCCCAAATAGGCTTCTGGGACCCACGTGGCTTCAAGGTCAAAGACAAGGCCCATGCAGTCATGCTCATCTTCAGCTATCAATGAGAAAAGAATACACAGACCTCTTGCCCTTGGGCTCTTCAGACCTTTGTTGTCACCCAGCTCTGCTGGACATGCCAGGGCAAGAAGGCACCTCCCACTACTAGCCCTGGAAAGCAGCCTGGGAATTGTTCTGAATCACAGCTGATGGTAGGTCCACTGTCATGGTGGGGACATATTTGACTAGTGGGAGGCAGCACAACAGCTGGCTTTGGAGTATGAGAAGGGAAATTGCAGGCAGCTGTTTATATTGCAGAGGAGTAAAGTGGCTTCTTTTGAACAAAGGCTGTGGTGAAGCTTGTAGTGAGGTTGAGGCCAAGAGGTAGGCCAGGAGCCCATCTACCATATTGTGCCAAGATTTCAGGGGCTGCTGGTCTCCCACAGGTTCCTTGGGCTACATCTGACAGAAATAATTGTCAGGAAAACCATGTTTGTGTGTCACTTTACAGGCTACCTGGGCCTTCATGTCTTGGTGAATTGTCATGCTCTCATTGAATCTGGAGGTGACATTTTCTGAAAAGCAGGCATATTTTACAGATAAATTGATGAAGAAGCCAAATAGCATGACCAAGGTCACAGAGTTGGTTAGTGGGAGAGCCAGGGCCACAGCCCCTGACTCTGAATTCCAAATTCTACACCAGGTGGTGGCCACCAGCCCCCTCTGGGAGCTGTGGCTCCAAGATTGGGAGGAACACAGGGAGGTAGGAGTTTGAGGGTCACCTCTTCTACCTCCAAATGGGAGACATGTGTCCTTCCTGCAGAACAAGGGCTATAGGTTGTTTGTTTTTGGTAATTTAAAATTTTGTAGTAATTATAGATTTACAGAAGTTGCAAACATAGTTCACAGAGGTCCCATGTGCTCTTCACCTGGTTCCCCTCATTGGTACCTTCTCACATACCTAACAGCATGGGATGAAAACCAGGAGAGATGACCTTTTTAAGCAATTGTTTCTCACATAAACATTTTCCAAACATTAAAAAGTAGGCATTTTCATTACCAGTTAATTTGGTATGTGCCCTTAATGTTTCAGGACACCAAATAGCATGAGATACCCCTGCTGGGGAAGGAATATTCTAGAATTCCTTTGGCAAACCGGCCCCAAATCATGTTTCAAGGTCTTCTCACCTCAAAATTGTCTTATGTCTCCTCAATATGAAAGACACCTGGGCTTTTTGGAGACATTTTATTAAAAGACAAGTTATGAGAAGGTCGGTGGATATAGCGAACTGGGCAGACCTTTCCCGAAATGTTTGTGTACTAAAGAGGGCAGGGTTTGGAGCCAGCAGATCTGAATCCGAATCCTTATAATCAGTCATGCACCAACTACTGAGATTTCTTCTAGCATCGTCTTAAAATGTTAAGTAAAATTAAAAATAATTCTTTGCATTGTAACTTTTTTTACATACATCAGTTTTACTGGAGTTTATAAACCGCTAAATCATGATGCTTTGCACTTTTTTGCATTTGCCACTATGGTTTGATGATTAGATCTGGAAACTTGTTGAAGCACAGGTAGGCTGGCTTCAAAACAGTAAAATTCAATGACTATGCAAGGCATAATCTGCCAATTTGTAGTCATTAGAGAAATTAAACTCACTGGTAAGCAAAAGCAGGTGTGTCATCCTAGCAGTAGGACATGAATGTTAATTTGGAGTCTGGTAATCAGTGTTATATTGTCCACCTTGAAACCATTTACTTATGCCTTAGGTTTGAATACTAAGAACCTGCAACATAAATGCCTTTAAAAATCTCAGATGCTTCATACTTGGTGGGTTTCAGAGCCTTCTAGGAATGACCTTATATCCCTAAGATAAGCATAGCTTTCACACTTATTATGTAGTAGATGAAAGGATCAAAAACAACTATCCCAGTCTGGAAAAAACACGCTGTGTTTTTTTTTTTTTTTAAGAGAGAAAAAACGACCTAGTTCAGTGTTCCAAATAAAGACAGGGATTATTCAATACAAATGCTGTAGGCGTTGTTGGATGGATGGGAGCTGTACAAAGGTGAACCCTGTGTGTATGCAGGGTGCCTTCTTTGTTCACTTAATGTTATATCGTAAGAACGTCTATGTTGTAATGTTGTATGCAGGAACAACAGTGCCAGTTAGAAGGTAGATGTGAAATGAATAAACAGGTTATAGAAAATCTACTGAAGTCAGATGTCCCCATCTAAACCAAGCTATTAATGTTTGTTTGGATTTTGCAGTGACCTTCCGTCTTTCAGGCAGGGCTCTGGGGTTCAGGGAGCACACAGAAAACATCTGTGAGTCTGTAGACAGAAACGGTAGGGGTAGGCACATCTCTTCAATCACGATTAAAGTCAGTATTGCATACAATTTCTTGACAGCATTTATTATAACCAGCCTTTTCCCCTGTTCAAAAAGGATCTTTCCAACAGGGCTAGTGTTAGTATGGCCATGTGTCAGCAGCCCAGGGTTGCGTGCTTCTGTGTTTGTGCTGGCTTTCTCTGTGCTGTTGGCAATTACTTACTACTTGATTGTCTCAACCACAATGTGATTTCCAACATAAAAATATATCATTTGTGGAAAGAAGGAATCATGATATGGAGGTCTCAGGATATTCCTCTCCTTCCAATGCTAATGATCCCTAAGCAATTTCCAAAAAGATCACTTTGCTGGTTATAAAAATAATGATGCTGAAAATGGCTGATTCCCTCAAGCGTGGCTCAAAAGCCCTTCAGGCAGTTAAGTGCAACGATCCCTGGAACATCTTCCTGAAACAGGTTTACTGCCCAAAACAATTTGGTGTTTTCCAAGTGACTTTTAGGATAACCTGAGTGACATGGGATTTTACTTATTTGTTTGCTTCTTTGAGGGTGGAAGGAGCTTTCATAGCATATGTGGTTCTTGACAGTCAGACCTAGATCTTGACAAGCAAGGATTTTCTTCTCTTTGTTTAGTGGCATTGTTATGACTTCCAAGAACTGAAATACCTTGACCTCAGTGTTTTAAGTGGGCATGGGCCTACTGCCAAGTTTGGCCAAGTGTTAGGTATTGCTCTCTGACGTACCCTGAAAACACCATCACACTCAATTACTCTATGAGTAACCTGGCCTTGCGGGATGAGTTGTAAGATGGTGGCTGGGCTGTGAAGACAATTGACCCATTATGCTTACCACTGCTGAGCTGTACTGCACAAGACGCAAAGCCCAGTTTCATTTTCCTGACCCTCTGCAAAGTATTCTATCTACATGCATTAGGCACCCAGAGAATAATATAAAACAGACTCTGATTTTTTCTGGACTTGGATCCTGTATAGACCTTGAACTCTTGGAACAGAAGCATGAAGAACATGTTATTTTTTGTGTGTGGTCTGACCACATTGTGCCCCAGAAATTATCTCCAAATATTTTTCAATATGTCGAGCAGTGATGTCTAGTCTAGAGTTACTATGTGTCTTGTATGTGTTAAGTGGCCATCCATTGCATCTTGCTGATGACCCTGGGTATTCTTTTGTACAATGATCAGAAAAGATTTACAAAGGCAAAATATGCTGGCATCTATATTTGGCATCTTTTGGGGAAATCTTCTTTTTATTGGATCATCCATAGAGCCTTCAGTGAACTAAGACTACCTTTCACCAACTGTTCGTTACATATTTGTTTGCCACAATGTCTAGCACAATTGAGTCTGTTATACCTCTTTTTGTTGTAATCGAAAGGACCCCAGAACAAAGTCCCACCTTCAGGTTCTGGCATTGTGCCCTCAGCTCCCATGTGGGCATCAATAAGAACTCACCAGTAAAGATCACATGACATCAAGTTCGGTAGCTCAATGGGCTTCGTGGCATCGAGAGGAACTATGAGTTTTGTTTTGTTTGACTATCTTTTGTTTTTTAGCTTCTGTGTGCTTTGGAAATGCAGTGATAACCCAATTTGTGTAATAGAGACCTAGAAAACTCATCTCTAGATCACATGTTTATTTTGGGGACTGCTGGGCTCCAGCTTGCCAGATTGTTTATCTCTGGCTTTCCCTCAGAACTACCTGTAAAGCCTCAGGTAATGTGGAACATTGTGAGTCACCTGTTCTGAAGGTGGGATCCTGTTAGGACTCCACCTGTCCTGCTGAGTGAGTCCTGTCTGGATTGATGTAAATTCAACAATGTCATCACACAGCTTGAGTTGTAATACAGGCTTTATTGGGAAAGTGGAAAACTAATATAGGCCACAGGTTGTTGAGGGAAGAGAAGGTACTAGTCTACTGATTCTCATTGTCCCAGAGAGCAATGCTAGGCTGGGGCATGGTGGGCCCTCGGTGTAGTTCTTTCTTCCAGTGGCTGGACCACACCACTCGATGGGACTCTCCTTTTTAATTTTTTTACATGGCAATTAAAAGAAAAAGTACCCACTCCAGTAGAGGATACACAGATTGCTTGGCAGTCGGCAGTCTGGATTTGGGCTGCCAGTTACAGGTAGGAGTGGTCTGGGCACATGAGCTGTCCAGTACCTACAGAACTTGGGGCCTCTTTCTAAAGGGGGAGGGGAATCCCGTTACTTGCCCCATGGGGAGCTAAGCTTGGATGAAGCCCCTTCTGCTGATTGCAGTTATCTTATAGTCCAGGCCATCCAGAGAAAGCTCCTGGGATTACATCCAGGCAGTTCTGCCTATTGCTCTACCATGCCAAGTAGCCATGATTTAACAACTAAGAGTGGCCCATAAAGACAAGAATGACTGTGGGCCCAGTTGATTTTATCTCTTTGGTTTTATACCATTTTGTCCATAAATTCAGAAAAGGGACGGTGAAGGAGAGATAAATCATCATGTACCCTAAGAAAACTTACGATCACTGGGAATGTCATGTGATAATTTTATGTCACTGGTTCTGCAGATATTTACTGAGCAACTATGTGTGTGACATTGTACAGTATAGCCTTGACCATACAGCCCAGCGTACTTTACAGGAATAGAACAGATATTCATGACTGGTGATGGATAATGCTGAAGTCCATGGGGTGAATCTTGGGGTAGGGATGGTAGAAGAAAAAAAAGAAATATTGCATTAGGTACAACTATTTCCTTTTCAGAGTGTAGCTTGGAAACTGCTTGTATTCACATAATGGGGAAATCCAAATGTTGGTAACAGCCATGTGCAGTGGTATGCTAGAGCTGGTCTGTATGAGCCCACGAGAGCCAACTCGGGAATTTTGAGGGCCAGTTGTTAAACACAGCCATTATACAAAATTAAATGCTCTAGACTTACAATAAAATAAGTTATACTAAAAATAAAGACAATAATACTTAAAATTTATTTCCTAAATATTTTAATGCATTTCACGTTATGCTATTGAGGTTATTTACATCTATTGCCTCTGTATGGTGAGGACGCTACATAATGACCTGCTCCTGTGCCTCTCTCCCCAACTCTGCGTTCAGTGACAATACGGCAGTAGCTTGAAATTGGCCATTGTGCAGTCTTTACACCATGGAAATCAGCAGATGCTATCAATTAGGCTTGATTTATAGCCAAAGCTGGGAGAATTTCAGTTTAATGAACATTAAGAGTGAGAAAAATAGTTTAAAACTTAGAAAAATCACATATCAGATTTAATGAGAATACACCGATTGGGAAAAGAGTTAGAGACTGGGAAGTAACTCCATTTGTCAGTTGCGTTCAATTGCGATTATAGGTTGCTATAGGGGCAAGGGTTTGGCAAAAGTCAACGAGAGTGTTCTGTGAGAATGAATTGGCCAGAAAGGAACATAAACAGTATTATTATTTATAAATTGAATGAGATGTATCCATTATTAAAATTTACAATAAACAAATATGTGCATGTTTTTCTTGTTTGAAGAGCCAATTTACTGTCCACGTACTTACTTACTATGCATCTGCTATGATGCCACTGACTATGCCAAAACTATCATGGAAGGTGGTGGCAGCAGCAGCAAGGCTGTTCTTATAGTTTCCTCTGATTGGGCAGAGGAAGGAGATGGTCACCACTCTCACACTCCAGGGTGTCCTCTGCCCCGCTGCTCAGGGTGTGTGGAGGGCAAATGCCTTTCTTTTGCCAGTAGGATTAAAACACTTGTTTTTTAGCTGAGCGGTTATGAAACTTCCTATGAGGTCTTCACGGTCTTTCATTTCTTGTCAGCATGCTTAGTCCACTAGGGCTGCTGTAACAAAGTATCCAAACGGGGTGGCTTGAACCACAGAAATGTATCTCACAATCCCTGAGATCAGTTTGCTGCCAATCTGGGGTGTTCCTCAGCATGGTCCTGATCTCTGCCTGTCCCCCCGTGTGCCTGTCCAAGAGTCCGCATTCCCCCTGAATGGAGGGACACAGTCAGATGTGGTTGGTTGCCCACCCAAATGACCTCATCTTAACTCGGTCATATGCAATGGATGGATTTCCAAATCAGGACCCTTCTAGAGCCTTCTCAATTTAGCTCTTTCTCTGATTTTCCCTGAATCCGTCATCTCAGCTGTTAAGGAGAGATGAAAGTTTTTGCCATGGAGTCACTGGTGGGGTGAAGGTACAGAGTAACTGTGGAGTGAACAGTGTTGTGAGAGCAGATGCGAAAGGACCGTATGTACTGTAAAGCACTCAAAACCCTCTATAATTGTTGGTTTCATTGTGTGTTCTCCACTGGCCTGTGCATGTTTCTCAAAAGCCAGGGCTATGGATTCTACTTCTGCATTCTCAGCACAGCAACTTTGTTTTAAAAAGATCCATTCAGTTAGAATTTTCCTTCTTTTACTCCTTTCCCTCCTTTTGCCACACCCTCTTACTGTCCTCAGTTTCAGAGGTCCTCTGTGTGTCACTGATTCCACCTGCTTAACCTTTTCCTTACTTGTGGTCCTGCTCCTTGCAGTCATTCCCTGGAGTGTGGACTCTCTTTGTTTGGCTCAAACTATCAGAATGAGCTCTTAACCAATAACTCTGCTCCAGGTCTCTCTCCAAACCAGCCAGGTTGATGGATTCATCCTTTAAAAATACTGATTATTTTCTTCTTTGCTTAAAATCTCTCAAAACCTACCCATTTCCCACAAGATCGTATCCAGAGTCTCTAGAATATGAATACTATGCTCTCTGTGGCCTGGCCTCCGTGTTCCTAAAATCCATCTCCTGCAACCTGCTCCTATGAACTTTATGCTTCGGCACGCTGATTTGGGTAAGAAGTACCCAAGGTACCATACTATGTTATGGCTGCTTCAGAGTATACTATTTGTCTTCCTGGAATGTCCTTCTTTTCCCCTTTCTGGCAAATTCCTTTTCATCTTTTGAGACCCAGTATGAGTTTCCACTTCTTCAGATTCAACCAAGCAGAGTTGATCACTCTCTTCTTTGGAGACCAGATGAATTTGGAAACTTTCTTCTGGGACAGCATTCATTGCATGGAATTGTAGTGATTTGTTTGCATGTTTCTCTCTCAGCTAGATTGAAAAATCCAGCTTTATTCACTTTGTCAAATTAATTGCTTCATATGATGCCAGGGCCTGCAGCTCTGGAATAAATAATGAGTGAATATGAATCTGCTAATTCATTAAAAAAACAAGACCTTTAAACTTTGTGGTTTAGTTACATTATAAATATCGAGGAGTCACCTGCTGTGTGTCAGTCTTCACAGCAAACTCTAAGACCATTATTCCTCCCACTCTACGGATGAGCAAACTGAGGCATAGGTGAGTTAAATTGCCAAGTAATGCGTAAATAGTGCTTATCATGTGTGCATTGAACTCCAATCTGTTTGATTCCAAGCCTTTGCTCTTAGTCACGTCCCTCCATAATGCAATAACTGAAGATAAAAATGATAATGGGAGTAAGAGACTTTTTAGGGATAAAAGCTATAGTAACATACGTATTTACTTAATTTATCCCTTAGGGCTTAATTTGTAATATTAACAACATTTGTTAGTTTAAAAAAAAAAGAAGTTACTTGTTTGGAAAAGCCAACTTTTAACGAAATCAAATGGAAAGTAGATTTTCTTTAGAAGTTTGAATCAAACACTCAAATCCCTCTGGAAACTTGTGACTTCCCACCAACAGCAGAGCATGATGCCACTTTGCAAGGGCTGGGTTTGCCCTGCCTTAGGGCATGAGGAACCTATTAAGGTTTTGTTTTTTTTATTTTCTATTAGGACAGGAGTAAAAGTCAAGACAAGTGCACTGTCACTCTTCTTATCCTTTGGTCTCCATTGTAGCTCTGTAAGGAGAGAAGGGCAAGGATTTTATTCCCATTTCACAGGCTAGAAAGTGAGGCTCATGAAAGTTATGTGAAGCCATGTGCCTATCCTCCACTATTTTGGCATCTACTTTCTTTCTTATCCGCATGAAAGCATTTCTTTCAGGACAGATTCCCAGAATTTCAGCAAGAAATGGAGAGCCAAGTATAAGAGGAGCTACTCCCTCTGCTTTAGAAAGGAAACCTGCCCGATTTATTTTTGGTTTGACATTCTATTGCTTGCTGTTTCCTCTCTAGTGCCTTTGTTTGCAGTGGGTCCTCAGCTTTTAGCCTGCCGGTCTATGCATGTGCCTTAAAGTTGACCCGGAGTCAGGACGTTTTGGTATTGACATTTCCTGTCTCAATTTCCTTCCCTGCTTCCTTATGATTAATGGTCAACCCTCCTCCCACCTGCATTTCTGCCTTCCAGCAAGAGATGCACTCTCCGACAAGAATTGTTTCCCTGCAGTTTTGTAACTAAAAATAACAATAATAAAAGTCTTCAATTAATCTCTCACCTCCCCAGTCTGCTTTGCAATGGTTCTCTGGGTTGTGCTCATGCGTTAGGTCAAGCAACTGGCTGGCCAGTGGAAGAACCTTTCTAAACTGCCAAGAAAAGGTGAGGTTAGCACCTCCTGAGCAGGACACCGTCTCCCTGGGTCAGGATAGGCAGAGCACACAGGAGCTTAGACTTGTTTTGCTCTTTAAAAAATTGTTTCTTGAAGAATTATTGTGTGCCAAGCACTGCAGTAAGTATGTCATGTCCATCATGGCCTGTAATCCTTATAGATCAACCTGGTGAGGGAAGTCACATTATCTTCATCTTATTTTATTTATTTAATTTTTTAAAAAAGATTTTATTTATTCATGAGAGACACATACAGAGAGAGGCAGAGACATAAGCAGAGGGAGAAGCAGGCTCCCTGCAGGGAGCCCGATGTGGGACTCAATCCCAGGACTCCAGGATCACGCCCTGAGCCAAGGGCAGACGCTCAACCACTGAGCCACCCAGGTGCCCCACACCATCTTCATTTTAAAGATGATAATTGAAACACAGAGAGGTTAACTAAGCTGCCCAAAGTATACAGTTAGAGGCAGGATTTAAACCCAGGATTATCTTGGTTCGTTTTTGTGAGCCTCTCGGTTGTGTTTTAATTTTAATATTATTGCTATTATTATCAGAATTGTAAACACTCACTTGATAAACTGTTGCCAGCCTTTAGTACATGCTAGGAGAGGTGTCCAACCAAGGGAAAAAGAAACCTAAGTAAGATACAGTTTCTGCCTTCAAAGGGTTTTCAGATAAATGATGCAAGCCTACTGTCTCTCCTTTCTTAAGGAGGAGCTGTTTGAAATAAAGTCATATTCACCTTGCCCAATCTCAACATACCAAAGTTCCTTTTCTGGTTTTGACCCACCAGAAGATATTATGTATGGTTAGGCCAATAATTTTTTCCAACCATTTAAAAAAATATAATCCAGGTCTCAAATCAATGACTCCTTCATTCCTATGATGTTTTCTTTTTTTTTTAAAGTGGTAGGTGGGGTTCAGTTTTGTAACCAGCCGCACCTTTATCATACCTAACAATAGAACAATGCCAGGCCACCCCTTCTGCATGTCAGTAGGTGGCAGTCTGGCTTTGCATGCACGGTGAGCCTGGGATCAAGAGGGATTCAGAAATCCACGTGCTGTGGAAATTCCCATCACCAGCCTTTTCAGGTCTTTCTGGACTGAAAAGCAATGCATTCTCCAAACCTAAAAACATAAATGTTATGACAGAGCCATTTCCAGAAACTGCTACTTTGTCTTAAGTGAGCTAGGGGAAGAATCTCACCAGGACTCCTGTGGCCATTGTGGTGTGCAGTCAACTCCACCTCCATCTCATTTGGGGACATCGTGCCTGCTGGAGACGCTTTCAGATCTATCCCACCTGGACCAGCTCCCTGAAATGGGCCTCTCCTGAATGGCGGCCTCTTCATTTTTCTTGCTCATATCAGAGAATTCAAATAGCTATGTCGTCCTGCTCTAGTAATTCTCAATCTCCCTAAGATATCATCAGTCATGATTAGATAACCATAGGACTTTAATATAACCTCACCAATTGAGACACAAATAATATTGGTATCTGTGATAGTGATGGCTGACAAGTTTACCTGTGAATTTCTTAGCAAAAAAAAAAAAAAAAAAAATTTGCTAAGCAAACAAGCCCTAATAATGAAATAATGGGATTCCTATTGAATTAAGGGAAGCAAAAATTACATATATATCACAGACTGCATGAATTGTACCATTGTAGAGGTCAAGTGGTATCTTGTAGAACATTCTCTTCATTGTACCAAATTCAGCATCTCTTTGGAAATTCAAGTTAATGATAGTTTCGAGTTGCTCTACTTACTAGAAAGAATAAGGGAGCCTTACCTTTGACATCCATAACCATATTATAGACTTTTAACTTGTGGCCTTCCAATTTCTTTAAATTAGTAGATTAACTAAATTAGTTTTACTTTATTTGGTGATCTAAGTAGTTTGATTAGTTTGACTAAATGAGGTTTACCCTATTCTTGAGTTTCATACAGAAATAAGGAATTGATACTATTACCTAATGACTTTCCTTGCTGTAAGGTGTTTGGTCAATTTTCTCTTTTTCCTTTCCAGGAAGCCGCTAATTGGTGAGTGCCAAATAAGACTCCTTAGGAAGCAACAGAAGCTCTTTAAATAAGCCACTGGAAGCCATTCTTCCTTCCTTTGCTGTCAGAGATGAGCACCTACATCCGGGAATTAAGCTTGAACCAGAAGGAGTCTGTCCTGTGGGCTGCTGTGACTGGAAGTGTTCCAGGGGGGGGCCCTGTCCTGAAATTCCTCCTCCATGCTACCAGGCATCTAAAATTTGGGCTTTGGACATGGCCCGGACGCACCCCAGTCTTTACAATTCCATTCATATCATGCAAGTGTTTCTGTGGGCCAATAATGAAAGCCTTAGGGCTGTCACCACTCACTTTCCAATCAAGGAAGACATGGAGAGGCTCCTTTGAGAATGTGCCAAGGGAGACGCTTTCAGATGGGAGGAGAGCTGGAGGGTGCTGGGGATAAAGGGAAGGAGCCAAGAATGACAATAATGATAACCAAAGCCCGAAGGCTCCGGCCCTGCCCCCTACCCCAACTCCATCCACCATTATTCTTCCCTTGGTTTTGTGGCCTTTCATTTCCTGAACACACCATCCTGTTTCCTGCTGTAGGGCACCCACCACAGCTATTCCTGGAATCCTCTTTCCCAAGGACTTTTCCTGCTCATTGACCTCATTATGAATGTCTCAGCTCCAATTTCACCACCTCTGAGAAGCCTTCCTTGATCACCCAACCTCAAATCATCCCTTGCTCCACAGCTACCCCAACACTCTATTGTATCACTCTGGATTACTGTCTTTCTAGTACTTACACTCTGAAACAGTCCTGTCAGCCCATATGGTTACTTGTTTGTCTTCTATCACTAAACTTCATTTTACTATGAGGCTTTTGTCTTTTACTATGGGACTCAGTTTTGGTAAATGCTGGGGCTGGTATCCTCAGCCTCTTGGAAATATCCCAGCATTGATTAAACATTCAACAAATGCTTATTTATTAAATGACTAGATGAAATAAGAAAACAAATTAAATTTTATTACCTGAAGACATGGACTTGCCTGCTGGAACCAGTAACACGAGAAGGCCAAGAACTGAGAAAAGTTACAGATTTTCCCCTCCTGCAAACTCATGAGTTAGCCTGTCACAATTCCTGTATGCTGGCAGGTGATGATAAAGGACAGGTCTTTATAAAGGACAGGTCTAAGGTAAAGGACAGTTTATTAGGTCTAAGATAAAGGACAGTTTATTAGTCACACAAATGGCAGTAGCCAGAGTATCAGCATTGGCTGTAGTTTCCTGAGCCTCAGTTTCCATAAAGATGGCAAGGTAGTATCTGCACACACAGTGGGGTACATTACAGGAGAAGAGGTCTGAGCTTAGGGATCCCAGATCTCATACAGTGGACTGTAAGCATACCTGGCCACAGACTGGAGGGAGGCATCTTCATTATACCTGACAGTTAACAAACCTGCCTTTTGCCTTTGAGGGAGATATGCTTACTTGCTTGGTTTCTTTCTTTCTTATGTTTTTCAAGATTTATTTATTTATTTTAGGGTGGGTGCAGAGGGAGAGGCAGAGTGAGAGTGAGATAGAGAGAATTTAAGCAGACTCCGTGCTGAGCATGGAGCCCAATGTGTGGCCTGATCTCACGACTCTGAGATCATGACCTGAGCCAAAACCAAGAGTCGGAGGCTCAACTGGCTGCACCACCCAGGTGCCCCCCAGGGAGATACTCTTTCTTTGTTCAAGCATGTTCATTCGAGGATGCATGATTGGATAAAACTTCTTTGAAAAGACAGTCAGTGAAGAAGGCAGTCAGAGCCTCTGCTTGCAAGATATTCAGAAATGTGGGAGATCCATGGGAAGTTGCCTCCAAACAAGGCCCATCTTCCTGGTTTATCTTTCACTAACAATCCCTTTATCATGTGTTTCCTTCTCATCCCAAGGAAAATTCGAATAATATTTGTTATCTCATACACATTCCCTTCTGTAGGGAAATAGCCTATGAATAAGTAAACCCATTCTTGCTGAGGAATTTCTATGTGGTTCCTGCTTTTGGAGCCGTGGAGCTTTCATTCTCAATCTGGGGTGCCCGTCTGTCCATGGCTTTCTGGTGGAGTGCTGAAGGGTAAAGCATGGGGTAAAAATAGAAGACTTTTATGCATTATAATTTCTACTAGAAAAAAATGGAGAAAGGCCTACTAGCTTTCTATTAAAATAAACATGGCTATATTATGCACTGGAGCAAAATATTCTCCAGGATTTTAAAGATAAAGCCATGATTTCTTTAGGCAGTACTGTTACCATCCCCTGCCCCTGAGCACAACTTTTTTCTGCCACTTTAGTGGGAAATTTTATTTTTTTTTTATTTTTTATTTTTTTAATTTTTATTTATTTATGATAGTCACACACAGAGAGAGAGAGAGAGAGGCAGAGACACAGGCAGAGGGAGAAGCAGGCTCCATGCACCGGGAGCCCGACGTGGGATTCGATCCCGGGTCTCCAGGATCGCGCCCTGGGCCAAAGGCAGGCGCTAAACCGCTGCGCCACCCAGGGATCCCTAGTGGGAAATTTTAAAAGCCCTTTTAAAGAGCAGCATATTGCAAACTATAGCCCAGGATCCCTTAGTGGACCATAAAATCAATCACGTGGGGCTTGACTGACAAATAATAATAATAATAATAATAATAATAATAATAATAATATACAATAGAACGGGCAATATCAGAGGGCTTCATAAATAGAAGTATAATTTCATTGAACATTTATATCAGGGTGTGTGTGTGTGTGTGTGCATGTGTATGTGAATGGACGGAGTTGCAGTGTTAAATGTATTTCTCTATGGGCTTCAGTTACAAAAGTTTAAAAGCTACCACTGCAGAGGATATTCTAAAGCATAGAAAACATTTTTTTAAAAAAATTTTGTTTATTTATTTGACAGAAAGAGAGAGAGCACTAGCAGGGGGAGAGACAGAGGGAGAAGCAGACTCCCCACTGAACAGGGAACCTGATGTGGGGCTCGATCTCAGGACCCTGGGATCATAACCTGAGCTGAAGGCAGATGCTTAACTGACTGAACCACCAGGTACCCTTGAAAAAAATGTTTTACCCATAAACATCTTAAAATCCATTAAGAGCTGAGATGTGAACAAAATTAGTGTCAGATAAGGAAGGAGCTTGGGAAGCAGGCTCTCAAATTTGCATATGATGAAACCAAGCAAATATGATGGAGGATAGAATTAAAATTCCAAATAATCTTGAAGGATTAAATTACAGAATGAGCAATGGAAATGTAACTAATCAGCACGAAGTTCTGTTTTTTTATTTGAAAAAAAAATCCATCAAATTAGGAGAACTGCTGTTTCCAGGTGAAGGTAGTCTCGGCTCCTCTGTACCTGCATACTCAGCCGCACCTGCCGAGCTGTCTGCCAGTTGGAGAGGAGGCTTCTCGGGGAGAAAGGCATTTGTAAACCTAGTAGAGGGCATCTGGAAGAAGATGACCTGCAATGCAGGACTTGTATGTGGACAAGAGGATACTAGGGGATTAAGGGAAATCACATTTATTGGTCATATATTGTATTTCAGGCAGCTTACCCAACTGTCTTTAGATATTTGGAAGGTATCAGCTGAAAAAAGAGGAGTGGGGTCTCTGTGTGGCTCCACTGCCATTGCTGATAAGAGCTGCCATTCATTGAGAGCCCACAGCACACCGGACGTTTAAATTTTTTTATTTATTTATTTATTTATGATAGTCACAGAGAGAGAGAGAGGCAGAGACACAGGCAGAGGGAGAAGCAGGCTCCATGCACCGGGAGCCTGATGTGGGACTCGATCCTGGGTCTCCAGGATCACGCCCTGGGCCAAAGGCAGGCGCCAAACCGCTGCGCCACCCAGGGATCCCACACTGGACGTTTAACAGATGCTTTACAACATTTCTTTCAACAATGTGACAACCACCACCATTTATCAAGCCCTATGTGTCAGACATAGTACAGTCTTTTACTTGACTATTTTATGTAATCCTCACAACTATCTTCTGAGGAAGGTATTAATTTTATGCCCATTTGCAAATGAGGAAAGTGGGTCTCAGAGAAGTAGTCACACAGTTACTAAGTGATAGATTTTGGCTTAGTGTGAGGAGAAAGTCTTTAACTATTAAAACTGCCTTGAAATGGGCGTGGGTTTTTGCTTGAAGAAATGAAGTCATTGCTCTTGGGACGAATTAAGTAGGAAACACCTTCCATTGGTCAGGGATCTTTCATTGGAAGTCAATGTTCAGATATAGGAAGGTGACTCCAGGCAAGTGTGGTAGGGCAGACTTCCTGGAGGAGATGGGGATTTATCCCGGTCCTTGGATGGAGGCTGAGAAGGTGAGAGAAGAGCAAGGATGGACCTTTAAAGGAGACTTCACAGTAGCAAAGCCAGATCTGGGCTATGTGCCTTGCACTATAGCTGAGGGACACCGAGGAGACCTGTCCGGGTAGTTTGCTCCTTCACTAACCCTTCTTTGTCTGTGTCCTTGACCCCAGTAGCCCATCTGAGCACCAGGTTGGGGTCCTGGTGCCAATTCCACATCTTGTCTCGTGGGCAGTTTTCTTTTGTTGCCAACTAAATCCTACCCTAGGTGGGGTTGCATGGAGGAGAGTTAGGCACCTACTAAAAATTGTTACCTTTTCATTTTATAGCTTATAGCTTCCCCACCCCTGTCCTCAGTGACCCATCACTTCTTTCATTGAAGACTTTGCTCAGCTTCAAACCTCCAAACCTTGTGGGTTGTCCAGTTCTCCCTTGTAGGAGATTGTTGGGTAGGTCCTTCTGGGCGTCACTGATATATTGGGATCCAACAAGAGCCTTGAGAACTTTGTGGTGATCGTTTGTCTTATCTTGAACTTGTATCCTGGCTCCATGTGTTAGTTTTCGATTTTGTGTAATAAAAAACCACCAACTTAGAGACTCAAAACACCACCCATTTATAAACTTGTGGTTATGTACATTGGAAGACTGGATGGGCTTAGCCAGCTTATCTGCTTAGAGTCTCTCAGGACCAAAATCAAGGTGGGGTGAATTCTCATATGGAGACTCTGGGGGAGACTCCACTTCCAGGATCACTGGGACTGATGGCAAAATGCCACCCCTTAGGATTGTAGGACGGGGGTCTCCATTTCTTTGCTGGCTGTCAGCTAGGGATCACCTTTAATTTTTAGAGGCCACCTGGATTCTGTATCATGTGACCTCCTCTGTCTTCATGCCTGCAATCCTCCTGACTTCTACCATCAGCATGAGAAAATGCTCTGCCTTTAAAGCCTCCTATGATTACCTTCGGTCCACTGGAGTAATTTCTGTTCTCATTAACTCGAAGTCGCCTGACAAATCCCTTAGGCATCACCTTAATCACATCATCATAAAGGAGATATCTCACCCTATCAAAGTAACCACCTACACTCTCAGGGGAAGGGATTATACGAAGGTGAAAGGAATGTGGGGTTATCCTAGGATGCTACCTAGCACATTGAGCAAATATTTCACTTTGCTTTATCTCACTGCCTGATTGTTACCGAGCATGGAGGAACACTGCTTCCTAACCCATCTTTCCCTTTAGGTTCTCTGTGTTATTGATTATCTTATTTTATTTTTATGCTAGCAAATCTCCTACAACTTGGACGGTGCAGTGCCTGGTTCACAGAAAATTCCTGATAGGTTTTCAGAAGTTCTACTCTGTCATATGCTGGCTCCCCAAATATCAGCAACACAGCCTGGTGATAAGACAAAGCTGCATTCATTGCTCAGTGCTGTGGTGAATACCAACCACCCTGGGAGAGCTTCAGCAGGGTATCAAAGGAGGAGAGTGAGGTCAGATTTGTTGAAAATTGGGAGATCGGTGAAAGATAGGTCTTTCCATGTGTATGTGTGTGGAGGTGTGGGATTAAGGCTCACAATTAAAGATCATGATATAATAGTCTGGACTGTTGGAAACAGTGAGGTGAAGACTTTTGATGCAAGGACTTAAATAGGCTGATGGTGCAATCAATGTTTTTTCACCTTTTTTTTTTTTTTTTGCAATCAGTGATTTTTAATGGAAGAGTCGATGGCTCTTTAGGGAAATTCCTATAATAAACAGTCAAGGTGTTTGCCTGGGCAAGAGTGTTCTAGAATAATAATGTCATGTTAATATACAGTAAGTTCAGAGTGTGTGTGGGGGTGGGGGGGTGGGGGGGTAGGTTATTCTAGTCTTCAGTATCCAAGGTATATGGGGGAGTAGATGACTTTGGTTCTTTTTTGAAAATTTCTATAGTTCTATTTATTCTATTTTATTTTTAAAAGATTTTACTTATTTATTCATGAGAGACACAGAGAGAGAGGCAGAGACATGGGCAGAGGGAGAAGCAGGCTCTCTGTGGGGAGCCCGATGTGAGACTCGACCCTACGATCACAACCTGAGCTGAAGGCAGATGCTCAATCTGAGCCACCCAGGCATCCCCAGTTATATTTATCTTAAAATATTTTTTGTGGCTGTAAAATATATTTACACAGAAATTTTTAAGAAATGGAAAAGAAAAAAAAATCATCCCAGAATTATATTTCCTGGAGTTTATATTTTGAGTATCTTTGTCCACTTTTATATTCTCCAACATTATAAGTATTTCCTAAAAAAAAAAAAAATATAAGTATTTCCTAATGTCATTATATGCCCCTTAAAATACAATTTTCATGGGTATGTAATATTCTATTTTATAAATGCAACATAGCATTTTATGCTATTCCCTATTATTAGACATCTAAGCAATTATTTTATTTTTAAAATATATTTTATTTATTTATTTGAGAGAAAGAGAAAGCACACGATCAGGAAGAAGGGCAGAGGGAGAGGGAGAAGCAGACTTCCTCCTGAGCAGGGACATGGGGCTCAATCCCAGGACCCTGAGATCATGACCTGAGTCGAAAGCAGATGCTTAACTGACTGAGCCACCAAGGTGCCCCAGCAATTATTTTAAATAATGTTGGAAAGTACATCTTTATACCTTCTATGCTAGATCCCTAGGTGTTTGGGTTTTTAGTCAGAGAGCATGAAAAAATTTAGTTTTTTATACACATCACCAAATTTGTCTCTAAGAACATTATACCAACTTATATTACCCCCACAAGAGTATGAACAACCTTATGTCATTGCAATCTTTCCCACCATGAACCGTTTAACATCTTTCGGTCCATTTTATGGTAGGTGGAAACTGTCTGCATTTGTCAATATCCGATTGTTTCTTTGCCACACAAATGGCAATTTTATATCATTCAACCAAAAGTATGAACAATACAGATTAAGAGACTAGAGGGCAGCCCCGGGGCTCAGTGGTTTAGCGCCTGCCTTCAGCCCAGGGTGTGATCCTGGAGTTCCGGGATCGAGTCCTGCATCAGGTTCCTTGCATGGAGCCTGCTTCTCCCTCTGCCTCTCTCCCTCTGTCTCTCTCTCTCTCTCTCTGTGTGTCTCTCATGAATAAATAAATAAAATCTTAAAAAAAAAAAAGATTAAGGGACTAGAAAACATTTCCTGAGCCATTATGGTCCCACTGGGTGTGGGCGAGGACCATGCATACTCAGCAAGTGATGGAGAGCGGTTACCCTTCTTGGCTTATTTCCCTAGGAAGCTGCAGTGGTTCGAAGCTGTCTCCAGTTGTGGTTGATGCCTTTGCACATTTGGGTCTGAGTTAAAATTATGCCTCCAAAGTAATATTTTTAGGAAGCTAGAAAGCAATTCATTTTAGAATCTGCCCCCTCCCGTGCCCCGTGCCCCCACCCCAAGTAAGAGAGGTTAACTCTGGTATTACTGTTCTTTTCTATGTAGGAAGCACATGCTGGAGGATCCTGGGGATTGACCATTATCAGTAAGTAGGAGGAAATTAGTTACAAACTTTAGTTTGAAAATTTCTAAGTCATTCCTCAATCCACCAAGAGTGGGTTACAGGCTGAATTTGAAGACCCAAGTGACATTTTGTTTTCCCCACACGGAGCCTGGGGTTCTCTACTGGTCTCCAGGAATGTGTTTGGAAGGCTTGGGAAGAGTGAGTAGTAGCTGTTTCTACCAGTCTGATTTGGTTTCACTCTGAGATGAATTTTTCTTGCTGCAAATTTCTCTTCCAGCTCAGCTCTCAGTACCTTGAGCACTTTTGGCTTCTTACCAGGCTTCTGCTTTAAACACAGAGCACAATTTTGCAATTTCATCATCATTTCCTGAGGCCAAGGTGGTGCTTAGTAATGGCTTCTGTCTTAGTGCATTTGGGTGGCTATAACAAAATTCCACAGGCTAGGTGGCTTATATATATTTTTTCCACTTTCATCCTTTTGCTCTTTTTTATTATTTTATTTTATTTTATTTTATTTTAAAGATTTTATTTATTCATTCATGAGAGACACACAGAGAGAGGCAGAGATACAGGCAGAGGGAGAAGCAGGGTCCCTGTGGAGAGCCCGATGTGGGACTCAATCCCAGAACCCCAGGATCACACCCTGGGCCACAGGCAGACAAGACACTCAACTGCTGAGCCACCCAGGCGTCCCTTTATTTTTTTAACTTAATTTCAATTGGCCAACGTATGGTACATCACTCATTTTAGAGTCCAGTTATTCATCAGTTCTAGGTGGCTTATAAACAACAGAAATTTCTTACAGTTCTGGAAGCTGGAAGTCTGGGATCAGGGGTGCCAGCATGGTCAGGGGAGAGTCCTCTTCATACCCACAGACTTCTTGCTGTGTCCTCACATGGTTGAAGGGGCTCAGGGCTCTCTGGTGTCTCTTCCTATTAGGGCACAAATCCCATTCACTGAGTGTGGGGGAGGCGGCAGGGGGAGGGGTGCGGGGGGGGGGAGCTTCATGAAATAACCGCCTCTTAAAAGACCCCCACCTCCTAATTCCATTACCTTTAGGGGTTAGTTATCAACATATGAATTTGGGGCAGGAGGCACAAACATTCAGACCATAGCAGTTTCCAAAGGTTAGGGATTTGATTCTATATCTGTGTTATGGTCTCTGCCTCTGGCTGTCATCAAATGATAGCTGGTCTTGAGCTTTTTCTTTTACCTTGAGCACTGCTGAGGGCTTGCAGTTATTGATTGCAGGTAAAAATGACAATAGATATGCTGTCTTGTGGGTGGAGGCCGGTGGAAGAGAAAACCCTGTGCTCTTCCCAAAGAAACTTAGGCAGACCCAGGAGCAGCCCCTGGGCGTTGACTCACCATCCTATGATCCTGGGTTGCTGTGTCAGGGACACGTGCTACATCATGGTGCCTTCCCAGCCACCAAAGGCTTTTGCTGACCCCATCTGCCTCACACTATTTTAGGATTCAGTCCTTCTGTCAGGAATCCTTCTGCTTAAACAAATGCCTTTCTCTTCCTTTTTTTTTTTTTTTTTCCCTCTTGGAGTCATCTGGTGCCATGCAGTGAAGCCCTGACCCTGCAAACTTGCAATTAAGTTTATTCGTGTTTCTGTTATGGGATTTGGAAATAATCTCGTATCTAGATCTTTGGGGCTTTTACTTCTTCCCCTTTCAGGCTAAAAACGGGTTTGGCAGTGGTGGGCAGTGGGTAGGCAGTATGTGTATACCAGTGCTTCCCAAATTTTGACACTTATAAGCCACCTGGGGATTTTGTGAGAAATGTAAATTCTGATCTAGTCGGCCTGGGTTAGGGCCCAAGATTTTCTATTTCTAAAAAGCTCCCAGGGGATGTCAATGCTGCTGGTGCAGGGTCTGCACTTTATGGATTTTAACTTTGCCTCAACATTAGAATTATCTGGGAAAATTTTAAAAAATACCAACGCCTAGACTCTACCCCAGACAGGATAACTCAGAATTTGTAGGAGTAGGACCCAGACATAGGTTTGTTTTTTCTTTTTCCTTTTTTTCTTTCTTTCTGTCTTTATTTTTTGGTAAGAGTTTCAGGTGACCTTATGTAGTACTAAGAGTTGACTACTGGATTTGGATTAGTGGGGCATTAGTGGCAGAAGCCAAAGTTTTATCCCATTGATACTACTTTCTTAGGATGGGATTATTCAGAAAGATGTACTTACCCTAGTTATGACATGTAATAATCATCATATTTGTCCATACTCATCAAGCTATGTTCAAGACATTTTACAAAACCATCTGTGATGACTCTTTGTTCCATGTAATGTAGACTTTCAAGTGCCATTAGAAACCCTCCAAATTTTGAGCATGCATGGTTGTTTCCTATTGCACATGAATTTTGGCCACATCTTGTGCCTGGACCCAGAGTGGGCTCTCTAACCCATCTGACTTTTCTTAAGCTATTCCCTCTACCTTGAAATTTCTTACTCTACTCTCTTCTCTCACGCTCCCTGTATTCCTTAGGTACAGCCATAGCCATCCCCCCAGGTCTATTTCAAATTTCAGTTCTTTTAAGAAACTTCTCCTTATGCCCAGTCCAGTCATTCTAAATCTTTGTCCTATTGCACTTTTCTTCTCTCTTGTGTAATTTATCAGTCTACTGGGTGTCAGTTATGTTTATATGTATCCTTTTCATCTTCCAGATTCTGAATTGCTGCAGGGCAAAGACCATGTCTTATTTATCTTTCTATCACTCCCAGCATGTGTTTTCACCTACGGAAACACAATACATGCTCACTGAAGTTGGAGACTTGGCCTCTGAGGGCTACGTTGGAAATAGTAATCTGTAGGAGGTAGATTATGGCCAATTCTTCGGACCTGAGGGGTTTATTCAATAAAAACCAGACTTGTTGTGTCCAGTGTGGAATAACCTTTCAGTTGATGTGACTTCAAACAATTCTAGACAATCCAAGTGAAATCTGGTTCAAAGGCAGTCTATGTCTATCTGACACTGAGAACCAGAGGAGTTTGGATTTGCCTTCCTCAGGGAAGGTTCCCCCAGCATCTCAAACTGGGAATTCTTTAACCAGAAATGACTCAGGATGGGGTGATGGTTCTTAGGATACTTTGTCCTGGAGGGAGGAAGAAAAGAGCTAATGTGTATTGATCATCAACCAGTTATTAGGCCGTTTTAGCCATATGATCTCATTTACTTCTTGATGACCCTGTGAGATGGATAGCATTATTTCTGTTTTAAAGATAAAGAAAGTGAAGTTCAGCTAGACTAGTTATCTGCCCAAGGGCACACAGCTGATGCACCACACAGTCCAGGTCCACACCCACCTCTGACTCCCAAACCTGTAATAGTTCTTTTGAAGTAGAGAATCCATATCTGGTTGTCTTCCAATCTCTAGCTGAGATTCCCTTCTCATGAGGACAAAAGATGATCCAGTCTTTCTGTTCCTGTGCCTTCTTACCCAAAAGGACTGGGCTGGGCTTCTTGGAAACCTTCTTCCTCCTCCTATTCATTCTAGACTGCAAGCTCAGTGAGGTCAGGGATGGAGTATTTCGCCATTGTATTTTGCCCTCCAGGATGCATCAGAAGAGAGAAAAGGTTAACAGTGTAGAGTTTGTTGTCTGGCAATGGCTGGAGTTCTTGATCTGCCACGCGCTGATTTTATGATCTTGGCAAGTTACCTAAATCCCCTGAGCTTGGTTTCTTTGCTATAGGTTGTGGTGAACATTAAACAGAAGAAGGTCTTAGATTAGTACCTGACACATAATAGGCATTCAGTACATTCAGTATATCTTAGATGGACCAAACAGTCCCCATTAGCTGATAGCAGGTGATTCTAGACCTAAGTTCACAAACATATTTTGTACTTAATTCAACTTAACTTAGTGTGGGTCCTGTTCTCCTGAGATGATTGGAAATGCTTGATTTGAGTCTTTCATTCCCTTTCCAAGTGGGTATGTGGGTTAAGGTAACGCCACGGCATGATGGGGAGGGAGAACACCTGGTGTTCTTTATGACATATGTCCAAAGAGATAACCATTATTCACTGGGTTCCTGGTTTTTGATCTATGTGCGGGTACAGTCCCTCTCAAGGGTCTTGCTTCCTGCTGGGTGCCTTATAGAGGCCAAGAGTGTGAGTCTCTTCACTCCTCTGACACCCTGCTGCCTCTCTGGGACCCTAACCAGGAGGAAAAATAGAAGATAGAAGACCCTTCCACCTGGGACCCACCAATATTCCCTCCCTCTTGTTGACTGAGTGACTCACTCAATACAAAGATGCTGACACACACGCTCGCCATCTGCCTCTCTCTTTTATCTTCCACAAGTCTGGGAGATCTGTCTAGTCTGAGAAAAAGAACATGTCCTCTCTTACCCCAAACAGGCATTTTTGTCCAAGCTTTTCTATTTCTCAAAGGGCACCTGCTTTTGGAACACAAAAGATAAAGGATTCTTTGTTATCCTCTCCTCTCCACAAAGTCACAACTCTCCTCAGAGGCAATGAGCACAGGATGACTTAATTGGGGTGCGGGTGGCAGGGATGGGGAAAGCCACAGTGGGGCTATGTGTGCAGGGGAAATGCAGGCTAATATTTGAGAAGTATCATCCTTTCAGAGCTCCACTTGGCTTCGCTCTCCTCAGCGATTCAAGTAAGACCCTAGCCTTGCACTTCGTTCTTGTGTTAGTAATATTTCGTCTTTGTTCTTTCTCTGAGCATTCTGCCTCTCTGTGTGATGAATGCTTTGTGTGCACTTGTTCCTCTCAATTTTTGATTAGACAGTAAACTCCTTAGTAATTTCCTACAGTGCCTATCCATGATCTCAGGCAGTAAATATTGCACAAAATGTTTACTAACTTAGTCACAGAGGTCCAGACATGTATACCACTGTCTGTCTTGATTTTCTTTTTATGTGTTCTCATTAGTAATAAAAAAAAGCCTCTTATAAATGTTCTTGTTATCATATGAGGTCCTTGTTATATGAAATCATTTCTATATAAATAATCATCTTGAATTACTTGAATGGCATCTGACAAAAATCCACATAAGAAATTTCAGCCTAGGGATACCTGGGTGGCTCAGTGGTTAAGCGTCTGCCTTCGGTTCAGGGTGTGATCCCAGGATCCGGAATCTAGTCCCACATTGGGCTCCCTGCAAGGAGCCTGCTTCTCCCTCTGCCTGTAAATAAATAAATAAATCTTAAAAAAAAATTCACTCTATTAAAATATGAACTTTAAGTTATTGGATATATATGTATATATTTATATATAATTATATGTGATATATATGTATACATAAATTTATGTATATATCATATATAAATATATGCATGTACTTATATATAATTATATATATGTATATATATATAAATCAAATAGCCTGTTTTGAAATGTATCAACTGCAAGCTTTTTTGTCCTGAGTTGTTTGGAGCCCATGTGGGACTGCACGTGAAGCATCCTGGGGCCTCATTAAAGGTGCAGGATGGGGAAATCCACCGAGACCAAGCAAAAAGCTATTTCCCCATATTGGGCAAAACTGTACTTTTGGTTTCCAGTCCAGCATGTAAGGAACTTAGAACAAGGAAAATGCTGAACAGACTGAAAATCAATAACTCTTTTTACATCCATCAGAGAAGTGAGATTACAGGGCAGATCTTTGTCCCCAAAATTGAAGAGGGAGAGGCAGATGGAGAGAATCACAGCCTACTGGATCATGAGCCCAAAGCAGAACATTCTGCAGGAAACAGTACCTAGGGAGGAAAACCTAAATGTTAATAGATGAATTTCTGAAGGCTCAGCATGGACAAGTCTGACAGTTAAAAACTCCTGGGGATCCAGTCTTGGTGGGAGGTCCCACGCATTGACCATTCCTACAAGGATCTCTACAAGATTCTTACTGTGAAGATAAGAGTGAAAAAACCCATCTCCTATGCTTCTGGCAGGGAGAGTGTGTGTGTGTGGGGGAAGTACCCATTTTGAAATATACCCAGAAAATTCTGTTCTTATTAACAAGACCTGCTCTCAAGAGAAGCTCCTTTGCCAGAACCTAACCTAATGGGGTTTTGTAGTAGACCAACCAACAGGAGAAGGGAAATCCCAGTTCCCATCCTCTCTAGCATTCCTGTCTCACCTAACTGGAGCAGGGGTGGGGGTGGGGGCAGGAAACAAAAGAAAACAAAGCTGAAGAGCCTTTGTGAATGTGGGCAGCCCAGAGGCACAGGCTTACTTAAAACACTGAGACCTCATCCCAGGACTCCAGAGAATGCATCCTTCCCCCCACACCTCACCACCACAGTGACAGGGCTCCAGTATAATAACAGAGGCTTACAAAGGAGGAAACTCTGAGTCTCAGATGTTATTTAAGGAGGGCTGGACAAAATGGATCCAGCTACAGAGCTCACCCCAGAAAAGGCAGCCTGGTGGTTTGACACTTCAAAGATGAGATGAATAGGAAGGTAAGCCCAATGTGGGCCTGGGCAGTAATGTGCCAAGTTCTGGGCTGATCAAAAGGTGGCATAGTCTCTGCCATCAGGCAGATATCCATCAACCAATCTCATACATTCCTGTAAAATTGTATTTATGATGAAGGATCTAAAGGAGAGTTCTGTTGTGCCATGAGAACCTATAATTGGAGGTATAGGTCTAATCAGGGACATAGAGAAGACTTTCCTCAGGAGATGCCTGGGAAAGATCTAAAGGTTGAGTGAATCTTAATGAAGTGAGGATGCTTTCCAGGCAGAGAGAACAGTATGTGTGAAGACTCTTAGATGGGAACTATGTGGTGAGTATGAGTGATGTCAGAAGCCAACAGCCCAGTAGTCTTGGGTCTACAGGAGAGACTGTCAAGAGCCAGGATGGAGCTCATTGGAAGGTTGGAAGGAATTGTTGGTTAATACTTACAAACAGGCAATGTGTGTGTGTGTGTGTGTGTGTGTGTGTGTATTGTAGATGCTTTCTTGAAAGTTCTATGCAGTTTTATAAAAATATAGATCTCACATACAAAAGACATCCAGTCTAAAAATAGCATGAGAAGAAAGTAGAAGGATGGTGGGTATGTAGATGGGTTGTATAAATCATTATACACTTTAGTAGGAAATGGAATCCTTGCTGCAAAGATTTTAAAAAGATAAGGTAGGAGCTTTGCCTGGATGGAAAGAGCATGGCCTGAAATTTGGCAGAACTTAGCTCAGGTCTAGTCTTTTATCCCAGGCTTCTCTAGCCCATTTGCCTTTCAAGAGGTCAGTTTTCTTATATCCAACATTTCCTGATCTTTCCAGCTTTTGACTATGGTTAAAAAATACCAAGTTAACATGTGGGAAGTAAGTCTGTGAGAAGATGGTGTAAACATGGAAAAGGCTGTCAGTGTATTCCTTCATGGTACCCATGTCATTGCACACATGTCTGCTGAAAGTCACTATGTGGTTAGTATGAAATGCACTGTCCCTGCCCTTGGAGAGCTTGCCTCTCCCATCTGTCACGGAACAAGAATTCCTGTCCCCTCTTAGGTCCTTCTAGTTGGACTAAGAATCAAAATGACATGAAATAAACAGGAGAAAATAAAGTTTTATTTCATATAGATGCTGAATCCACAGAGATGGAAATTCTAAAGATACTCAGGCAAAATGAGGTACGTAAGTCACCCTGAATGAAGAAATCTGGGACTTCAAAGGGATGGAATGCAATTTACAGGAAGATGAAAAAGCCTCAATGTTTGGTAAACAAATGTTTGCTTGGCCACTCAGAAACAATGGGACAGAGAGGACTTTGATCAAACAGGCCTTGCTAGGTCCCTGTCTACCACACCTAGTTCACAGTATAATGTAGTTATCTAGGGTGACAGCTCTCTTCCTGGAGCTGGTCCTTTATCTAAATTCTTTTTAGGCAGTTGTGGGGGAGGTAAAGAGCTTTTCCTGAATCGGCTGGGTTTTGATTGCTTTTTGACTTAAAATAATCTTCATGTCAAAGTGGCTCACCTTGGAACAGCCTGCCCTTGGCCCTTCACATCTGGCAATATCACTTAATGTGGCATCAATAGCTCTATACGATCAAGTGCAGGGACTAACATAATAAATCCAAGTTTTCTTCTTTCCTGGATCACAGAGTTCTGTGAGTAAGATCTTTAATAAACTGGGGTGGGGTGGGGGTTCTGTGATATAGTAGGGGAGAGGGGAGAGGTAGCAAGTAAGCTAATTGGGTTGCAGATGGAGTGGGTGATTTGGAACCTTTTTCAGAAGAGCTGAGTTTTTTTTTAAATTTAATTTTTATTTTGAAAAGATTTTATTTATTTGAGAGAGAGAGGGTGCAAGTGCTTGCACACAAGCAGTGGTGGGGTGGGATGGGCAGAGGGAAAGGGAGAGAATCTGGATCAGACTCTGTCCTGAGCCCAGAGTCCCACACAAGGCCTATGCCAAGACTGTAAGATCATAACCTGAGCTGAAACTAAGAGTCAGATACTTAACCTATGGAGCCACTCAGGTGCCCCAGAAGAGCTGAGTTTTGAAAGGAAGGGAAGAGAAATGATGATAAAATATGGTAATTATTATTTTTATATTTAAATTTTATTTAAATTTAATTAATTAACATATGCATGATTGATTTGAGGAGTAGAGGTCAATGACTCATCAGTTGCATATAACACCCAGTGCTCATTACATCACATGCCCTCCTTAATGTCCATCACCCAGTTACCCTGTATCCCCTCCCCCCACCCCTCAAGTGACCCTCAGTTTGTTTCCTATGACTAAAGGTCTCTTATGGCTTGACTCCCTCTCTGATTTCATCTTGTTTTATTTTTTCCTCTCTTCCCCTATGATCCTCTTTTGTTCCTTAAGTTCCACATATGAGTGAGATCATAAGACAATTGTCTTTCTCCGAGTGACTTATTGTACTCAGCGTAATAAAAATAAAATATTGTAATTCATAAGTTTTTTATTCATATAAAATATTCTATGTACAGGCATTTTTACAACAACTCCATATGTTATGTTCCCCCAAATCTTGTCTTTTGTAAAATTGTGGGTTAAGATAGGTCCTTCAAAATCAACGGCATTTTGTAACCAGAGACAGATAAAAGCAATAATAATCCGATAATACATAGGCCTTGTGAAACCTGCATGTCGGTCTATGGACCCAATATTGGTCTTTTGCAAGTTTAGAATCCTGGGATTCATACATGACTTGTTGCTAATAGTGACCAAGTTTCATCAACATTAAACATATAATCAAGGGTAAAGTTCTCTTCATCAGTTTTTCTTAACAGGGGGAAAATGTCTGCAGCTTCTTCATCTGTAATTGTAGCTTCCCCAAACAGGCTTAAAATAAATGTTGTGGTTTATGAAGTCATTAAACCAGCCACCGATTGCACTAAAGTCACTTCTATGGGATTTTAAGCTTTTGTCTTAAAATCTTCATATATTTCTAAAACTTTTTTTCTTAATGCTGAGAAAAGCTGTTCTTGACTGAGTGGGAAAAAAATGTACTCGGGGAGAAGAAGCAACTCAACTTCTGGATTATATAAACATTGTTCCTATTTCTCAATCAGATATGAGCTAATGTGTTAAAGGAATAGGTGTTCTAACAGAATAGATTGTAAATCATTTTATGAGACAAAGGCACTGGAAACTTGTTCATCCAAATAAGTGATGTTGTCTTCACAGAAGGAAAGTGGGTAGATGATATGCTTTACTGCAAGCAATGCTCAAAACTTTTGAAAATCTTCATTTCAAAATGCTTTCAGAGCCTGCTGTGGACTGAATTTTCCACCCCCCGCCACCTCTACATTTTGTACGTTGAAGCCCTAAACTCCTGATGGGATTGTATTCAGAGATAGGGCTTTTAGGAGGTAATTAAGGTAAGGTAGGTCATGAGTGGGATGGTGCCCTGATCCAAAAGGATTAGTGTCCTCAGAAGAAGAGATACCAGAACTCTTTCTCTGCAAGCTAGGAACCTCACCAGAAACTGACCAGGCTGGCAGCCTGACCTCAGACTTCCAAGCTCCACAACTTGTGAGGAAATATTTTCAATTGCTTAAGCCACCAAATCTATGTTATTCTGTTATGGCAGCCCTAGCTGACTAACACAGAGTCCTTCATACAGTCTTTTCAATATTGTCAGGGTAGCCAGTCTATCTGAAGAAGGCGCATTTGACTTTTAGAATCAGCTAAATGTTGTTTGAATCCAAGGCTACTACCGAATAAAAATGGGTGAGTGAACTGAATAAGAACATTTTCCAAAATAAGACAAAAAAATATAATGTAGTTCTAAGGGAAAAGCATTATTTTTGATTTGTGGCCATAGGTTGGATTTACAGAAGTAAACAAACGCAGCAGCACTGCAGTAATTATGCAGACTTCCAGAGAGTTACTTTGAAAGACGTTTGCAAAATTATTTTTTTCTCAGTTGTAAGAGAACAAAGGCATGTTAATATTTAATATAGTAGGGGCAGCCTGGGTGGCTCAGCAGTTTAGCGCCACCTTGGGTCCAGGACTTGATCCTGGAGACCCAGGATTGAGTCCCACATCGGGTTCCCTGCGTGGAGCCTGCTTCTCCCTCTGCCTGTGTCTCTGCTCCCTGCCCCCCCTCCCCGTGTGTGTGTGTGTGTGTGTGTGTGTCTCTCATGAATAAATATCTTTAAAAAAATTTAATATAGTAAGTTCCAAAATTTGAGGGAATCCTAAGTAAATAGAAAAAATAGAAATTTGCTATCATACTGTCCTAAAAGATAATGACTGTGAAACTTTTAGATTTCATTCTGGAACCTCTAGCCCCCAAATGTCTACACATGCAGCACATACAAGCTCATATATTTGAGATCACGTTGATATGATGTTATATATTCTGTCATTTTTCCCATTTAATATGGTGTTCTGAGCATTTAACAAATAATTCAATAGACTCAAAAAATAATTAAAAGTATTTATATAGTATTCCATCATATGAATATCTCAATCATTTTTAAAAACTATCCATTGGAAGACATTAAAATTTTTTTACGTTATAGTTGAATATTACAAATATGAACATGTCCAAATGGATTTGAAACTTACATGAGGTCTTAAATTTCCCTTTAGTTAGGGAAAGCTAAGTGTGCCAGTTCTTTTCTGTGGGCAAAATTTTAAAAAATTATTTTATTTAAATTCAATTTGCCAACATATAGTCTAACATCCATTGCTCATCTCATCATGTACTCTCCTTAGTGCCTGTCACCAAGTTACCCCATCCTCCCACCCACTTCCCCTTCAGTGACCCTCAGTTTGTTTCTCAGATTGAGCCTCTCATGGTTTGTCTTCCTCTCTAATTTTTCCCCATTCAGTTTCCCCTTTCCCTATAGTACCTTTCACTATTTCTTATATTCCACATATGAATGAAGCAATATGATAATTGGCTTTCTCTGATTGACTTATTTCACTTAGCATAATGCCCTCCAGTTCCATCCACATCAAAGTAAATAGTAGGTATTCATCCTTTCTGATGGCTGAGTAGTATTCCATTGTATATATGTACCAGATCTTCTTTATCCATTCTTCTGTCAAAGGACATCATGGTTCCTTCCATAATGTGGCTATTGTGGACATTGCCGCTATGAACATCAGGGTGCAGGTGTCCTATCATTTCACTTCACCTGTATCTTTGGGGTAAATACCTGGTAGTACAATGCTGGGTCATAGAGTAGCTCTGTTTTTAACTTCTTTAGGAACCTCCACACTGTTTTCCAGAGAGGCTGCACCAGCTTGCATTCCTACCAACAGTGCAAGAGCGTTCTCAGTGGGAAAATTTTTAAAAGAAATGAGAATATAGTAGGGACAGCATCAAGAGTTTTAATCACCAGATAGACCATTAAAAAATTATTTTTAAGTCATCTCTACACCCAACGTGGGGCTCAAACTCAGAAACCCGAGATCAAGAGTCGCCTGCTCCTCTGACTGAACCAGCCAGGCGCCCCCAGCTAGACCATATTATAATTCCATTTATGTGGAATTATATCACCACAGTGGACCCTTAATCCTATAATTGGCCCAACTATTCCCAATGTACCATAAATTTAATCACAGTGGTCTAATGTCTCAGATCAATGTTTCCAACTTTTTGTAATAAACCACTTAATGCAAAATCTATAGCTCTATGAAACCTAATTATGAAGCTTTCTCCTCTTTTTAATCAGTTAATCACAAAGCTCTCTTGTATTTACACTTTAGCAAAAGAAAGACAAATGATATGCACTCTTGCATTTTCTAACACAGCTGAAGTTTTAGTTTTCATTGAAGGAACAACCACAGAATACAGGTCAGAGTTCACATGCAGTGCCTGTAATCAACTGAAAAGAAAACAAACCAACCAGAATACTGTTTTCTCATACACTCATTGTTCTTTATTGATGAGACTCTTCACAAAAAGTTCTATTTATGTGGTTTTTCTCATCCTAAGCAATTTTATGCTTCTATCATTTGGCAGATCTGGAAGAGAAGGATAAAAAAATTGAAGAGGATGTTTCCATAATCACATCCCACTCTTGGACCAATTTCTATGTTACTGGGTTGTGTGGCTGTGGGGAGGAGGACCCTAGGCCCAAGAGCTGGATCTCTCACCTGGTTTGTCCTTGGAAAATGGGACCACCATCCTCAGCAGTAGAAAGCCCTTCTTGGACAACATGATAGTTTAGCAGATGCTCTTTCAGGAAGGGAGGTTACCACAGGCCCCGCCCTTCCATCTTCCCTATTTCCTTTTCCAGTTTTGGGGAAGTAAGTCAGATGTAGACTTTATTGGCTGAGTATGGAACCTACCATGGAACTGATACCATATAGTCTAAAGAACATGAACCAGAGATACAGGACACCACCACCCTAAGGTCTCTTAGGTTTGCTATCTCATCCTTAGTTCCAGGGCTCATCCATTCTTCCCAGGACTATTTTCATAGTCTCCTGATTGGATTCCTGACTCAGGCTTTTTTTTTTTTTTTTTTTTTTTGCCCCTAGCTATCAGTTCTGTCTTTCCAAACTTTATATATTGAGTTCTTTATAGCCTGCAGAATTAAAACCCAATCTCTCAGCACGACATTTAAGGCCCTTTGAGATCTGGCTCCTCCTCCTCTAGTCTCTTCTCTAGCTCCATGGTTATCAGACCCCATGCTGTAGCAGTATTAAGATAATGGTAATACCTGAATGTGTCTTGTTGTTGAAGGTTCTACAAGTAAGACTTTGAGCAAGTTACTTAGCTTCTCTCTGTGTTGGCTCACTTTTTTTTTTTTTTTTGGCTCATTTAGACATGAGGACTAAGCTAGAATCTGCCTCACAGCATTTACTGTGAGGATTAAGTGAGATAATATGCAGAACAGGCTCACAGTAAAGCCTGGCACATGGTAAGATGCTCAACACAGACTATTACTATAATTCCCTCTTCCTGGACTCCTTTCCTTCCTTTTTTGATCTCTCTGATTCCTGCTCACTTTTTAAGATGCAGATCAAGTGTCTCTTCCTCTGTTCAGTGTTTACCTGCCTCTGTAGAGATCACTACTTCTGTTCTGTCCTACGCTTAGAACCTACCCCTCACATTATCATTATGCCCCTTGCAGTTATTTGTTGACATACTTATCTCTGTCACAAGATTGTAAACTTGTTTGAGGGCAAGGATCATGTCTTGGTCATCTCGGTAGCTTTCACTTAGCATAGACCTTGGCACACAGTAAACCCTTACTTGACCTTTATGGAATGAATTAGGATTAGTTTTCCATGGCTGCTTAGTCCTTTCCCAGGCTGGCACCTATGTGTAAGGGTGGGTGCTGGGATCAGCTAGATTTTAGGCAGAGCCATGTGAGGTGGTCTCTGAGTGTCTGGACACTGAAAGACATGGAAAACGCATGCAGCTGACTTCTACACCCCCAGAAAGCACCTTTCAGCAAATTTCTGCATTCCAAAATCAGCATAAGAGTCACACTGCAATGTGCAAGGGAAAACAGATTCTGAGCCTGTATCTTTCACCTGACAGATGTCTGATTTACTGTCTCCAATACATCTGAGTTGATCTTGCCTTAGTAAGAATATTTTCACTGAACTTTGAAGTGAAGCTATAAGGCAGACCTGGATGTAGAGGTGGGAAAGAACATTTGTTTTGTTTTCAAATATTGCAGTTTCTTCTTCTTATTGCCAAACAAAGTTGTCCATGCAGCAGTACCGGCCCTCCATAAATCTCCTAAATAGCTCTTATTTAAAATCTGATATAATTCCAAAATGTCCATAAAGATGATTAGAATATAGCACAGGGATACCTTGCTACAGAGAAATCTATTTAAAATCAGTTCAAAGCTGATTTTGAAAAATTGCAAGAAGGGAAAATATGTAAAGTAGGAAAAATGTGCTATAAGGAAAAAAAATGTGTGAGAGACTATCACTCCCTTAGAGAGCTGTAATCAGATTCCTGAGCTCTGTTGAAAGGACGATATTGGCACTTCAACGTTTTTTAAAATGTCGTCGAATCCTGAGGCTTAAGAACAAGGTGCCAAGTAGATGATAAAGATTATTTGAGGGTCAAAAATGGATATAGTTGATATTAGGAGACTTTAAGAAGAATCATATATAATAACTGTAAAGTCATTAAAATGGTATTAATACACTATTTTTAATTACCTGGAAAATACTAAAGAAATAATTTTAAGCCCAAAATAAAGGCAATTAAGAATTGTATATACAAAATGATCTCAAGTATGGAAAATGCATAGTAAGAAATAGAGAACTGGTCATACCCTCATGGCTCTTGCCTTTTAGTAGGTTGTAGAATAATAATACCCTTTGTCCTTCTCCTGGCTTTTATCAACTTATCAAATTAAATTAAATCAAAACATTTAGTATTAATTCTGACAATATCATCTTTGATTCATATTTAGAACTGAAGACTTGCCAGGGAACTATTTGCTCTTCTGGAATATTCCTTTGAGGGGCAGCAGAGGTCTCGGGAGTAGAGACTCAGAAACAAGTGTCAGGTAGCCCAGTCCTTCTGGAGGAATGCATTTGCAGCATTTCAGGTAAATGACTGTTGGGTCTTGGGATAGATGAGGGAAAATTTTAGTTTCCTGTTTCATGTGGGTGCCTATTTCATATCCCAACTTCCCACACACTCTATGAGACTCTTAAGGTTCGGGTCAGCTAGTGACAACTCGGGTGAGAAGGTGGGCAAGTTGTCCATGAAGGAGGAAGTTCCAGAGGGGCAGGAGTGCAGGACAAGATGGGAGCCAGTGGGACAACAGAAAGTCAACTGAGAGATGGATTTGGGAGCTGATGAAAATGTATAATGGCTCCATTTGGCCTGGACTGGAGGTAGAGTGAAGGATAGTGCTCTCTGAAAGTTACCCTGAGATTTCTTGCTTGGAAGTAGGTTGTTTTTCTGTCTTCCTATTTCTCCTCCTCCTTCTTCTTCTAGAAAATGAGAAGGACTTCCTTGCTAGTATGAATTGGAGAATGGTGTCTAGATTTGAGAATGTTGATGTTGACAATGATCTGTGAGACCAGACTGAAAAGAACAATTTAGATATGTCTGTATACTATCTATGCCCATCTTGCCTGGCTCCTATAGCCCCAGGCTACTATGGTCCTCACAGTGCTAGGAATGAATAGCCAAGGAGAAGATAATTTCACTCCATTTGTCAGAATCCTTATTACATTTCAACCAATCCTTGTCTTTGACTCAGGAGAATTGTGCAAAAAATATTTCCCTTCCTACAAAGTAGGATGTCCACTGAGGTCCTGGTCTGGTCAGATGATTTAGACAGGTGGTTATAGGTGCGTCTGGTCCTTGAGAATTGTGAGCACTATAGGTAAGTCACAGATAATGTTGGAGCCCTTGTTACATCTTAGGATCTATTCTAGACAATGATAATAGTGTAGTGAATAGCAGACATACAGCTTTTGCTATAAGGAATTGGTTTGATGAAATATCACTTTGTAAAAGATGATGGGGAAAAAAGGTCATGATGTTCTTTAAGCAGAATCGCTTACAGTTGAACATCAGAGACAGGTATATAAAGGGAAAGAACATGAACCCTGGCACCAAATAGGTCAAGGTGTGTTTCTGGGTCCTGACCTCAAAAGCAATGTAATCTTGGGCAAGTCATTTGGGTCTCATTTCCCATTTTAAAATGGATTATTGCAGAAAGTCAAAATTAAACTTTTCTAGATAATACTAAATTATTTTGCAAATGTATGGCTTTCTATTGCTTCATATCTTCATGAATGCTTGGTAATGTCAGACTTCTTGGTTACTTGCCAGAAGCAAAGGTAAATCTTTGGAGGAGGACAATATCAAACACACCCTCCTTTTCCTCCACAATGTTTAATATATATTCTCAGTATGGGGCCACCTAGGTGGCTCAGTGATTGAGTGTCTGCCTTTGGCTCAGGGTGTGATCCCGGAGTCCCAGGATCGAGTCCGACATCAGGTTCCCTGCATGGAGCCTGCTTCTCCTCTCTTTCCCCCTGCCTATGTCTCTGCCTCTATGTCTCTCATGAATAAATAAATAAAATCTTAAAATATATATTCTCAGTATGAAACAAATAGATAATTTGACATTCAAGGAGATAAGAACTGACCAAAAACCCCAGAGAAACAAGAGACAAAAGTAGAATAGCTCTGTGGTGGTCCCAGCTAGTTAAAGTATCATGGACTTTAGAATAACTATGGTTAATATACTTCAAGGAGGATTGAGGAAGAGAATTCAAAATTATTTAAAAAATAACCAAGTGGAAATTGTAGAATTGAAAAATACAACTACAAGCGTAATGAATTGTAACTTAAAAATGGTTAAAATGGTTAATTTTATGTTATGTATATTTTTACCATGAAAAGGAGAAAGCAATGGATGGGTTTGGCAGAAAATTAGACATTGCTTAAGAGTTTCTTGGTGAACTGCAAGAAAAACTGGAAGAAAATATTCAGATTGAAACACTGAAAGGAACCAAAAGATAGAAAAGAGAAATCTGTGAGGTGTGGTGACCAGGTCTAACATAAAAAAAACTGGAATCCTGGAGAGACGGGAGAGGGAATATGGTAGAAGCCAATAAGAAAAAATAGTGGCCAAGAATTTTCCAAAATTGGTGAAAGACAATACTAATTTTGGAAGGGCTGTGAACCTCAGAGGATGAATAAAAACCCCGCACCTTTGCGTATCAGACTCAAACCACTGAAACCAAAGACAAAGAGATAATTTTAAAAACACCCAGAGGAAAAAAAGGGCACATTATTTGTACCTTATCAACAGAAACATTTAAGCCATAAGACAGGGTCGCCTGGGTGGCTCAGCAGTTGAGTGTCTGCCTTCCACCCAGGGCGTGATCCTGGAGTCCTGAGATCGAGGCCCACATCGGGCTCCCTGCATGGAGCCTGCTTCTCCCTCTGCCTGTGTCTTTGCCTCTCTCTGTGTGTGTGTCTCTCATGAATAAATAAATAAAATCTTTGGGAAAAAAAAAGCCATAAGAGTGGAGTGGCAAGTTACAGTGATGAAAGGAAATGATTGCCAACCTAGAATTCTATATTCAACAAAATATCTCTTTTTTTTGACCTTGAGATCAAGACCTGAGCTGAGATCAAGAGTAGACATTTAACCGACTGAACCACCTGGGTACCCCTCAATAAAATGTCTTTAAAAAATGAAGACAAGGTAAATATTTTTTAACAAACAAAAACGAAGATAATCTGTCATCAGTAGGAAGACAGTAGAAGATTCTAAAAGTGGTTCTTTAGGTAGGAGTCTAAAAGTGGGTTTTCAGACAGGATTAAAACGATTCCAGATGAAAGCATACAAATGCACACAAAAAAATAAAGAAAAGATAAAAGGAAATATATGTGAGCAAATTGAAATGGATTTGATTGTATAAATCCAAACATAGTAACATCATGTGGCTATCGGGGGGCTCTTCCCCTGCTGGGGAGCCATATTGGCAAGAGCAAGAGCACTTCCTTCACCGCCTCTACTCCTGACTCGAGCCACCCTGGAGGCACCATTCCTCTATCTGGAGTCACCTCCTGTTCAGGTAGAGATGATCGTGCCCATCAGGAAATCGAGAGGAAGCCAGGAGCAAACTATCTGTCCCAGCCAGGCCGCCTTTCATGATTGATTCTACTGCTGCTGCTGTAGTAGCCTGGGTCCACCCTGGTGACTTCTCATCTTCTAGACCTTTGGCTTCTCTCAGATCTCCAGTTATGCTGAAAATTGATCTCCAGCTGCCTGATCTCAGTCCCTGACACCGCTTTCCTTCTCCTTCCTCTAGGAGTGACCGAGAGAGCCCTGAGGTTGTGCAACTCCACGGGGAATTCCGACAGTATTCTTGCAAAAGTCATTGTTGGCAAGCCCTTACATATCCTAAAGTGTTAATGGCCTGTTCTAGACTTGGGCAACCCTACAGTGGTACAGCCATTGTCCTTGAAAGTGGGAAATACTGTGAGGCCTGAAGTACAAGTCAGCTGAGAATTTTTTTTTCTCTTCTGACATTTTTTGGCTTGGACTGATGTTCTGATGTGGCCACCATCTCCTCCCTTCTTCTTGTAATAGCTTGCCTCTGGTCTTTTTGGGTCTCTAGTCAGTACCCATTCTTCTGACCAGAGTGGTAGGCAACTGACTTGCTTGGTCACTCATAGTTCCCACTGGAGATGGACATGTGACCCAGGACAGGCCAATCAGAGTTTCTTCTCTGGGATTTTCTATGCACACACTGCCAGAAAGATGTTCCATTTTTGTTGCTATGGCTTTGCTAATCTGAGGCTCTAAACCTACGACTGCCTATGGCCAAGCCCTGCCCTTGTATATACCATAAGGCATAGGAGGGACTTGGGCCAAGTGTTGGGGAGAGAGAGAGACACACAGAAGAGACAGAGACTAGAGAGAGAATAGAATGATATTATTATCTAGAATAGAACGTTATTATTATATATAAGCCTTTACAGGCCAAGTTTTGTTTCAGATAGTTTTCCTTGAGTTTCCATCTCTTGCAGAACACCTGAAAGTAGTAACATCTTGATACCACTGCATTTCTTACAAAGCACATTACTTCATAAACTCCGGAAATGTGGGGCTGCAGAGCTGGGGCAAAGTCTCTGGCAAGAGATTTTTAAATCAAGTTAAAGTAATAACACACACGAAACAACAGCCAGCACACGCACCCAGCCAGCCCCTGCCCCTGCCCGCAGCACCTGCAGAAGTAGCCTCTGCAGATGGATTACAAGCATCACCTCCAATCTGGGCTGTAATCTCCACCCTAACTTGCCCTAAGCGTCAAGGCCTGCATCCTGGCTACCCTGGGACCCGCCAAACATTTTCCGAGAGGGCGAGGCAGGACAAAACGTCTCTGGGTTTTGTTGTCAGCTCTAAAATGGATGGAGAGCTGACTGTTCCCACACTGCCGAGGGTACCGGGCTGACGCATCGGTTGCCATGGTGCCCGAGCGCACTCGGCTGGTGTTGAAATCCTTGCACCTGTACCTGTAAAATACCACTGACGGGAAGCTTATTTTCGTGATTAAGGTAGTTAGTCATGCATTAACAGCACCGGAGAGCATTCTGCTGACCTGGGATGTGACGTCTCTGCAGGTCAAATACGAGCACTTTCCTGATGCACTGGAGCAGATAGTTCAATGTCATTTAAGAGCATTTTCTGAGAAGCAGTGGGCGTTAGATCCCTGCAGGAGCAGAGAGAACGTGGAGATCTTGCCCTTTGGACAGGGAGGCCAGGCAGCAGTAGCTGAAGGGTTGGCATGGAAATACAGTGAATCATAAAGAGCACAGCTTTGCTGGTGTTTGAAAGCCACCAGTGGAGAGAGAAAATGACTTGCAGAAATTTCAGTGTTTGTTGCTGCAGTGTGGAATGCCAGGATGGTCAGGGTGGCCATCAGGCAATAGCCATCTGAGTCTCTTCCCATTCCCTATGTGGTCACCCTGGTCCAGGGCCTAATTGCCAACTTTTCCTGGATATTGCAGTTGATCTTAACTGTTCTCCCTGGAATCAAGCATCTTCTTCTCTGAATTACCCTCCGTCCAGGGGGCAGGTGTTATTCTATGGCTTTGCCAGGATGCTCCCGCGCTAAGGAAACATCAGTGGGTCCCTTCTGCCTTCAGCATGATATCCTGGGTTCTCCATGACTCTATGTGACTTGATTTTCCAGCTTTGTCTTCTACCCCTCTACTTTGTACATTTAGGTTCATCCAGGTGAAACCAGATGTTTGCCCGCAATATCCTCCCTATATCCTTGAAAGCTGGAATCCTCCAAGGCTCAAATCGTTGGAAATGCTTTCATGGGTCCTTCCATCTTCCTCTGAGCACACATAATATATTCCTTTACCCATTCTCTTTTTGTAAGGTACTTGTCTGTTATCTTGAATATTTTTTAAGATTTTATTTATTTATTCATGAGAGACACACACAGAGAGAGAGGCAGAGACACAGGCAGAGGGAGAAGCAGGCTCCATGCAGGGAGCCCAAAGCAGGACTTGATCCCAGGACTCTAGGATCATGCCCTGGGCCGAAGGCAGTCACTAAACCACTGAGCCAACCAGGGATCCCCTGTTGTCTTGAATTAAAATTATTTCATAATTCTTTGTGAGCATGTGGAGGGCAAGACCATGCTTACTCGTCTTTGTATCATGCATACATTTCAATTTAGTTCCTTGTTTTGGGTGCTCTATCACTGTTTGGGCATAAATTGTTATAGGATAATGTTTCAAATAGGGTCTAGCCATGACTCTCACACAAATATAAAATGAATACACATCAAATATTTTGTTTAATTCATTAATTAATCAGGAAACCAGTAAGATGTCACTTCTGGTTCAATGAAGAATTCTAAGAGGCACATATATATAGACAGAAAATAATGCAAAATGAATTTACAAAGAGATACAAAACTGGCTTGTGGAGGGGGAGGGAAGGACAGGGAATCAATGCATTTTAATGGGAATCAAAAGTCATTTGCATGTGTCTATAGACAAGAAATATTTGTGAAATCTTTTACAAACAATAGTGCTATAAAATAGCTCAAAAACAATGAAAAAGTGCAGGGATCCCATAGAATCAGAAAACTTAGAGGATGGACTTAGATAATACTGAGTTTTCTATTGCAGATACCCAGCAATCTTTTGGGTCTGCTTACAAGTTTTCACATTTTTTCCCTACCACACGTTTTACCTGAAGTGGGTCTCCAGATGTGAGGTAGCGATGCTGTCCTCATAAACAACATGGCACCTCATCTCCTCTCTGGCTTTCTTATTCTCCAGTACTTTTAGTTTCTTTACCTTAGATGGCCATTTGTTAAGGCGGTGGATAATAATAATAGTAATAATATTCTAAGCACTTTATTTGCATTTTGACCTTTGCAACAACCCTTCTATGAAGAAGATGCTAATAAGACTATTATTGTCCTCTTTAGTGACAAAACAACTTTGCTGAAGTCTACACAGCCAGTGAGTGACAGCTGGAATTTAAACCCAGAGTAGTTTGACTCCAGAGTCCTTGTTTATATGCAGTTTGCTGGTAAGGTCATCCAAACACCAAGGAAGAGGATGGTAACTCATGCTGTGTTAGGGCAGGCCTGGGCTATTATTATTATTATTATTATTATTATTATTACTATTATTATTATTGAGAGAGAGTGTGTGTGAATGGGGGAAGGGCAGAGAGAGAGAGAGAGAATCTTAAGCAGGCTCCATGCCCAGCACAGAGCCTAATGTAGGTCTCTATATCACCACCCTGAGATCACTCCCTGAGCTGAAATCAAGAGTCAGATGCCTAACCGATTGAACCACTCAGGAGCCCTTCTTTTATTTTTTATTTTTTTAAATTTAAATTCAATTTGCCAACATATAGTATAACAACCAGTACTCATCCCATCAAGTACCCTCCTCAGTGCCCGTCACCCAGTCACCCCATCTCCCCGCCCACCTCTCCTCTCCTTTGTTTGTTTCCCAGAGAGTAGTCCCTCTTCTTAAATAAATCTCTTATGTGCTCCAATTTGGATGCATACTGTTTAATTCTTTCAGAAATACCAGACAGATCATTTTGGTTTTAAGGCACCTCTACAGGAAGGCTTTCTCCAATCAAAATATGTTTAACATAAGAACTTCGAATTGCAGAGTCACTACATGCTACCCAACGGTTCCTACTTGATTTTTCCAGGTTATTTCCTACCCCTGCAGGTTAGAAATGCATGGTGGAAATAGTACAAAATGAGGGTGTAAGTAAGTTATCCTCATAAAGGCAACTGAGCTCGTTTGTTAGTTAATTCAATCATTTAACGTATTTGGAACACTCGCTATGTGACCCCTCAAATTAGAGTTGTGAATGATGTAATTATTTGCCCTAAAACCATAGGGTTTTAACCATAGTCTCAACCATCATATCCCTTTCGGTTTCTGACAGCAAGTGCTTCGAGATTGTAATTTGATGAGGACGTGGGGAAGAAAGGACCTTGAGATGGCTCCGGGTGACATTTTGATAGTGTCCGACGCGGTCCTGATTCAGCAACGGAAGGCTCTGGGTAAGCGAGGAAACATGATAGGATCTGCTTGAGCAGCGAGCATCCAGCTGCGCACACACAGGTGGAGTCTGGACCTTTCTGCCCTGCTCTGGCTTCCACAGCCTTTGCAGTGATGTGAAGAAGCTTGGAGGAGACTCAGGGAACAGAGCCACCAACTTAACCAAAATCTTGCTTAATCATAATCAAAATGTTAAGGTTTAAAGTCAAAACTAAGAGACTAAGATTATTCATGAATGAAGAGAGATCTTGTGGCGGCCTTCAAATCTATGAAAAGGGATCATTAGAATAAAGATGGTGACCAACTTTTCTCAGTGCACACCGAATATGTGAAAGAACAGGTGGTGACATAAAAATTGCTGAATAGTGAATGCTGATAAATATTGATCAACGGAAGAAGTTGGGTGATGTCATCTGATGGATGCGCCTTAGAAAAGCAGATTGTACATCTACGGTGCACACGGGTGTGGCCCTGCCTGTGGGTCTGAGAGCTAATGAAATTATTCCTAAAGTTCTGGACAGAGACAAATTCTATGAATCTTGCCTGGAATATTTCCTTGAGATTACAACTTGCTCTGGGCAAATATGGCCCTAATAGTAACGTGAGAACATGTTAGCTAGGTTTGTCTTTATTTTCTGGCAGCTGCTTTCTCCTAAATCCATCCAAGGATACACTTCTGATATCTGATTAGTCTTTATTTTTGATGACATCAGTGAAAGCCCTGGTTCATAGACGCATACAGGTTTTCATCTGTGTCTTCTCTCTGCTATGATTCCTTCTCTTTATAGCAAGTTACTCATCTCTCCTGGGTCTCAGTTTCTTATCTGTAAAACTGAAAGATTATCTGTACCCTCAAGGGATTTTTGTGTGTGTGAAAAAGAAATCTAGTAGTGTGTATAGGGTAACTTTATAGTTCCCAGCATATTGTAATAAATAATAGAATGTTGCCAAATATTACCGGTTGCTTTATATATAATAATCATTAGAACATATTATTCCAAAAGTAATAATGCTCCTTAAGGGATCATGCTCATAATTTATATAATATTAATTATCATCCTGCTTAAAATGCAGACTGATATAGACAGCTCCTGGCTTGAAGGGCTCTTTTTTCCATAAAGGCGCAGCAGTACAAAACGCTCATGTGCACGCACACACATTCACACGCACGTGGCATATTCTCATCAGACTTATGCATGAAAGCCTGTGGGGGGGGGCAGGGAGTCACTAATTTATTTTGGTGGTGAAGGATGGGCTCGCTAACTTCCCTTCCAGCCATCACCACACTCACTGCCACTACAGCAAGGCTAGAAAAAAAATCACAAAGGAAATGGGCAAGGGGTCTGATGTTTAGAAAGTCCTAGTAAAGAGGGAGGTGAAATGGGAAATGAAAATGCAAAGCCACGTCATCCTTTTCTCCATCCCTGATAGCTTTCTCTGTGTCTGTCTCTGAAGGTAGGGTGGTTGGCAGAATGAAATGGCAAAATACAAAGGACCAGCACCCCACACTTCACGTTTTCCAAATGAGCACTGGAAAGAAAGAAATGGACATATGGTGAATATCCTCGCATTGCATGGTGTGAGGATGTGAAGAACAGGGGCCGGAGACAGAGAGGGAGAGGGAGAGAGGGAAGGAATGGGCAGGAGCCAAAATTTGCTCTGCCTCTTGGGCTACCAGCTGTTGGGTGTCTAGAGAAGAGCAGGGGACAGCTGGAGGGATGGGCTTTGGAGGAAATGTGAATTTCTGGCTTGAGTAACACTAACGTAATTCTGCATTTATAATCCCGCTTGCCTAACAGGAACCACACTCTCAGGCTATTGGATTTCTGGAAGAACTTTTGTAGAATGAATGGCATAGCCTGAAGCTCCAATCAGTATAGTAAGTGATGCCTTTGGAATCTGTTTGCAGAGAGGCCTCCGCTCATTAGGGTGTGCACATGAAGCCTCCTTTTTCAGTTTAATTTTTATCAATAACTTCCACCCAAAGATAGCATTCTTTTGGGTGATGAGTCCTGTAATAACATCTTAGGTGGATTCCAGAACTTTCCATTGGCTAGAGGTTACTGGGACACAGAGGGTAATGAGTCCTGTGATGACAGGTTAGCTGGATTCCGTAACTCCCCGTCCACTTCAGTTACTAGAACAGCCCGATTCTGGGATTTCAGACACTCCTGTTCACTCTCAGACATCCAACCTCAAAACTGCCTTGCTCTCTTTATCTTAGTAGTGGTTAATCTGTTTGTGGTACTAACAAGATCGTTCTCAGCTCTGGCTGCAACTGGGAGCTTTTGAATTTCTCCCATTCGGAGAGAGTCAGGGTTGGGACTTGAGTGGTCATCGTTTTCCCTAACCTCCAGGTGATTCGACTGTGCAGCCAGGATGAAAACCATGGCTGGACAGCTGCTTCTCTAGGGTGGGCGGTATGTGGTGCTGGTCCACCCAGATTCCCAGGGTTATGGCAGAAAGGTGGAAGGGGAAGGGCCAAGGGTCCTTAATTAACTAGAGGTGGAGGTGGTCTTCTTAGTTGGTTGCTGCTCTTTCTGCAGCTCGCAAGCCAGTGCCTGGCCCTCTGTCCCACTGGCATCCCTTTGCTGGCTGCATTCTGGGGCACAGGTATGGGCAGGTTCTGGAGGGCTGGGCAAGATAGTGGAACCCCAGTTGTGTTCTAGAGCACCTGCTTGACTGAAGGGAAACTCTTAAAATGTATCCTGACATGCAGAACATAGGAGTACAGAAGGCACCCCAATAGCCATCCCCTCCAAATCCCCCATATCTACCCCTCCAGCTCCACTTCTCCTTTCTCCTGTTCAGGTGTCAGACCAGCCGCTGTGCTGGTTGACCAGATATCTGTATCAGAGTTCATCCAGGGAAATGGAACCAACGGGATATGTGTATGTGTGTGTATATGTATATATAGGATATAGCGTATATAATTATACTCATATATATGAATATATAAATTATATATAAATTATATGTAATTATATTCATATATGTGAATACATGAATATAATCATATATTTGCTTTATATATATATAGAAAGAGAGCATGAGACGTATTTTAAGGAACTGGCTTATGTAGAGGCTGGCAAGTCTGAGATCTGTAGGGCAGGTCAGCAGGTTGCAGAGCCAGAAAAGAGGTGATGCTGTAGTCTTGAGTCTAAAGGCAGAATTCCTTCCTGTTCAGGGATCATCAGTCTGTTCTCTTGACACCTGCAACTGATTATGAGGCCCACCCACACTATGGGGGGTAATCTGCTTTTCTCAAAGCCAAGGGATTTATTTTATTTTTTTTTTAATTTTTATTTATTTATGACAGTCACACACAGAGAGAGAGAGAGAGAGAGAGAGAGAGAGAGAGAGGCAGAGACACAGGCAGAGGGAGAAGCAGGCTCCATGCACCGGGAGCCTGACGTGGGATTCGATCCCGGGGCTCCAGGATCGCGCCCTGGGCTAAAGGCAGGCGCTAAACCTCTGCGCCACCCAGGGATCCCAAGCCAAGGGATTTAAATGTTAATCACATCTACACCTTCACAGCAGCATCCAGGCTGGTGCTTGTCCAAAGAGCTGGGCACCACAGTCTAGCCATGGTGACATGAAATTAACCATCACAAAATCCAACTGAGAAATAAAATATATAAGCCTCCATTCTAGGGAGGAAAAACAGCCCCGTCTCCTCATGGGAGGAACTAGTCTAGAGATGCACCTGCTCCCTTCCTCTCTGTCTTCTCTTTTAGCTGCCTGGGGGGAGGTGATGGTGGGAGAAGCTGTGTATGCATATGACGTGCTTGTCCTTTGGCCTGGGGACTGGTCCCTACTGAGGGGATTGGCTACCATCTTGCGTAGCATGAGCCTTCATAACAGCTTTAAGGTAACAGGAAAAGCCCCACTCAGTATCTTGGTATATTCTGAATATTGCATATGATAACATAATCTCAGTACATGGTTTATTTATTTCTTATATATATCTGAAGCATCCTTAAATACTCTGTGACCTGAACTTTAGAGTGGTTCTGGGATTTGTGGGGCCGGATGCTTATGGAAAAACATCTAGAACTACAAACACAAATATAGGTCAGAGACTTAAAAAGGAAGTATATAAGAAAGAGCTTTGGAGTTCAAGCTTCTTTATTGCCTGGAATGACTTGTGTCCCCTCAAAATTCATTTGTTGTGGTCCTAACCCCCTATATGACTGTATTTAGAGATGGGGTCATTAGGAGGTAATTAAGGTTAAGTGAGATCATAAGGCAGGTTCCTAATCCAATACGACTGTTGACCTTAGAAGAAGAGGAGGATCTCTTTCTCTCAGCCCCCTTCCCCATACTTCCCCAGAATACCTTCAGCTGTTCGATAGCCATGGATGAGAGCTCTCACTAGTAACCAAACTGGCCAGTACCTTGATCTTAGACTTCCCAGTCTCCAAAACTGGGAAAAATAAATTTGTGATGTTAAAGGTACCCAATTTGGGTCTTTTTGCAACCCAAGTTAAGACAATTACCTTGATGGTAAGCCTGCCTTTGTTGGATAAGAATATTGCACAAACACACATACACATGTGTATATGTGTCTATGTATACACACGCATAGACGCACATAAAAATATATGTTATGGTTTATATACATATACACACATATACATACATACAGTATATATATTCATGACTTTCTTTTCAGGATATATGAGGCATTTTCTGCCTTCTTGAAAAAACATTTTTCCATTACTTTTTAATCCTTCCACTGCCATCTCATTTAACTCCCGTACCCGTGTTGGCAGATGTTAACACACCCTTATTAGAGACAAGTGTTTTGGAACAATTCATACATCCTTCCATATGGTAATGGAAAGTTTTAATTGCTTGGAGGAAGCTATTTGATCAGTCTGTTTGCCCATTTTCTTCAGAGGATAAGAGAATATTTGTTAGGCTCCTAATGCAGGCGAAAATGCAAAGCCCACGTTTAATATCCATTGGGTACAATTTATATTTTAAATATCATAATTGTAGCCTTTCCAACTCATTATTTTTTAATGTAGTTAAATATAATTCATTAGCACGGTGCTGAAAATAGCAATGACATTTGCAATACTGTGGTTGCCATGTCATCAGCAGGTTGGGAGCCCACTGCGATTTCTGTGGCTCATTTCAGTAGGACCACCGGACTGTCATGTTTTATGCCGTTTGCAGGGGGAGAGCTGGTGGGCTTCTGCTGGTGAACACAGTGGGCTCCTTGTGACCTGGGACTAGCCTGCTCAGCCCACGTGCCCATTCCACATTTGGTGCAGCAGTCAGCTCTCCCCAGTGCTAACCCTCTAAGGCTGCTCACGGCTGTTTAGGGGCTCATGACATCCTCTTGGCTTTATTTACCTTTGCTCACAGGATCCTGATGGTCTACAGAGACAAGAGTAGCAACTCTTAAGAGAAAGAAATGGCTAGAGCTCTCATTCTGCTACATTTCAGTGTTGCACGTTTGCCTTCCTGAATAAAGATGTGGAGTGAGAGTTTTGCAAGTAGGATGCAAGGAGCAGTGTGAAGGGACAGACCGCCTATCTGTCCAGCATCCTCCCCACTTGCCTGAACCTTAGACTTCGCCTCCCTTCCTTTTTCCTCTTTTAATTTGCTCCTTCTGTGCAACCCTGTTCTTGGGCTTCTTTTCTCTGTCTTACAACACAGTTTTCTTTTTCTTCCATTTCTACCTCCATCCTTCCTTTCTCGCTGCAGATCCCTCAGTATTCTTTTTCCTTCCCACTAACATCCCATCAGAGATCCTTTTGTGTTCCTCTTGTGTGTGAATACACAGAGCCCTCAGTCCCAGACACAGTGGTTCTGCCCTGTGTGGGGCTGGTCCTCGCTGCGGGGCCCTCAGTGTACCCTGGGTCTGAATGCGGGGTCCACAGGTGTCCCGATGCTTGCCCACCAGGCACCCACTGCAGGAGCATCTCCTTCTCCTGGTAGAGACCCTTTTGTCACCAGTCTAGCCTGCAACCTCTCAGCTCGCTGGGGAGCCTGTCACTCTTCCTGAGTGTGCAGGGAGGATAAGGCCTCAGTATGGTCCCTGAGCCCACCTTGGGCATCTGGGGGTTCTGTGGCCAGGCACCTGCGGCCTTCAGAGAGCTGGAGGGAGAAAACCTTTCATTGGCAAAGTTCTTTATTGTCTTTTGTTCTCTGTTACTTTCTTTATCCCCAAAGAAAATGGAGAACTTCTTCGCACTCTGTGGATATTTCTAGTCTGTTTTTTTTTTTAAAGATTTTATTTATTTATTCATGAGAGACACAAAAAGGCAGAGACATAGGCAGAGGGAGAAGCAGGTTCCCTGTAGGGAGCCTGATGTGGGATTCCCGTGATCACAACCTGAGCCGAAGGTAGAGGTTCAACCACTGAGCAACCCAGGTGCCCCTCTGGTCTGGTTTTTGAGAAAACTCTCAGGGAAAAGGAAGACATATCCATTCTCACACACCCTTTGGCTCCTTGGGGGGAGCTCATTTTCTAAATTACCGATTATATAGGTTAATTCTAAAAGGAGAGACATAAGAGTGTTGGTGACATAGGACTATGGCCTATGTCCTACCCCTTATGCTTCTCCTCCTAGGTTCATTGGTGAAGTCTTCAACACCATCACCACCACCATCACCATCATCATCATCATCTTTATCACCATCATCTAGGGCCCTAGGAAAGTGTGATACTGGATCAAGGTGTGGCGGAAGGTACTAGAAATTTTTATCTGCTCTTTCTGCCCCTTTTTGGCCTTAATTTTTATTGTGTTTGTCACTGCTGCATGTTCACATTTACTGACTTTTTATAACAATAAAGAAATAGTATAATGATGACACTAAACCTTATAACAAGTTTGAGTTTTTGTGTGTTTAACACAGTGCCTAAGTCTCAATAAAAATACATAATACATGCTATGTAATAAATGCCAGCTATTAAATTTACTACTTTAAAAAAATCTTCTATTTTATTCACTTTTTTCCCATACTGATAATTTTTTTTAAAGATTTTATTTGTTTATTCATGAGAGATGCACAGAGAGAGAGAGAGGCGGAGACATAGGTCTCTGTGCGTCTCTCATGAATAAATAAATTAAATATTCAAAAAATAAACAGCAAGAGGAGAAAAGGTCTTTCTGACCACTCAGAAAAGTCCTGGTCAAACTGCCAACCTGATTTACAGCTTACAACAAAAAAAACCATCCTCAAGTCTCATTGCCTCCAGTTTTACCCTTCTGTTTAATAAGATCTTTTTTTTTTTTTTTTTTTTTTTTTTTTGATGAGTAGCCCACAAAGGGAATATTGACTATTCAGAACATGGGTTTCTCCCCCTGTGAAGGGGCCCGACGGTGTATGGAGGGAGGGCAGGCGTACAGCTGGGTGTGTGGAGAAGAGGAAAACAGAGAAAACCACTGAAAATTTGCCTCAGGATAATCATATTGATGGCTCAGTTTCAATTTTCAGGATTTGAAGTGAATACACTGGACCTACCTGTAGCCTGACAAATGTCAGGGTGCTGAGACTTTACAGCTTTAGAACTCAGGACACAGCACTGGGAATCTCCATCTTTAAGTTCATGGCTCTGAGACAGGGCCATTTGCTTCTATTTAATATACATGTGTGCAATTCCTTTGTTTTTTTACTTTTTAATTTTTTAAAGTGTTTTAAAAATGTTATTTATTTATCCATGAGAGACACAGAGAGGCAGGGAGATAGGCAGAGGGAGAAGCAGGCTCCCTGAAGGGAGCCTGATGTAGGACTCGGTCCCAGACTCCTGGGATTAGCACCTGAGCCAAAGGAAGACGCTCAACCACGGAGCCACCCAGATGTCCCTTCCATACTAATAATTGACTGATTTTTCTCCCCACTGGATTTTACTTATAAAAATGGAGTAAAAAAGAGAAAATGTTTCTTATGCTCAATTCTATTTTTACCTTTGTTGTCTTCTGAGCAATTTCTCCCAAGCTACCCATGTTAATAATCATAATCCTAATAATTAATAATGAAGAACTTGGCTTTCTTTACTCTGATTTCTTCTCTTCTTGGCTCAGTTTTCAAAATAATATTGTTTCAACATAGTTCTTTGTAACATAATTCTTCTGTCTTTAGGGATAGTAATGTTTTTGAGGATATAAAAATACAGGAATTTGAATTTGAATTAGGATTTGTACAAAGTTGTGAGGCGACCCACATTTACTCAATTCAAGAAATGAACACAATGTCACAATGTCCTAATAGTTAGACATTAAAGTGGGATCTGGTGGACAGAAGCACATTTTTCCTTCTAAAAAGGCTTCTGTATTTAACAACTAATAAATGAATCAATAAAGGTAAAGGGAGTTTGAAGTTTAAAAAGGTAGTTTGAAGGTGGATATCTTTGCTGGGTGGAGCTAGGGAATGAGTCACTCAATAAATCACCACACATCCTTCTTGAATGCCTATTGTGTGTGGAGAATTGTGTGTTCTGTGTATGCTGATGAGGGGAACCCAAGAGTTCATATAGACCATGTACCAGGTACTGCACTACTTGTTCTGTGTCTCCACCTATCTTCTGGGCTCCAGAGGAACCATGGTAAATGCTTGTGAAAATCTTCCCTTAAGTGTTGTCCACAGACCCTCAATTTAGCATGGCTTTAGAAGGCCAAGCATGCCTTCTCTCTGTTAAATGGCACCTTTCACAGCTATGCCTGACACTTGACCCTCCACCATTCATCTCTCCCCATATAATCATGCATCATTTGGTTGGGCTGATACTTTGTACCTAGCAGCAGAAGCTGTATCTCTCTCTCCCCCCACCAGCCTGCTGCTGTTCCCATTGATCAGGCCCTGCATGATCTCAGCTCTGCTCTTGCAATGGCTTCTTAGCTTGTGCATCTCTGAAAGTTCATATTATCTTCTCTGTGTGGTCCCTGCTAGAGTGACCATTCATTCCAGTTTGACCAGAGTGGAGAAAGTTCTTGGGATGTTGGTTTTTGGTTTTAAAACAAAACAGTCAGTCCCGAGCAAACTGGGACAGTTGTTTGCCCTCCCCGTTACTGTCTTCTGAGTCAAAGTCTGAGGCTGGTGGAATGGATTGAGCACAGATCACATGGCCACATACATTAGCAGGGGGGATGAGAAAGGACCTAGCATTTTCCAACTTCCTCTAGTGGGAACAGGGCTTGGATTCATAAGAAGTCCTCAATGGTAGAAAGAGGATTCAGGGTCTGGGTGACAAAAGCAAATGACACTTATATCCATTCACTGTTCCTCTGTGTCCCGTCTCCCTAATTATAATGTCCTGTGCATTCTGCCTTAAAGAAAAGCTCACATTTTACCAACTCCCCTCCTTTTGTTTTTTGTTTTTTTTTTGTTTTTTGTTTTTTTAACTCCCCTCCTTTTGAAGAGCTACTCTTGCTTCCCACAAAAGAGGACGTCCAAACTCCATTGCACGGCCTATGGTGCCTCACAGTCTGACTCCAGGCCTCCATTTCCAGCCTCACTTCCATTCTTCCCCTCCTTACATTTTCCCTCCAGCTTCAGAGGCACCCCTTGCATTTCCCAAATCAATGCCCCGTATTTTCTTGCCTCCAGGGGTTTGGAATAAGCTTTTCCCTTCACCAGGACTATCCACTCCCAGTGCAGATGTTGCTCCCCTGTATCATGTTTCTGATCACTGTATCCCATAGCCGTCCAGGCCAAATGAGCTGTTTCTTTCTCTGTATGTTGATAACACTCACCATGTAGTATTGCCATTTCTAATTTACATGTCTGTCTTTCCCTTACATCAAGAGTGCTTCAAGTGGTAGATAGAGACCTTTCCTTTGAGAGATGGAGAAGAAAGCATGACAACAAGCACACTTGAAAAAATTGTAGTCATCTATATCTGAGTGAATTCCAAGAATATATGTTGTGAGGCATTAGTTATTTCCCAAATATCAGTTTCCCTACCCTTATGGTACTAACAGAACCTCAGGAATTCAATGGGTACATGGCTGCATGCTGTTTACATATATATATTTGATTTTGTGCTGGTGTGGGACTATGAACATGATGTCAGGATTTGGAGCAGCCCATCTTTGACTTTGAGATAGAAGCTGATGTTAAGGATGGCAGATTCACAAGGGAGAAAGAGCATAGATCCCCAATACTTATGGTCAATAGATCATACCTGGATTGCTCATGTTTGGACTGCTTTGTGTAAGAGAAATAAACTTCTATTTCATTTACATCATTAACTTGGATTTTATTTTCATGGCCAAAACTTAACTCAATATGAGAAAAGATGCTAGAGGTGAACTAGCCCTTTTATAGTGTGACTTGGATAGAAGTCTGATGGGCAGATGGGTGTGGGAGAGCTGAGCAGACACATAGGAGCATAGCCCTTTTGGCTATATCAGTGTGGACATGTGGCCATTTTTTGCCACAAACACTTCTCTAGATCAGCATTTTCCAATATAATTTCTTCAGATCTTTGTCCAAGGTATTAGTCATGTGATAGACTAGGAAATAGGAATGAAAAAAAAAGGACCAGAAAGCCATTTTGTTTTCCTTTTTCTGCTGTTTAGATCTGACTTTAGGATGATGATGATCAATAAGAAGCCAGAAAGATCTATCACCAAGGTCCCATATTAGGCCCCTGGAGGAAATGCCGCAAAGCAAGATGTGCTCTATGACTTTACAGAGATAAACAGACAAAAAATATACAAACAGAAGACAAAAGTAGGTGGATAGCTAGCTGGTGTACTGCTTACTCAAATCCACTTTTAAAAAAAGGATTTATTTATTTGAAAGGGGAGAGGCAGAGGGAGAGGGAGAGAGAGTCTCCAGCAGATTCTCTGCTGAGTGTAGAGCCTATCATGGGACTAAATCCCACAACCCTGACATCATGACCTGAGCCAGAATCAAGAGTTGGACATTTAACCGACTGAACCACCCAGGCGCTCCCACGTTTTAAAATCAAATAATTAAAAGAATATTTAGAAGAGGGAGAGGCAAGGTGGCAAAATTAAAATTTAGGAAGACAATTGGGAATTGTCACCCAGTCACTTGCAGGCTGTCTCATTATGGGTAGATTAATTTATTTGAGATTTATTCTCCACCAAGAGTGGGCTACTGATACCAGCTTCTTGTGGTTGCTTTGAGAATTTGAAGACAACATGTGGGTTTTTGTTGGGATGTTTATGTCTCATGTTTATGTCTTAATTGATGCAGAATTTTGTGTATAGGGTGAGATAGACATCAAATTTTATTTTTTCCATGTGGATACCCTATTATCTCTCCATCATTTATTAAAACAAAAAGTCCTTTGGTCTGCAGTGCCATTTTTTGTCATATATCAAGTTTCCATATAAGCCTGAGTCTATTTTTAGACTTTCTTTTCTCTTCCATTAGTTTGCTCATCTATCCCTGAACTGATTGTTCACTGTTTATATGTGCTTTATATGATGTCTTTATATCTGTTATGGCAGTTCTACCATTTTATTCTACCTTATAATGGTCTTGGTTATTTATATTCTTCATCTAAATTTCAGAATCAAGATCCATAAGAAACACTGTCAAGATTTTTATCAGAATTGTATCAATTGTCTAGATGATTTTGGGAATTATTAAAAGCTTTATGGTACTAAAAAGTGGGTACATTTGGTAGGCTGAGACTAATGAAGGGTAAGAAGGAGTCAGGGTGGAAGGAAAGCCCAGGGCGTGTTTGGTACATGGAATGGTAGTTTGACTGGCAAGCAGTGGATACCAGGAAAGAGATGTGGACAGAGTCCTAGAAGGCACCTTAGTCATTAAATGTAAAGTGAATGCAGAGAGGGAAGCCTTGCACCAACTCCAGAGCCTGGACAGTGTTGTGATAGCCACCTAATGAAAAATAACTTCCCAGCCAACTTTGTAGAAGTGATAGTACAGTGGATTCACATAAAAAGAGTTAGAGGGACCCTGGCAATTTAGCCAGATGTTGTTCAGAGCACTAAGCTGTGAAAATATTGCTCTCGGTATTCTTTGACCTGTGGCTACTAAATCCATCTGTAAACACTCTGCAGGAATATGAGCTAAGAAATGTGCATTATCTGATGATTTTCCCAGATGTGCAATTAGGTTGACCAAAAACACGCTCAGCCAGAGGCACTTACTAACTTCCAAAACTGAAGCCAGCTGATCCTGCCTGAACCTGCTTGGTGTACTCCCAGTGGTGTCTACCTGCATCACACGTTCAGTTTTCCTGTTGCTTTGCCACCATGATTTCCAGAGTCCAGACAGCCACACAGGTCTCCTATTGTTACAAAGGACCCATTCTGGTTGAGCTTCCTGCAACGCTATTTTAAAGGCCAGGTGGGTATCAAAACATACAAACCAGTGCTTGTGGAATCACAGCATTTGTGAGCTAGACTAATGGAAAGGATCACTCATCCATCTGGCCCAGGTTTCTCCTGAGGTTGGTAAGGAATCATGCCCGAGGGAGTGAATCAGCTGCCTTTCAGTGAAATAAAACAGAACTTCTGACGGACCCATTAAACCAGCCTTCCAAAAATACCAGAATTCAAAGGTGGACACAGCTTAGACTCAAGTTGGGATGCCTGCTGCATTTAACTCTAGAGTGTCTGTTAATTGTAGAGTGTCTATAGAATTCAGTCTGGCAATAGTAGAACCGTTAGGAGCATAAACTCTAGCATTAGACTATTTATATTTAAATCATGGCATCCCTACTTGTAGCTGTGTGTGATTTTGCTAATTTATTAAACTTCCTAGAATCCCAGTGTACCATCGAGGATAGTTGAGATTATCAGATGAGATAATTCGTATTAGCACAATGCTTGGGATCTAGTTAGGGTTCAATGACCGTTGGATGAATGAATCAGACACCTGGGATCGAGAGCATTGAGAGAACACATTTTCTGGATATATTGCAACTGCAGAGACTCATGGGACATGAAACATGGAATGCAGAAATTCGCTTAACAGGTTTGTTCTCATTCAGCAAGTTACTTATTTATTCAATAAACGTATGTCTTATTTGTTTTGTTTTGATTTTTGTTGTTTGTTTTTATTTGAGTATAGTTAACACTCAATGTTACATTAGTTTCAGGTGTATAACACAGTGATTCAACAAGTTTTATACATTATGTTATGTTTGCCACAAGTACAGCTACCATCTGTCCCGATACATCACTATTACAATATCGTTGACTATATTCCTTATGCTGTGTCTTTTATTTCTGTGATGTTTGGATCTTTTATATGCTAAAGTACTGAGTTAGTCAGTGGGCATACAACCATGAATAGGGCATATGTGGGGCTTACAGTCTAATGAGGGATAAAGACAATTCAGCCTGCTAAGTTTTATGATAGGGGAGAAAAAATATTACCTGGACTTCACTGAATCTGAGATGCTGTCATTTGTAAAATCAGTCCTTTTTATGCATCTCTAAGGGAAATAAGTTGACAATTTTAATTTTAATTGGTTGTAAGACATCAATTTTAATGGATTGATTCAGAAGTTTCATTCGTTGCAATATGTAACATTTTCAGAGCTATAAAAAATGCAAAAAAAAAAACCCCAAAACAAAACAAAATCAAAAAAACAAAAAACAACAACAAAAAACAAACCACCCCAGTGTCTTAGAAAAATAAATACATGGGCAACAAAGAAGCATTTGAATCCTTGTTGGAGTTTCTGTGGACCGTGGAAAGAGACAACAGATTAAGAATAGACTTGAAGACTGGAAAATGATGCATAGTCAATCATTGTCGTGGACATTTGTCTCTGTTTAACCGTCTTGCAAATAAAGCTCCATCCTAGTTGGGGAAAGGCTCCTTGGTGAGAGTTGGCTTCACCTCCCACTAGAAAAGCCAAAGGTAATCCGTGTGACTGGTAGAAACAGGCACTCAATTCTTTCCAGTGGCTTTCCCCCAATCTGGGGTCGGTTTTCCCCTTACATGTGGGCACTGTTCCTACTCTGCTGAATTCCTGTGGTGTTCTTCACAGATCCTCAGAGTTTCCTCTGTGTAGCTCTCTCCTCTCCAAATTCTGACCTGCAAACACTTGTCGTCCCAGTCTCCCTGAATTTTCAGCTCTATTTCCATGATCAAGGGAGCCCCATGGCTCTGTCTGGGTTCCCCTTCTTACACCGGGGTCTGGAATCTCTTGCAAACGCGATCAGGTCGGGCAGTACCAGGGGGTGCCTATTTTTTTTCCCATCTCTTCGAGATGATTTCCTTTGGTTTCCTTGATGTCCAGTGTCTTGAAATCCTTTGTTCCATATATTTTGTTTAGTCTTCTTATGGGAAGTTCTTGAAGTTCCTGTTCATCCATCTTAGCCAGAAGTAGAAATTTCCATTAATTTTATTTTCACTTGAAACATATAAGTGTGCATTCTTTTCACAGTCTCTTCATGTAGGACCATGAATCTTTAAATTTGATTCTATATGTTGGAGTTTCTTGTGGTTAATTAAATTCATCTTGCATGGCCGGTATTTTCTAGTTCAGATTCTTTCAAGTAGAAGCAAGAATGAAAAATACTTAGAAATCAATCTGGGTATATTAATCTTCCAGACTGAAGGATTATTCTTAGTCCACTACTCTCTCTCACCCACACCGAATTTAATAGCAAGCTCCTTTTCAACTCAGATTTTTTTGTACAGCGTTCGACTCAGAATTTATAGAAATAATTCACTGTTTCGTACCCTTTTTCTACATCTTCTATTGATTTGTTTAATATTTAATTACATTATATGATTGCAATAATGGATACATAAACAGCCTGGGAAATAAAAGCTACATATCTTGATTAATACATAATTAGCTGGTGATAGCAGTAGTGTTTATGCACACCAGGGAGAACCATAGTAGATCGGGACATTTAAGGTGTTGGGTACCAGTGGGTCTGTTTCACTCAGAGTTGAACTTGCAGAGTGGGGGTTATCTCACCAGTTGGTTAAGTGGAAGTTAAGGGAGTATCTGTACAGATCTGTGTACAGATCTGGGTGATGTTAAGTAGATAAGCAAGAGGAGTGAGTAGTTGGTACCTTAATGAGGCAAAAGGAGGTTTCAGCTGAGTGACAAAAGTGTGTGTGTGTGTGTGTGTGTGTGTATGTGTGTAAATTGTCCCTTTGGCCTTGGTACATTTGATTCCAATCTGAATTTCCATTTTTTCTTTTCTGATTTGTAAGATAGACATACAATCTTTAGCTTTTCTCTAAGACATCTTAAACCACAGACTGTTAACACTCTCTATTCCTTCAAAGTCTAAAGTGTCCATGTAGGAACACACTGGAGGAAACCCTAAATACTCTGGAAGGTGATGTCTTGCTGAGATAACCCAGTGTTAAAGGAGCTTCCATTCTTGATTTTAGTTTAGGGAAGCACACAGGAGTGGAGAAGGCCTGATTTTGACCTTTTCTTGTGTTTTCATCCTCCCTCATTCACTACCAGTTGTTATATGATGCTGGATAAGGGTTTGTTAGCATTTAGAGCTTATTGGTATTTCGGTCAGTTGAATTATTAATTAATTTATTTTTTTATAATTTCCTTAAATTCCACTTGATTTGTCTTTCAAGGAAGTTGCCAAGTTCATTCTCCTTACTTCCAGTATTTTTACCAGGTACTAGCTAGAAGCTTTGGTCCTTCCTGTCTTTTGAACAGCAAAACTGCTTATCTTGGGTGTTTAATAGGGTATCTAAAGAGGAGACTTCCTGTGAAGACAAAGAACAGGATACAGAGATAGGGATGAAGCCCATTTGGTTCTAGAGCAGCGGGAAAGTGACAAGTCCTCAGCACTAAGCCCCAAGAACCAGATCTTAGCAGAGATTTCCATCAGACTGCAGCATGAAAACAGAGGGATACTTGACCCCAAATGAAAACCATGGATATAGATAATCAGGGGTAGAGCAAAAAGCAAGATGATCTAAAGATTAATTTTCTGTCTCTCATTTGCTAAGCACTGTGGAATCTTCCTCAATTCTATTGTGATCCTGGGAAGGAGGGGACCATGATACTGAATGTCCATCAGCCTAGTGGCCTGTGGTCTGGAGTCATATTTATTTTGATTTAAAGACTAGAAAGAAATAGAGTCACATTTGAATTTTGGGGCCAGAATTCAAAACTTCTACAAGTTATACTACAAAAATATTTTGAAACTGGGTGTGAAGTGTAGTATTAAGAAACTGGGTGGAACAAAAAATCGTCTTTGGCTCTATTCTCATGATAGTTGCTAGCAAGAGTTGTGAGTGGTGGGCCAAATCTGGCCCACTACCTGTTGACAATAAAGTTTCATTGGTACACAGCCATGTCCACTTGTTTGTATCAAGTCTATGACTGCTGTTGTGCCACCAAGGTAGAATGAAGTCGTTATGATAGAGATAATATGGCTCACAAAGCTTAAAATATTTACTCTCTGGTGGCTCACAGAAAAACTTTGGCAAAATCTGGTCTATACACATTAATCAAAGAATCATACAAATGGAAGTATAACGTGCTGTAAGAGAAAGGTAGATGGTATGTTAGTAAGAGCTAGTTCTTATATTGTGGTTGGTTCATCCCAAGCACTGATCTAAGTACATCACTAATCCGTTGAGTCCTCCAAACAGTGCTGCAGAGTAGGTAACACCATGATCCCTGTTTTGCCAGTGAGGAATTTGAGGCACAGAGAAGCTACATGCCTTTCCATGGATGCATAACTAGCTAGTGCAGTACCTAGGATTCTAAACCACCCAGTCTGGCCTTGGAGTCCAGGCTCTCACCATTATGTTGTACTATCACATATACAAAGGGGATATGTAATAGGGAAGATGTAAAAATGAACTCAAGAAAGTCAGTAGGAGTTTTTCTCAGGAAGTGATGGCTTCCCATGACAAACCCATGGGTACAGGGAAGGGTGGAGGATTGGGACCATTTTTGCAATTGACTGCAAGTGGGTTGGGGCCATTGCAAGCAGGACCTTATGGGTATTTTAAGGCATTTTATTGTTATTCTTAGTGTATTGGGCAGCCACTCAAAGATTTAAATTAAAATGAACTTTACCTTTGCAGAGATCATTCTGGTTTGGAAATGGACTAGAAAGGAGAAGAGTGGACATGGAGGAGCAGTTAAGAGGATATTGTAAGGGGCACCTGGGTGGCTCAGTGGTTGAGCAGCTGCCTTTGGCTCGGGGCAGAATCCCGGGGTCCTGGGATGGAGTCCCACATCGGGCTCCCTGCGGGGAATCTGCTTCTCCCTCTGCCTATATCTCTGCCTCTCTCTCTGTCTCTCAAGAATAAATAAATCAAATCTTTTTCTTTCTTTCTTTCTTTCTTTCTTTCTTTCTTTCTTTCTTTCTTTCTTTCTTTTCTTTCTTTCTTTCTTTCTTTCTTTCTTTCTTTCTTTCTTTCTTTCTTTTTTTTTTAAAGAGAACCTTGTAGCAGTTCATGTGAGAGAAGAAGGTGGAGGCTTGGACCTCTGGTGAGGGTAGCATCAGAGAGAAGTGGGTGATGGTAAGAGATAGTTAGAAGGTAAAATCAGAAGGATTTGGGGATGGACTGACTGTGGGTTGGGTGTTGAATTTCTAGACCATAAGCTACTTGAAGGTTGGCCAGTAACTTTCACATCCCTGAAATCCCAGTGCCTGGCACATCATGGCGACTCAGTAACTATTTGGAAAGTGAGTGAATTACTATACTTCATGGTACATGTTTTTTTCTCCTCAGTTACAGGTAAATCCTTAGGATCTAGCATGTAGCTGCGTGTGTTTTTCTGGGTACTTTTCAGAATCAACAAACGCGACATCCAGGACCACAATAAATGTGGTTCATTTGCTAACTCACTCCCACAGCAGGCCTGAGCGGCTCTGGCTCTGACCTCATGTGAAATAAAAGACATAGAGACGTAACAGGGCATTCATGCCTCTCAACATGCCTTCTCCAAGGGTGACTTCTGGAAGCTGCCCAGGCTAATCAGCTCCCCAGGCTCTTGCCTGACAGAAAAGCACAATATGGGGCCGGTGATTGGAAGCTTAAGGAGATGGAGATGGTGCCCCTGGCTCTGGTTATTTTCTTCCTCTCTGGAAAGGAGAGGTTCAGATATTTGAAAACAAATAAGGAAATTGAAGATCTAGCTCATCGTGATGGGGTATTTGAGTGCAAGGCTCTCAGCATAAAGGGTTTCCTTCATCATTCAGCCAAGGGCCGTGCAAATACAATTTTGGGGATGGAGGCAGTGGAGCTCAAGTGAGCAGTTTCTCTCTGCTGCAGGTCTGCTGATCTGGGCAGCCCAGGGGTTCTGTCTCCTTCACAGACTTCATCTTGCCTTCGCTTTCACATTGGCTGCTCTTCTCAGGGGAGTCAAGGATTTAGTTAATCGATTGGGCCTCTCTGGAAGGAGAGGAAATGGTCTGTCGCTACTACTGGAAGGAGTCTTCCTGCCTGTCTTGCCCTGGCCGGTTTGGGGAGACACGCATTCTGCAGCATCCGGGGCTAACCCAGTGTGCCCAGGCCGCCTCCTCCGTTTCCTGGAGTCTGTGGAAGCTGCAACCATCCAAAAGGCAAGACTATATTTTTAAAATGCCTTTGAGCTTAGTCGTGTGTGTGTGAAATTCAGAATAATGCAAACTTATTTTCCTTCATAACTAGAGGAGTAAGTAATTTGGCAGTTTTATAGAATACAGCCTGAAAATGGACCCCAGGGCAATTTATTCGATGTTTACAAGTTGCCCACTGGGTTTTTAATGAGAAAGATAGTTTTGCCTTAAATAATTGGTTCAAATGAAAAAAATGAGAGCACTCCTCTGCCAGCAACAATCTGGAGTCACTTCTGGGACTGTTACCTGGTTATTGTTATGAAGTGAAGCTCAGAATAATGACCCTTCAGACCCTATTTGCAGTAACAGACCCATTTTTTTTTTCCTGATGGGATGAGATCAGGGTGGGTTGAGGAGGCTCAGCATGAATTTTATTTTCAGAATACTTCAGGGGAAATTTCCAGCCCGGTGTGTGGGCACTTAACCACATGCCTCCTATTACCACTGATGAGATTCATGCAGCTTGGCCTCTGCACTTCTATTTACCCTTTAATTTAGCAAGTTTGCCCATCATGGAGCTATTAACAGTTGTTTTCTAAGAAAAACAACCAATACCAATGCACACTCCCTCTTGTATTTTCCTCTACCTGCAGATATATACGCATTCAGAAAACTTCTTTGTTTGATACCAAATGGCATATAAGAAACTGAATATATGAACAGACAATGGCTGGGCCATTTATGCAAATAGACTCTGACCCATAGTTTGTAGCAGCCTGTCCAGGAAATCAATCTACTATCTATACTAACGAGCCTAGGAAGCCAGGCGGCTACGAGTCAGCCTTTCAGAGGGCTTATCTCTAGGGATAATCTAGGAAGCTAAATGATAACTACGTAACAATCCATCCCAAATGGCCGGCCTCCCTAATTTTTGTCTCTGCTTCCAACTTACGACCAACCAGAGAAAACCACATATGCACCCTAACCAATCACACAGGACTCAGGGTTCTAGTTAGCCTGCCTCCAGCCTCCCCAGGCCACCAGCCTCTGATCACCCCTGGAGCCTCCCCCTTTCCTCTGTGAAGCCCTCCCATTGTCTGCCTGCCTTTGAATCTCTGCCGAACATAAGTAGTGGTGGCTGCTCATACTCACCCTTCTCTTTTTATTAATTAATTATTGATTAATTAATTAATTTATTATTCAAGAGAGACAGAGAGAGAGAGAGAGAGGCAGAGACACAGGCAGAGGGAGAAGCTGGGTCCATGCAGGGAGCCCGATGCGGGACTCAATCCTGGACCCCGGGATCACGCCCTGAGCCAAAGGCAGACACTCAACCACTGAGCCACCCAGGCATCCCTAACTCTCCCTCCTTATGATGAGGTGAGGTGGTAAAATGCCTGCATGATGAGATGAAGTGAGGGGAATGTGATGCAGTGTTAAGCTACTATTGACCTTCCGACCATATGTCAGAGGGAGGATCACCTATTTGACCACAGGTCACTGAAATCATGAAAAGTGAAACGACAGAACAGAGGGAACTACTGTATTGCAAAGTATTATTATATGAAGAGGTGATCGAAGTATATGGAGACAAAAATCTAGGAAAAAGTATGATGGAGGATTGTCAAGGAGCTAATGGAAATATTTTTGGGGATGTGCTGATGCATGTGGCGTTTGTCAGGTTTTTATGACTTATTTGCTGTGATATCTTTTCTCACTCTAAATATTCACTTACATATCTAGTTTTTAATTAAACTTTTAATTTCGAGATCGTTGTAGATTCATAGGTAGTTGTGAGAAATACAGCAGAAAAATTCTGTTTCCTTGACCGATTACCCCCATGGTAACATCTTGCAAAAATTTTTTGTTGTATTGTATCAAAGCCAGGATGTGGACACTGATACGGTCCATATGTAATTTTTGTATATGCAATTTTGTGGCTTTTTCCTAAGGAGTTCCTCTTCCCCTGAGGATGGTAAGCTTTAGGTCCCACAGAATGTGGATCTGCCCCCATATCTATCATGTGCTGGACACCATTCTCAGTGTTGGGGAGACACAGAAAATGAAATAGAGTATGTCGGATGGTAATGAGCATTGTGGAGAAAAATAAAGCAAGGTAAGGGAATTGGGAATGTGGTGGACTCGACCTGCCATTTTCAGAAGGGAGGCTGAGGAAGGAAGGACTCCTAGAGAAGGTGATGTCTGGGCAGGAAGGAGGTAAAAGGGCAAGCCAACAGGATTTTGCAGGGAGAAGGAAGGGCAAAGTCCCTGAGAAGGAGGGAGAGAGAATGAGGTGAGGAGCGGTAGGGTTTGAGATTGGAGATAATGGGGGTGAAGAGGGAGCAGGCCCTTCCCCCGAAGGAAACTGGCTTTTGCTCTCAATGAGTTGGGAAGGTAGTGATAGGTTTTGAGCTGATGAATGATGAGATATGACTTACATTTCTTTTAAAATTTTATTTTAGTTCAATTAATTAACATCAAGTGTATCATTAGTTTCACAGGTAGAGTTCAGTGATTCATCAGTTGCATGTAACACCCAGTGCTCATTACATCACATGCCTGCCTTAAAAATTACTCTGGCTGAGAATACCTGGGGTGTGAGGCAAAGAAAGAAGCAGGAAGCAGGACTGGCTAGATAATGTGGTGGGGGGCAGGGTAAAATAAAAATGCAGAAATCTTATTCAGAAAGTAGGGAGGGGCACCTGGGTGACTCAGTCGGTTAAGCGTCTACCTTTGGCTCAGGTCATGATTTCCAGGGCCTGAGACTGAGCCCTGCATCAGGCTCCCCGCTCAGCAGGGAGTCTGCTTCTCCCCCTCCCTCTGCCCCTTCCCTCCAATTGTGTTTTTTTTTCCTCTCTCTCTCTTAAATAAATAAATAAAATATTTTTTTAAAAAGTAGGGAAAAAAAGCATTTCCTTTCTTCTGTGGTATCCCTCTTGACCTGTTCCTGCATGGACAGGTGCTTGGGAGGGGGTAGCCAAGTACCTATTCCATGAGACAGCAAGAGAAAAAACCACCTATGAGGCTCCAGAACCCAGGTATATGCTGCTTTGTCCTGTTGGGCTTCACTTAGGAAACACAAAGTTAAGTTAAACTTATAAAGAATTCCAAGGCCACTTCCACAGAGCTGTGAACTCCAAGCATGGGGTCCCTAAGCACAGAGCCCCATGCAACTGGTCACACAACCACTCATGCAGCCAATCCTCTTCTGCTGAGCAGAGCAGACAGGATGCAAGGGCAGTAATCCACAGGAGGGAGGGTGGTGACTTGGGCCAAGTGACAGCAAGGGACATGGGGAGAAGGGGAGAATCTGGGATATACTTTGAGGGGACAGTCAATATGCTTTTCCTATTGGATAAATATGGGGAGTGAGAGAAAGTGAAGTTGAGCCTACTCCAGAGTTTCTGGCTTGAAATCTGGATGCAAGGACATACCATCTGTGGAGAGAGGATGACTGAGTCAGGAGCTGACTTGGGGGAGAAAAATCAATACTTTGGTTTGGGATCTTTCTTTCTTTCTTTCTTTCTTTCTTTCTTTCTTTCTTTCTTTCTTTCTTTCTTTCTTTCTTTCTTCTTTCTTTCTTTCTTCTTTCATCTCTTTCTTTCGAGAAGGAAGAGGGAGGGACAGAGAGAGGGAGAGAGAGAGAGTCCCAAGGCCTCACACAGGGCTCGATCCCATGACCTTGAGATCATGACCTGAGCCGCAATCAAAGGTTGGATGCTTAAGTGACTGAGCCACCCAGGTGCCCCCGGTTTGGGGCTCTACGAGCTTGACATGGAGAAGGTAGTTACAAATATGAAGCTGGCATTCTAGGGAGGGATGGGGGCTGGCAATATAAATTAGGAGTCATTGGTATAGAGATGGCATTGAAAACCATGAGCCTGATTAAGATTGCCTGGGACGTGCATGTAGGTTAAAAAGGGAAGTCTGAGCCCTAGGGCCCTTTAGAGCCTAGAGATACTTGAGCAAATGATCCAAACAGGGTGGAATTAAATACAGTTTAATTAATTGATATTACAAATTAAATCATGCCACAGTCACGCTTTCCTCTGAAATAGACTACTTACTGGAAGCTTGATGAAGTACAGCTTCTTTTAGAGGCACTACATGTGTGCGGGGGCCATCTGTCACGTTCAGGGCTGTCCCTCATCACTGAATAGGCCTGCTATCTGGGGGGCATGCTAGGTTTAGAAACCGGAACTCAAGTTCTGCACCTGCTGTGTTGCTGGGGCCCAAGCCAGTGGCCAGGCGCTGCCAGTCAGATGCACCTGCTGGATACTGCAGGCAGTGAGCAGTGTCAGGAGACAGTTCCTGCATCCCGGTTTTTGTGTCTGCACCTCCCCCTCTCCCAAGAGGCAGCAACACTGTAGCAGGGCTGGTGTCCTGGCTGCTGCAGGATTTGAGCTCCTGGCACAGATGAGGCACTGGGGCACCAGGGTGTGGATGTGCAGAAACCAGAGGGACTGCAGCAAGAGTGGGGCTCCCACGTCAGTTCTTGGCGTGGCTTTGGGCAGTTTGCAGGATGCTTAACCATCAGCCGAGTTCGCCAGGCCTCACCCCCACAGCCATGAACACTCATTGTTTCTTTAATAAGCTCTTATTACAGAATTACTTTTTTCAATTTTTAAAAAATTTTAAAAATTTATTCATGAGAGACATACAGAGAGAGGCAGAGGGAGAAGCAGGCTCCCCTGCAGGGAGCCCGATGCAGGACACGATCCCAGGACCCTGGGATCAAGCCCTGAGCTGAAGGCAGATGCTTAACCACTGAGTCACCCAGGTGCTCCCGGAATTACTTCTGTTGCTTGCCACTAAGGACATCGACAAAGACAATATCCCTCAATCAGAATCCTCGTGATATAAATGACTTATTTGTAAAGCACTCAGTGCCCGACAAATAAGCACCATATGAGTGATTTCCCTTTTAATTAATAAATCTCATTTTGGATCTCAAGCTGCATCCTCAGGCTCTTAGATCATGCTTACATTATACTAGTGCTATATCTCTAAGGAGAAGTTTTGGCTTAACATGGGGTACAGTATTAGCATCACCAGAAAAATACTTCCGTCTTACAGAAGATGTAACTATAATAAGGATCTGTGCCCAAGGCTAGAGTATTAAAGGGTTGTAATGGGAAGACCTATTATTAATAAGTAATTTAATTTTAAGAACTGCTTACTTTATCCAAACTGCATTGTCTTAAAGGCTGGTTCTTCTGTCATTTGAAAATAATGAAATGCCAATCTCAGTACCAATTATGTTAAGTCAGTGACACACGTCAGAGAAGTCTGTGGGCAGCTATCAAGAAAAGCAGGCGGTAATGAGCTACCGAGGAATAAATCATTTTCTGTCCACTGTAGCCTTGTGTAAGTAAAGAAGCTTCCATGAGTGTCGTGCTGAAGAAGCTGTCTGCGACAGACAGAACACTGCGCACTAGGTTGGTGTCCTGCCTCTGGCGACTACTGTGCGTGTGTGTGATTTGGCAAAGACACTTAACTTTTTGAAATGATCAGAGCAGATGACATATTTAAGCGCCTTATGTGACGATGCTTTGCATAGAGCAGTTGCTCTGTAGCTGTTTGTTTTCTTTTTCTCCCTTTCATCCCACTGGCTGTAAAACCAGGATGAGCTTCATATTACATATGTTGCAAGATTACAGCATTGATGTTACAGTTTAATGCAATCATGCATGTTTAAGCAATCTTATAATCTAGAAGGTCTTTATGATTAAAGATGACAAATGCCATTCTTTTTTTCTGGTTTGTTTTGCCATGTTTTGCATTAGGAGAATGTAGCAAGCACTTAAAGTTGCCAGAATGTTTGATAGGTCAGGAAAAAGAAAAGGTCTCACCCCCTTGTTTTGGCAGTGGAGTAGTTATGTGAAATAATGTGGAATGCAAGTCTGAAGGGTGAGGGCTTTGTGTTGGTTAAATGTCATTGAATTAACTAAAAGTGATATCCACATATAGCAAAGTAGAAAAATATAGCCTATCCGAAGGCATGATGAACTGTGAGAAACATTGGCACATTAAATGCTAGAAGTGTATTTGATTGCTCCTTAAATATGGGGAACTGTGAATTCTCCAATGATATATTAAGAGTAGCTCTCCTTTAACTTTTGCTGGACTCTGGGATAGAATCACAATCTCTGTAAAGGCAGATTAACTGTAGCATTAGCTTTTGGCTGTAATATTTCTCTGAAAGTCTCTGAGATATGGTTAATAAACTAACATAGCATTTCCTTATGGATCAAGGCCCCTACTTACAAAAAATAGCTTGGTATGAGGGTGTTTTCTGGAAAGGAAGGAATAAAGAAAAAAAGGGGGGGGGCATTACTGCAAAGTCTAGGGATAAATTTGACTTCAGGAAAGATTTGATCTAGCATCTTGTGATATTGGGGAGATGTCATCATTTCTCCACTCACTTTCTTCCTGCTGGTTCATCCCAAGTAGGATGTTTGTTGGCTGCGTGGAAGCTCAAGGTGGCCAGTATGGCTGCAGCTTTGTGAATGTGAATGTTCTCCTGCACACGCAGGAGAAGATGTAGGTAGAGGTTGGGCAGGAGGAAGAACGTACATGGTCCTGTATACCAGATTCAGAGTCTGAATTTTTTATTAAGAGCAGAGAGTTACTAAAGATTTTTAATCAAGGAAGTAACATGATGTGATGCACAGTTTTAAAAGATCAGTCTGATTGTGAGTATTGCATGGTTTGGAGGAGGGTCAACTGGAAGCAAGGAGACAAGAAGCACATGTCATGACCCCTCAGGTCTCAGCAGGGGTTGGATATGGGAGGTGAGAAAAAAGAAGGAGTCAAGGACAAGGTGCTTTATCTATGTCAGTCCTTCGTGCTCCATATTCAGAGTGTCTTTCTTGCTATTTATTTTGTCAGGGGTCCCAGAGGTATTACCCAACTATGACCACTTTTTTCATGTTAAGTTTTTCGACTTTGGCCATTCAAGAGCTCTTAACACAGTATTACAAAATGTAAGAGGGGGGAAAATGAGTGACTAATACAGGAAGCAAACATTGCTGAATTAGACCCCCCAAAGAATTCAGATCATGGAATTAGGAGAAAAACATTTTATGTACTTTTAAGATAAACAAAACTATTAAAAAGGGATTAAGACATGAGAAGGGCATGAGAAAATGCCAAAAAAAAAAAAATATGTCTAGGCATATTTGAAAAAGAGCCAAACAGAACTCTTCGGGAAGGAAAGTAGTAGTCATTGGTATAAAAAATTTCAATAACAGGTGAAACACAGATTAAACAGAGCTGAACTGGTAGACTAGAAGAAAAAAAAAAAACCTGAGGAAATGATCCTGAAAGCATTGTAAGTGGTATGGAGAGGTGGCCAGTTTACGAGAGGGTAAGAGATGAGCAAGATGAACATACATATAACAGCAATTCTGGAGAACAGAAACAATGAAGCAGAGGTGATAATACAAGGAATATGGCTGAGAATTTCCTAGAATTGGTGACAGATATGATTTCTTAGATGTAGGCAGCACAAATCCTAGTGAGCATGATAAATTAAAGTAAATCAATATGTGGGGAATTTTGATACACTGCAGAAACCAAAGGGAAAGAAAAATTAATCAGAGAGAAGCCAGGATATCTTCAAAGGAATAATATATAGCACACTTCTCAATGGCAATAATGGAAGCCAGAAACACAGTGGAATAAATCAAAGTTAACTTTAACACACAGCTAAGTTCTACCTGAACCATGGTAAAATAAAAATAATCTAGACTATCAAAAACTGGAAGGGCATACCATTAATTCAGTGGTATTTTACATAATGTACTTCTGGAAGAACTATGAAGCAAGAATGCAAAATGACACAATGAGAGACCACTTCATATCCATGAAGATGATTGCAAACAAGATAAATAATAGCCAATGTTGGTGAAGCTGTGGAGAAATTGGAACTCTCATATGCTGCTAGTGGGGATATAACGTGGTGTGGCCATGTTGGCAAGTCTGGCAGTTCCTCAAAAGATTAAATGTAAAGTTGCTATAAGACCCAGGCAGTTTTACTCCTCTACCTAAGAAAACTGAAAAAATATCTCCACAGAGAAACTCATACATGAAACTTCATAGCAACATTATTTTTAATAGCCAAAATATGGAAACAACTCAATGCCCATTAACTGATGAATGGGTAAATAAAATGTGGTCTATCTGTACAATGGAATATTATTTGAGAGTATAAAGGAATGAGGTACTGATGCATATTACAGCATAGATGGACCTTGAAAACATGTGGAGTGAAGCTAGTCACATGTTGCTATTGGGGATCTTTTCTGGTTCCATATAAATTTTAGGATTATTCGTTCCAACTCTGTTAGATAAGTTGATGGTATTTTGATAGGGATTGCATTGAATGTATAGATTCCTCTAGATGACATAGACACTTTAACAGTATTTGTTCTTCCAATCCATGAGCATGGAACTCTTTTCCACAATAGTCAAACTATGGAAAAAGTCCAGATGTTTGTCCATCAACAGATGAATGGATAAAGAAGAGTAGTATACACACACACAGACACACACACACACACACACACACACACACACTGAAATACTACTCAGCCATCAAAAAAAAGAAATCTTGCCATTTGCAATGATGTGGATGGAACTAGAGGATATTATGCTAAGTGAAATAAGTCAATCAGAGAAAGACAACATCATATGATTTCACTCACATGTGGAATTTAAGAAACAAAACAGGATTTTGAGAGGAAAGAGAGGAAAAAATAAAACAAGACAAAATCAGAGAAGGAGACAAGCCATAAGAGGCTCTTAATCATAGGAAACAAACTGAGAGTTGCTGGAAGGGAGGGGGTGGAGGGACAGGGTAACTGGGTGATGGACATTAAGGAGGGCACGAGATGTAATGAGCACTGGGTGTTATAGAAGACTGATGAATCACTGACCTCTACCTCTGAAACCAACAAGACATTATATGTTAATTAATTGAATTTAAATAAAAAATAAAGTAATAAAAATAAATAAAAATAAAAAGTTTTCATCATTGTCTTTGTTATCATTTGATGGATAATTGGGGTCTAGAGTCTGTGCTGAAGGGGTGATGTTATTATCTCATTTAATCCTCACAACGAACCCATCATCCCCATTTCACAAGTGAGGAAACACGCTCAGAGGGGAGCTTACTTCCCTGAGTATACAAAGTTGGTGAGTGCAGGATCTCAGCTTTGAATCTAGGGAACGGAGTCCAAAGTCTCAGGCCTTCGCCACTGACTGAGACAAATCATAAATGCCTAGGTATAAACCAAACAAGGTATGTGAGGCCTAAATGAAGACAAGTACGAGACGTTACTGAAAGAAAAGAAATCTAAGCGTGGATGAAATCCTAACACTCCCGGCTGGATGGGCGAGGGGATGCTCATGACTGCGAAGACGTCATTTCTCTGTAATTGATCTTTTTTTTTTTTTTGATTTTGATAGTATATTCATGGTTTTATTAATGTGTAATTGATCTTTAAATTCAATGCAATCCCAATCAGTACCACCAAAGTTTATTTGTTTATTTTTTTATTTTTATTTTTTATTTATTTTTTTATTTTTTATTTTTTTTATTTTTTTATTTTTTAGTTTTTTTACCAAAGTTTATTTAAAGAGAATTTGTTACGCTGATTCTAAAGTTCATTTGAAAGAAAAATTCAAAAGCCATAAAAAAAAAGATTTACAGGGGTGGCTACTGAAGAATAAAGATTCCTGTGTGGCCCTAAACACCATGCACAGAATAATAATAATAATAAAAAAAAGATAGCGTGGGGAAAGCTATTTGCCATACACAAGACAGGCAAAGAGTTATATCCTTAATAAACTGAATGCCTACACACTGATATGGAAAAGACAAACAACCTGATAGATTAGATAAAGCTACGAACAGCCAATTCACAGAAAAGGAGATATAAACAGTCAATAAAATATGAAAAGATGCTCAACTCCCTAGTAGTCAGGTAAATGGAAATCAAATGATGGAGATTTCAATTTCTGCCTATCAGATTGGCAAACATTTAGAAGATTTATAGCATCTAGTACTAGCAAAGGCGGGGGATGTGGACAAGCTCTTCATTGCTGACAGAGGTTTAAGTTGTTACAAGCGTTTTGGAAAGTAATCTAATGATGTCTGTTAACATTTAACATTTAGCAGCTTTTGACCCAGAAATTCCATCTTTGGGAGAATCTAGTCTACAGAAATCAAACCTCCAATAAGTCCCAGTATATTATCTGTATGTAATGGAGAAATAATAATCTGGAAATAATCTAAATGGTTGAATGAATCGTTCATTCATACTATTGACAATTGCATAGCTGTTAAAAAAAAGATTGCATTATATCTGTAGGGAAATCCAAAATATTATTTTTAAATGAAATAATCTATTGAGGAATGATTGCAGTAGTTTTGTTAAGGCAAAATCCTATAACCTATATACCATGCTTTTATGTACCTTTAAATATACTTACTTATCTGTATGCATAAACATAAAGTTGTGGGAGGGTACTTATGGAACTGTTAATATTGTTTATCTCAGGATGGTAGGATTAAAGCATGGAGAGGAAGATTGTTAATTATCTTTACATAGCTCCATTGTTCTTTTTTCTTTTTTTTTTTTAAGATTTCATTTATTTATCCATGAGAGACACACACAGAGAGAAGCAGAGACACAAGCAGAGGGAGAAGCAGGCTCCCTGCAGGGAGCCTGATGCGGGACTCGATCCCAGGACCCCGGGAGCATGACCTGAGCCAAAGGCAGACGTTCAACCACTGAGCCACCCAGATTCCCTTCGCTCCATTCTTCTTGACTTGTTACAAGCATGCATTCTTTTTGTACATAAGGAATTCTATAAAATAAATGAAAGAATAAAACCTCGCTATTTTCTCAAAATTTTCTGTGCTTCTAAAATGTATTTGATCCCATTTTTATTCTTTATTCCCTATTTATCCCCCATGTTCTTTGCAATTGTGATATTCAGCATGGCTGACTTGCCAATCATGGTGGTCTTTAAGATGGGAACCCCCGGAGTTGGTGAGGGATCAACACACATACCAGACCGTAATACATACTAGACTTCAAATGTATTGTATAAAAGCACCCTATATTCCTCTAATAAATAGGTTAGTCATTTTTGGACATTAAGCCTCAAATAAGCCCTGGAATTAATGTCACTCTCTCCAACCAGTGATTAACCAAATTCCAGATGAATCCCTAATGTGGTCCTTTGTTCATGATGTCAGAGTTACTAATCCTTTTTAGTCAGGGAAACATTTATTATGTGTTGCAAATATGGATATTACCAGCCCATCAATGGACTATTTGGTTAAGACCTAAAAGGAGGAAATCCTTTGTCTCTTAAGATGATCAAGTAGAGAGCCACTTGTGCATGGTGGGTGGGCTAGTTGGAAAAGAAACCAGGGAGATACTCAGTAAGCATTGCTCTGGAGCATGCTGGCTGGCATCTTCCTAACATTTTCTTCTCCTTTGGAAAATTTTTGTCTGGCTCAGAACCCTTGGAATTAATGATAAGTGCTCAGCTGAAGTTTCGTTTTTGCTGAGATTTTTTTTCCTCCCCATTGTGTATGATCACGGGCAATGCCTGAGCTGTGTGAGTATCAGTTGTTTCAGGAATATTTGTAGCATTGCTAAGAGTCTTGGAGAGAGTGTGCATTTCCTCGGTCAACTCTTTAAACCGTTAAAGGATTTTAAAAATTGAGGTAAAATGATCAGGAAGTAAAATTTGCCATCTTAGCTCCTTCTAAGTATATGGGTTGGTAGTGTGAAGTATATTCATATTGTTGTACAACCAACCTCCAGAACTTTTCCATCTTGCCAAATTGAAATCCTAGGTGCATTAAGCAGGAACTCCCCATTCCCCCTCCCCCAGTCCCTGTCAACCACCACTCTACTCTCTAGTTTCCATGAGTTTCACTTCTCAGGTACTTCCTACAAATGGACTCATACAGCATGTGTCCTGCGTCTGGCTTATTTCACAGCATGTCATGTCCTCAAGTTTCATCCAAGTCATAGCGAGCATCAGAATTTTCCTTCCTTTTGAAGGCTGAATAATATTTCATTGTATGTCCAGGAAGAATTCGAACATCCAAAGGCTTCATTAGATATGAAATTTAGAAATCCATCGTTTTAACCCTAAAAGTGCTTATACTCTTCCTTTCTTTTATTTTCTTCCTCCCTTCCCTTCTCCTCCTTCTCTTTCTCACTTATTGAGATTGCCTACTGTATAGCTGATGGCTAAAACACATGATTGACTGAGATGGCTCACTGCCCTACTACTTCTCAGAGTTGGGGAGACATGTAATCCAAGGCAGAATGGGTCATTTGAGTAATATGTTAAAGTAACAAAGCAAGACACATTACCTAAATTGACCCTCCTTTAGGGTTTATTTCTAAAAATTCCTCAGGGCTCTTTTCTACAAAACTCTTCCTCTAGCTCATTGAAGATCAAAGTGGACTAGGAACCTGGCATTTGGTAATTTAGGATTGATTTTGGGCTTATTGTCTTAGACTGTAAATTCTGCCTCCTACAGAAAGCAGACCCTGTTCCATGGATTTTAAATAATATTTGTGGATTTCATTTTTTTTTTTTGTCATTTGAAAAGCATAAAGGGGAGAGACTACCGAGGCTCTGGCTAATAACATTCTAGTCTAACATTGGCAGAGATTTTCATATTCAGCAAAGATAGCAAATCCACGGTGTCACAAGACTTGCCTCTCAAGGTCAGAATGTTTAGTGAAAACTTGGGTCAAAACCTTCTCCTTTGCATTGGTGCAGGCTTGGAACTCATTTTACCTTTACTGGGCTCTTTGCTTCGTTCTTGTAGGTCCTATTAGGCTGTGTCCCTCAGGCTCTACTTCTGAGCTGATGAATGAGCAAATTTGACCCGGAAATGGATAACAGGACAGCAAGGTGGGGACCAGCTTCTGTCACATTGTGCATTTTATTTTCTATCAATAGCTATGTTATGGTGTGCAGGCTCTTGGGTTTCCTGAGGAATGGGCCATTTTGTAAACAAAACGCTGTCATTTTAAGCCATTAGAATGCATTATATGAGGCATAATGGCCAAAGGAGAGCGATCAGAGGGTTGGATGAGACACAGTGAAATCATGGGCTCTCTGGCTGCCTTGGGATTTGACTGCCATAATGAACTCAGCCTTTCTATTACCCATTGTATTAAAAAAAAAAAAATCTCCAGAGCAAGAGCATATATGTACTTTCCTTCTCAAAGCAGAGATGCATTTAGCATTTCTGGCTCCCGTTTTCTATTTCAGTGGAATCTAGTTGTTTTTGGAGTTAAATATTCTGCTCTCAGATAGTATTTTTAAATGCCACCCCCCCCCCCACCCATCTTTGTAAGAAAACCTTAGCTCCTTAACTTGTAAGGTGAACAGGTTTAATGGCTGAAGAAACTGGTCTCTCATGTTTTGGATTTAAGTCTGAGTACAGTGTAATTCTTTTTTTGTCAGTAGGGTAGATGGTTCTGGGCGATATCAACCCTAATACCGAATTCTGAGTGTTGGTCTCGTTTCAAGAGGAAGAAGACGCCCAGATAGGATCAGACATTCGAGGATTTCACTAGGGGACATCCAGTGTGAGAGAAAATGGAAAGAATGTTGGGAAAGGCTGGAGAGCATTGGCCTGCCATGTAAATTGGACCCCAGTGAAAAAAAGAGGGAAGGAAGATTGTGTGGAAGCATCAGACACACCCTGCAGTTTAAGGAGGGTTTATCATGACTTTAGAGAATCTTTGGGCCAAAATCAGAGGTCAGAGGGGTCCCACATCTCCCAGGATCCTGGCTGCCTAAGCATCCTCGCTGGCTCATTCCTTGGCGGGTAGCCTGATCTTCAAATTCTTTTTTTTTTTAATTTTTATTTTTATTTATTTATGATAGTCAGAGAGAGAGAGAGAGAGAGAGAGAGAGGCAGAGACACAGGCAGAGGGAGAAGCAGGCTCCATGCACCAGGAGCCTAATGTGGGATTTGATCCCGGGTCTCCAGGATCGCGCCCTGGGCCAAAGGCAGGCGCTAAACCGCTGCGCCACCCAGGGATCCCCTGATCTTCATTCTTAATTCAAGTAACGACACTAGCTTTTCCTTAAAAACTTACTTTTGTTTCAGTCTCCCTCTCTATCAGTATCTGCTACAATATTTGATAGATTGTGAACCTTGCAGCAGAGGATGGGGAAGGTCAGAACGTACAACTCCATGGTTTATATGGCAGCCAGAGAGGATATGAAAGCAGCATGTGGGCATGGGTGAAATCCACTTCTATGCCTGTCATTTCTCTCGCAGTTTCCCAGGGTTGCAGCAAGGGGAAGGAAAGTGGCATGTGTAGATTTGGAGAATGTTGGTAATTATGCCCATCACACAAGGAAGCAGGGAGCAGCCTTTGTGCAGTAAATAAACACAATCCAACATTCAATGAATCACGTTTTTGCAAAATCACATGTGTGTATGGAGGGGGTGAGGGGCAAGTTGTGTTTCAGGTTTTTGAAGCTTTTCTGTTCCCATTAGTCATTAGGTATCAGTCATCAGAAAAACCTGTTGCCTGAAAAACTTGGCATCTTTTTGAAATAGTGAATCCATGTGATGTGAATGGCATGTATAGAGGCACTCCGAGAAGGGAGAACCAGTCTATAGATTCTCCAATTGTCTTAGACTTCACTAGGGAAAAGCCAAGGCTATGCTTTTTAGACTCTGAGTTTGATCCCTGAGATCCAGCTAGTCATAGCCAGAAAGGGATGCTCCAGTAGCTTCCTGCTTCAGACATAATTTCAAAAGGCACCTCCTCTTTGTGGAGGTATCAGATGCCTACATCTTTGATGAACCTGGAAATATTTGCTGTCCTTAGTGGTCTAGGCAGTTTTTAATTTGGGAAAGTATTTCTTTCCCATCCCTGCTTCCACGATGTGACAGGCCTCTCAGGGCAGATGGTTGGAGCTGGTACCAAGCCTGCAGAGTGGGCCAGTGGGCTGAGCTCTGAGCTAAAACCCTTTTTTCAACCTGGACAAATACACCGTCCTTCCTAAATGGCATTATTGTAGTATTTTGGCTATTTGTTCTCATCACAGTGAAGACCTGAGTGAACAACATTTTCCAGCAGAACTGGCTTCTCAGAGAAGATATTTGCTGAGATCAGGTCGCAAAACAGCCATCATGTCATGGTCTCAAAATATTTCTGGGTTGTCAAGAGTTCATCCATGAGCCTGAGGTTCATGCCCAGTGGGAATTGAATCTCATAGGGAATGCCTTCTTTTTGGCAAGAAAACTATCTTACTATATAAATAAGTGTAACATAATGTTTGGCATATAATGAGCCCTCTATAAATGTTAAGTGAGTGAAGAACATAGACCGAAAGAAAACCAAAAAAATGGAAAACATTGGCAGAAATATCCTGCCTCTCAAGTTCATGCCCTCTTGGTGTTGGTTTTTATGGTGATATGTGTTGTTGGAAAATGCTGAGTTTATTTCACTGACAATGGCCTTTTGTTGTTGTTGTTGTTTTATAACGAGAGCAGAAAGGAAGTACACAGGACATTCACAAATATTCACTGTGATATATTTTTATATACATTTTTCCATTCAGTTCTCTAAAAACAAAGCCCCATGAGTAATTATTATTAATCTTGGTTCATACATTAATCAAGGAAGATTCAGAACACAAAATAGAATCCATTCTAGGAAGTTTCAAGAGAAAATCATTTAAGGGTATTAGGTGTTTGTAGAATTAGAAGGGTTAGGCAAATGGGTTCTAGGCCTTGCCTTTAAGAACACCCCCCCCTCCACCCCAGGGCAGCCCAGATGGCTCAGTGGCTTATCGTGGACTTCGGGCCAGGGTGTGATCCTGGAGACCCAGGATCGAGTCCCACGACAGGCCTCCCTGCATGGAGCCTGCTTCTCTCTCTGCCTGTGTCTCTGCCTCTCTCTGTGTGTGTCTCTCATGAATAAATAAATAAAATCTTAAAAGAAAAAAAAAAGACTAGCTTCATATATATATATATATATATATATATATATATATATATATATAAACAATCCCCCAAATAATGCAGAAGTGACCATCAAGGAAGCTACTTGCTTGGAGGCTGCCCCTGGAGCTTTGGAGCTCAAGGCCATATTACCATAGCAGCAATCCAAGGATCAAGAAGTAAAAGCAGGAAGTTGCCTTCTGTTTCTGCTCTCTACACCCAAAGAGCTGGTGACTGGCTACCAGAAGGCAGAGGGCATCCACTTCTTCACCAATGATTCCACGTAATCCTCAAACACCTGGAGAATGGGCGCTGGAGAGCTACTGCCCTAAGCCTCACTTCCCACAACCTTGCTCGCTAGCATAAAAACAACCGACGTGGCAAGAAAATGGCTTCTGCTTTACTTTGGCCTTCTAGATCTGCAGGAGGACAGCTAAATGATGGGGCTGAACATTTGGAACTCTGCCTGCAAGAGCAACCGCTAGAAGGTAATTTTAGCCTTTCCAGCCTCTGTGTTATAGGAAGGCACATTGAGAGCCAAACCATCACAGATTGCTTAGGAGGAAATTAAATCTCAGGGGAGCTAAGTAAAATTTTTGCTCAAAGTGAAAAGAGAATTATGGTTAAATGCATGGGCACTGCAATCTGATGGACCAGGGCTCAAATCTCTGCTCCAGAGCTTACTAGCTGTTTGGTATTTGACAAGACCAAATTAACTTCTCTAAAAGTTTCTGAGTCCTAGTTTATAAAGTGGGTATAATACTATCTTCCTCATGAGGTTCAAGTGAGAATTAAATATGTTTGTAAAATGCTTACCACAATGTGTGAAGTCCTACAAGGGCTTAATAAGCTGTAGACATAATTAATGAGGTCTATAATAAATAATTGACCCAGGACACTTCCCCAGGTGCATAGTCTTTGCTGTATCTCCCAGGGTAATGAAGATGCGCTAGATCAGTAAATGTTTTGAGGGCAAAATAAGTATTTATAAGGTGAATGCCTTAAAAATATTTTTAATGTTACTATGCCTCTAATGTATCTTTCCATTATGATTGATTGCAACTATGAGGTGTCAAGTCGGATTCCACCAGCCCACATCAAATTGGCCTGATTCTAAGCCCACTCTTAATTTATACATTGTAGTGTGTTGACTTGTATCCTCCTAAAAGATATACTCAAGTTCCAACCCTCAGGATCTGTGAATGTGACCGTATTGGGAAGTAGGGTCTTTATACAAGTAATCAAGTTATGACGAGTTTATACTGGAATAGAGTGGGCCCTAAATCTGATGACTGGGGTGTTTCTAAAGAAAGAAGAGGGAGATTCTTGTACATAGACACAACCAGAGGGAAGACAGAAGAGATCAAATGATGTGGCTACAAGCCAAGGAAAGGCAAGGATTGCTGGCAAGGACCAGAAGATAGGAAGAGACAAGGAAGGATTCTCCACGAGAGCCTCTGAAGGGAGTGTGCCCTTGATTTCAGAGTAGGCTCCAGAGCTGTGAGTCCACAAAGTTCTGTTGTTTTAAGCCTCCCAGTCTGTGGTCATCTGTGAAGGTAATCCTCCAAAACTAACACATCATCTGTGATGATAACCCTCTGAAACTAACGCATACGTGTACCTCATTGCATACTAAATAAATTCCCGATAAATCGTAGAGGATTATATTTCTCTAGGTCTTTGTAGCACTTTCAGGGCTATTTGACTTCCAGATTAATAGTTAATAGTGAATTGGTGGTGGCTCAAACAACTTGACATTCTCCTTTCCTCATGATCTCTCACATATCTGTCAAGAGCTCCGTAGACTATAAATAGACCATTAAACATAATTGAGGAACATAACTCTTGAAGTAATTCTGTGGTGAACTCTTTTTATAAATTGAGCACTCATTCAGTTTATGATTTGTAAATTAAGTCATAGAGTGGAAAGAGCAGTGGACAGAGGACCAGGAGGCATAGATAACCATAATCACAGACTCTTAGTTGAATACCCCACTGCATTCGAATACCATTCTAGGCATTTTTATATAACATATTTCATTTTATCCTTTGAGGTAGGAATCACAGAGCCATTCTACAAACTAAGATATAAACGTTCAATGAGGCTGAGACTTTCCCAATCAAGATCACACAGCTGGTAGGTGGCAGAGGCAGCTCCTATATGCAGATTCTTGGATTCCATAGTTTTTATTTTACAGCATTTGAATTGGTGTTGGTTTATCTCTCTGGTTCCAACGTTACTTATCTGTAAGGTGAATGGGTTTGAGAAGCTTTTCTCAAACTTCCCTTCTGTGGACAGAGTTTTGAATGAAAACTCACTTTTTCTCCTGGGGCTATATGACTACTACCTTCGTAGGGATGTCTGAGGGATAAAGACCAGGGGGAGAACTAAAACAGATGATTGACCAATGAGCATTTCCAAGGACAGTGATGAAATGCTAGAGAGCTTGGAACCCAGGGCCAAGAATGAAAAGTTTAATTTGCTCAGTGCTTCTTGCCTATGCTTTCGTCTCTCTTCCTTTCTACTATTTTCCTATCATTCTCTTTCCCTGCATATATTAGCCTTACAAAGGCTATTCCATGGTTTGCCTTTCTTTCTATCACCTTTTCCTTCTTGATGTTTCGTTTATCTCTTTCCTTTTTACTCCGTTCTTACTTAGCCACTCAAAGTCTGACCTTATAGAGGTAAGTTTAGAAAGTTTGAAAAGTTTGGGTATGAAATGAACCTATGGATTGTGGCTTAACAGTGTACTGGCATGGAATAGCTTATTAAAAAGAAAATAATAACATCAGGGAAAAAATTAGAAAAAAATAATTTTTATCCTTATCCATTACTCACAACATGTATACATTAAGAAATATTCAAACAGTAATCCTGAAAACTATGTCAATATGTGTGAGCAGATGGGTTAATTTATGTATAATGTGATAATTTATAACTCAGTGACATTTTAGTGGCTGAGAAAATTTTTCTTTGATACATCTTTCCTAGAAGGAAACTCAAGTTATATATGATGCTACTATAACCTATCCTTCTTCAAACTAATGGTGGATTGATGTTGGGCTTTCACATTTACTAAGTAGGCAACACAGGATTTTCTATGTTGAATGTTCATAATTATAATCGATATTCGCTTATGTAAGGAGACCAAGAAAGTGTCTTTATAGTACATTCCTCATGTTGATACAACACACTTAGGCCATTGTTTTGATTCTATTACTACAGGAAGGAGGAAAATATGCTTTCAGACAAATTGGAGAGTTAATCTAGTACAAGGGCTATTTATGTTAATACCAATCAACAGGAGTAGAGCAATCAGACTATTGATTTCCAGTGCTGTCAACATTTGCTAATATACAATTATAAACCTGTAGACTCTGTTCTCTCTATAAAAGAATGCAAACGTCTTTAGAAGCTCCAGAGTGTTGAATGCTGGAGAATTATAATTAGAATTTTGCTCCCCCAGGAGTGAAAATACCATTCTCAGAAAGTACCATGGTTCAACTAATGCAGTGATACCCTGACTATTGATCATTACTAATCTATTATATCATTAGTTATTCCCCTTAAATACTCTGTCTGTTCCAATTAAATTCCTTGCAAAGGCTGAACAGACAGTAGGTAATTGAAAATACCCTACTTGAAATCTCCCCTTAGAGAGAGGTCTGGCTCATTTGCCATACGCTCAGCTTCTACTGGCTGCACAAGTGTGCTCTTTATTCAAGTCCTTGAAACCACCTTGCAGCTGCTCTCTCTACCTTCACGGAATGGTGCAGTACGGTTTGTTAAAGCAAACAGCTGCATTGCCTGGGCCATTGTTAGGAAGTCCTGCCATTAGGTGAAGAGCATACCTTCATCTCATAGGTAATTGAACCTAAATAATCACACCCTTTGCCAATATTAAATGATTTAGGACTTTTTTTTTAAAGTTGTTTAAGGTCAAGAGACCTATATGTTGCCCATTTAAAGGGATATTTTTCTTTTTATTTGTCTAAGTATCTTAATAAGTGCTTACTTAGCAATTTGCAATACACAGTGCAAATTATAATACAACATGTGCCAACTCCCTCATTTTGAAGGCACACGGGATTACTGTTGGCAGAGGTTATGGCATGTATAAATGATTACAAAACCATCTTGAACTCTTTATATAAAACCTCAGGAAGCCAAAATTTTTCTGCTCATCATAAATGAATTTAAGGGTAAAAAAATAATTTCAATTCTAGCTTCTTGGAAAAGCCCACATGTCAATAGTTAGTGCTTACTAATGGATTGTCAGCAGAGTGTCTCAGATGTACTATAGCAAGGATTGGAACTTTCTCTCCTATTTTTGGTTTCTATAGCCCCTAGCACAAGGTGGCTTATCATTAAATCTCTCACTGATTGTAAAGTGAGAGGGCATATCAATGGGAAGGAATGCTCTAATGGGTGGGATGTCTCAAGCACTTGAGATTAAAGACAAAATGGTAGTTATTTGAAGTGGGCACTTTTTTGCTAAGTAGCACTGATGCTTTACAGAAATATGAAGAGCAGCTAAGGGTGAGATAGAGGCACCAGAAAACCAGGTAGGAAAACCAGGGGATTTTCTTTTGGTTCCTTACAAAGAAGCTCTCATCTCCTCTAGCTGCAGGGTAAAAAAAAAAAAAAAAAAAAAACTAAGACCAAACCTAGACCTTAAGAATATGATGGCTATACTTCAAAGGCAGTCAAATGTCCAACTGGGGCAGGTCAGTTACACTAAGTTGAGAAAAACCTGGGACTTGGGCACAGAACATGGGAACATCTAGGAAGATACCTTTGAAGATTTTGACCTCTCAAGTCTTCTCCAACCTTCTGAGCCTGCAGATGTTGCTAATCTTCCCCATAAAAGTAAGCATCCTACCTCTCCATATCCACCTCCCCTGTGCTCAGGAATTAGTGTTGAGGATTCTTTCTCCCAAGGTGACATGTCCTCCTTCTTTTCCCAGGACTACCCTCCATATCTCCTCTTGGACACTAGGCCAATTAATGGTGTTAAGGAACAGCTTAGACCATCTGTTGATGTGCTGGGCTTGATAAAGGAGTAACCAGACCATACCCCAAAGGTGTGGCAAGACCTACTCAGCATATGCTGGCAGGAACCAGAGAGCATGTGGGGGATTGGATTCGGAGGGTACTGGATTGAAAGGACCAAAATATAAAACTGGGTAGGTAACTTTATTTACTTGGAGGTGCTCTCCTGAGATAAAGAATAGATGAGATCAACACTGGCAAGGACCTCAAGAAATGGCTCAAAATTGCTAGGATGGCTCCTAGAAGCATGGAAAAAGTTATAGCCCATCCCAAGTGAAGTTGAAATGCCAGAATTGTCAAAGTAGGCAGTGCCAAGATAGAATTGTCAAGGAAGAAAGGATTAAAAGGCTTAAGGAGGTGGATAATCAAGACTAGGTATTCTATTATGGTTAGATGGATGACCAGATAGTTATGTTCTACAAAAAACCTAGATGACACACCATTTACCAAAGTTACATGGGATGTGCTAATAAGAAGAGTATGAACATCGCTGAACATCCCATGGTGGCTATCTGCAGACCAGAGCTGAAAGTAAGAGAGGGTATAGTACAACTTGGTTTGACTATGGCAATGAGGATGATGGTACCCTCCAAAATAAAGGTCAGGTGTTGGCACCCCAATAAGCATGGTGCTTTGCATACTCCATCCCATTTTCTATTTTCAGAGAACCCAACCTGTAACTATAAACATCTAAGTTCTGTGCAAGTGAAATAGCAATAAAGAATAAATAAACACTAGACACATCATAATGGAATTTCAGAATATCAAAGAGAAAAAGAAAGCCTTAAAAGCCACCTAAGAAAAAAGGAGCTTACAAAAGAACAACAATTAGACTGGCAAAGATCTCGTCAGTAACAATCAATGACAGCGACAATAGAATAGCATCTTCAAGCCTGACAGAAAGTGAATATCAAATGGGAACTCAATATCCAGTTAGTCTGTCATTCAAGCTGAGAACAAAATAAAGACATTTTGAGACAAGCAAAGACAGAGAAATTTTGCCACTCTTAAGATCTGTTGAATGAACCACAAAAAAATTTGCTTCAGCAAGAAGGAAATTGAACCCATGAAAGAAGTGGGATACAAGTTTAAACAGTCATTCATAAATTATTAAATAGTAATAAATCTAAATAAGGATAGACTATTCTGTCCTCCCAGCAATTTTAGTGCGCATTACCTATGTCTATTTTGCAATGTGTTACTTAGCATAGAGGGTCTATTTATAAAATTATTTCCTCTTTGTTATATAGTAGGCTTTTATAGAGCCCTAAATATATGCAAATACTCAATTTTAAAATGCTGTTATAGTATTGGACAAGTGTTAACAAAGATGTCTGGAGGAGCAGAAAACACTAAGAATGTTTAATATTTGAAGCCTGGGCGACTGGTTCGCACACATTCACTTCCTAATATCTACATCCAAATCCAAAGACAGGCTTCCACAGCAGGTCTCGGGAATTCTGGAATGCTTACAAAAAGTTGAAGGTGTGACTTTCAAATCTAGGAACTCTAAGGCGATACTGTATATATTGTATTGTGAGAGGGTGAAGTGTCCAATATTATCGAATACTCAGTATGAGTTATATACATTGACGTATGGTGTTAGCTTTATTCTTCAATAGAACTCTATAAGGTAGGCATTATTATTACTTTTATCTTATTGATGAGGCAATAGATATTCAGAGGTTACTTTTTCAGAGTCTCAGCTAGAAAGGGGAGGTAATAAGATTTGTATCTAGTTCTCTGGGGCCTCAAATCCTGTGCTCTGTCACTAGATACATCTTCCAAGACAGATAAGAAGCAGAAAATAGGAATCCACCAACACTCCAGGCACAATATATATTCACAGAGGGACTTAAAGATATAGAATTTTTTTCTCATTTTTCAACCTGTTAATTTTCAGGCTCCTCTGCTCTCTCTTTTCTCTGCTCCACCTTATATTCTGGTATTTCCCTGGAGTTTTATTCTTGGTGTGCTTCTCACCTACTTGCTCAATTTCCCAAACCTCTGTGTTTAGCCTGAATGGTCAATGGCTTACTGGATGTCCCTCAGATGTGGTTTCTTTCCTTTGTTTACCCATCACCTATTTATTAAATGTTTATTGAAAACTACTATATTCCAGTCATTGTCTTAGGTAATGAACGTCAAATGGCACACAAGACATGGCACTGCCCAGGGTCGCCTGGATGGCTCAGCGGTTGAGCGTCTGCCCTTGGCTCAGGGCGTGATCCTGGAGTCTCAGGATGGAGTCCCACATCGGGCTCCCTGCATGGAGCCTGCTTCTCCCTCTGCTGTGTCTCTGCCTCTCTCTCTGTGTCTCTCATGAATGAATAAATAAAAATTTAAAAAACAAACAAACAAACATGGCACTGCCCTATTATCTGAATAGTTTAATACATCTGAACCCACACCCCTCTTATATCTCCATCACAGTAAATGTGTGGCCATTAAATACTGACAAGTCCTATGCCCTGCCCAAACCCTATATCCCTATTTTCAGTGCCTTCTCTCATGCCCTCTTTACCGGCCAACTGAATTTCTCTCATAGCCTCCTTAACGCTTTCACTACTTGCTTTCAACTTGGGTTCAATTCCATATGTACCAGTACATGTACGAGCATTTAACTCCTTGGCTTAGCCTCCCTGAATTGATTTTCTTTTGGTATAGGATAAGATCCATATTCCGTCACATGCCCCACAAAGCCCTATACAATGAGGTTCTTGCCTACCTCTGCAACCTTGCCCCTATCTCTCAGCCCCTGAAAACCCACTCCTGTACCCCTCAGCTTAATTCAGCGATGGCCATATCATGCTTCAGTGACCATCCTACTAGCGTGCCTTTGGTCTGGGATGATACTCCTGCTCTAGATCAATAAAACATACCAATCTTGAGATCTCAGCAAAATTATCACCCCTGTGTAAGCTTTCCTAAACTCTTTCAAGAGAATCAACCATTCTCCTTTTTGGACTCTTAAGATTATCTTACATATTTATATCATAAGTCCCTCAAAATAATAATCATAAGTCCCTCAAAACACATGTCCAAATTTCTTTCCTAAAACTCCAAACTCCTCATAGTCAGGAGTTATGTATTATTCTTTCTCACATCTCTAGGTCCTAGCACAGGGCTTGGTGCATCTCCTGTCTGTCCAACTCAATTAACACTCATTGAATAAAATGAAGGAATGACAATGTGGTTTGTAAAGTGTTAGCCACCATATCCACAATAGAACACAGGGCCCCACAGAAAGTAGCTCAGTGCTTTGCCCTTCTTGCTCATAAAAATATAAAAACACCCAAATATCTTTTGGAGTAGCTCTGCTCCTTTCTCAGTGTTGTTGGTCTACTCTGGAAACACAAAGAGCTCTTGATCAATTCCAGACTTGAAGCAAGTTCCCTTCTAAATCTATTCTAACAAATGCTGGCAGTTCCTCTTCTGAAAAACTCCTGTCTTAGACCTTCAATTTCCTTGTTGGAGCTGGATAGGGTTTTACTCCTCAACGTTAGAATTTATAATTGAAAATTCTGTTTTCTCTTAAGGTTGCCAATGCAACAGTGTCCATCTGCTTTCAAAATTCTGAAAATAGAAATAAATAATAATAGTGGGAAAAACAAATTAGTTTACTGGAAAGCATGTGGGTATTTTAAAAGTTATTACTTTGAAAACTTAGTAGGCAGAAGTATAAACTATCAACTTTGGCCTATATATGTATTTGTTTTCCTTTAAAATACTGAAGTTCATGTCCTTAGCTCCACAAATATATCTTTCTATTGTCCAAAGTCTAGGGCTTTTCTTTCTTTCTTTCTTTCTTTTTTTTTTTAAACCAGATGGCAATGTTAAAATCATTTTCAAAGTGAATATTTTAACTTTCAAAAAAAATAAAACATGAAAAGGCATGTATGAAAAATTAGGTCCATTTTATTTCGTTCACTATTTTGTTAAATTTATTTTTAGAACATTTCATCAATCTGGACATTTTTACAGATATTTTTATCAGTTCAGCCTGTTCTGTATCGCTTACCAGTCTGGTTGCTATGGTGTGACAATGATTTTTTTTTTATTCTTTTCCAAACAAAAAATAACCTTTTAATGACAATGCACTTAGATTAAAAAAAAAAAAAAAAAAAAACAACAACACGCATCCATACTCTCTCAGGCTATTTTCAATTATACATACCAACTGTACTTTAGCTTCAAACTCTCTTTAATCTTCAGTGTTATTAGAACAGGATTTGTGTCCTTGGGGACAGAGAATTTTTAACTGAAACCCAAACCCCACAGCACTAACAAAACATTTGTGTGATACGGCTATTGTAGGTTATTTAAAGGAATATCAGAGTCAGACCTTGGTTCATTCAAAGCAAGTTAATAAATCTTGATTAGAAGTAAGAGATAGGGAACTAGAAGGAGGCATAATGATAAAATGATACATTTATACATGCACAGTGCCAGGCACCATTCTAAGGGATTGTCTTGTAATCCTTAAGGTCCCCCGGGGTAGATGCTGTTATAAGGCTCAAAGTGCACATAAGAAAGGAAGCATAGAGAGGCTAAATAACTCAATGCTTATGGTTACATCAATCATAAGTGGGGGAGCCAGATTTTGAAGCCCAATGTTCTGACAGCAGAGTCAGTGCTGAAAGAAAGCCCTTTACTCCCAGGTATTTGAGAGCATGCAGCAGAGTTGCTGTTAGATTTCTGATTCCTATTCTCATCTTCTATTTTTTGGCCACTGTTTAGTTAACCACAGGACTCCTCCTGTTCAGTGTCTTCCCAAACCATCCATCCAGTTACCCTCCCAGTTTAGCACTTGACAGCACCCCTCTTCCATTTACAATCCAAGCCATTCCTGCCAGCTGGATTGTAAATGCTCTGAAAGCAAGGACCCTAAGGGATCGTATAAATCTGGATGCCCACAGAACTGAGTGCCAGGTGAGGCATTAGTGGGTGCTCAGTGAGGGCCCTACCTCTGAGTAGTAGATCAGTAGATCAACAAGTACACAGAGGGTCTCCCTTAGTCCTCTTCCTCTCATTCTCTTACATCCCCATGGAGTCCACAGAATGTATAAGGAATAGTCGAGAAGCAAAGCCTGGAACAAAGCTGATCCAGATTCCTCTCTCTGTCCTCCTGCCTCCCTTTGTTTGTCATGGCTGTTAGGCTTAGGGAACAAGGTGTTAGAGACCCCAGGTCTCTGGGCCAAGTCTTTCCAGTATTCCTGAAGCTTCCTTTCCAGGCTGACCTAGATAAAAACTCCTGCAATGGGATGACTTCCAGACCTTCCCTCTCCTTCTGCTTACATCACAATCAGAAGGGGGGTGGTGCATCTGGGTGGCTCAGTTGGTTAAGGGTCAGACTCTTGATCTCAGTCCAGGTCTTGATCTCAGGGTCATCTACTTAAAAAAAACAAAAAACAGAAAAACCAAATAAATAAATCACATTCTGAGAGAGAGAGACAGAGCGAGAGAGAGCGAGAGAGAGCACAACCTCATGCCCATTCTGTCTCTTGGCTTTCTATCTTCCTTATACCTGACACAGACACATGGTTCGTTTAGCCTTTAAGAGCTTCATCTTAGGTGGACTATGTACAGGCCCAGCTGCTTGCTGCTCAGAACAATGAGGTGGCTCAGCAGATAAGGCACCATGTGTGTGAGCTTAAACATGACTGCTGCTTCCCTTCTACCCCTAAATCTCCCACATGCATGTTTCTCTCCGTCTACCCAAACTAGAGAGGAAGGGGATTTCTGAGACATGGAGCTCAGTCTGGCCAAGCTGACCTGTTAAGAGGCCACCACAGCACTCCTCGCTACATAGGTGTTAGATTTCACTTGACTCAGTCTGGGCATCTTGGTTTTGAGAAGCAGATGTCCCAGAGGAAAACATATGAGCTCCAGATGTGCTCTAAAGATTTTGGAATTTGGAGTCAAAAGAACTGGCTTTCAATTTTTTGCCTGTGTCTTCTGGGAAATCATCAAAGTGTTTATCTAGTGTCCTGACTTCCCTGAGACACAGATCCCGCATCCATAAAATGAGAATAATAGCACCTGTTGGGGAAAGAGTTGGCAGACCTAAATGACATCATCTGTGTGAGGTTTTTGCTCTTTTTCTGTTGGTGTCTTTAAAATTGAAGACACTAACATAAAAACGATCCTGCTCTGCTTTGCTTTTTGATGATGGTGTGTGCTGGTACAGCATGCACCTACCTTCATAAACCATCTTTTCTTTTCAACTGGCTCATTGGCAGAAATAGGATGTTCACAAGCCTCCTTTGAGCAGAAAGCGGAAGAGAAGGTACAGGAAAAGTGTAGGTTCACTCCCAAGGCAGGTTTCAGGCCCTCTCCAGGAAAGACAGGAGACATCAATGCTTGGCCATGTGGGTCTTTCCATAAGGCAGCTCACAACTTGGCAGGTGGCCTCCATCAGAATGGACAAGTGTGATAGAGAGTGCCCGAGATGGAAGGCACTGTTGTTTGTAACTTCTCAAGTGTTTTCAGATAGCTGTCCACCAGAAATGAGTCACTAGGTCCAGCCCCTACTCAAGGGGAGGGCATTGCTGAGCTGCACACACAAGGAGTGTGAGGGCTGTCTAAGAAGGCTGGCTCTACTCTGTCAGACAAAATTTAGCCCTGATCTTGTTCTAGGAGTTGTAGTTCAGTATTCTTAAAATTTTTCTTCTGCTGTTATTTATTTGAGAAGCAGCAGCTTTGGCAAATGGTCACTGTGTTGACTCCTATTGCCTTGCGCTCTCATCCTGAACATTGATAGCTTAATTACTTAGACAAATGAATAAACATAAGAGAGGCAGCATATCATAATGATAGAAGGTATAAGCTCTGATGCTCAAATAGTAGCTCTCCATTTATCAGATGAATTTCTGCAAGTTTCTGAGCCTCAGTTTTCTCAGCTGTAATCTGGGAATAATAATAATATTTACCTCATCAGAGAGGACGATGCAAAGGGACCCATGAACCTGGCACATGGTAAGCACTCAATAAATATCAGAGATACTCTTTGTTGCTGTTGATATAGATACTGTATTTACTAAGTGCCAGATCTCTGGTAGATTTTAGTTTAGAACAGGAATCTAAAAATTCAGCTTTATTTTCTGTGTTATTTTTTCCCCCTGATTTCTGTATAAAATCATTATAATTGGGGTACCTGGGTGGCTCACTTGTTGAGCGTCTGCCTTCAGCTCAGGAGTCCCAGGATCGAGTCCTGCATCGGGCTCCCTGCATGGAGCCTGCTCCTCCCTCTGCCTGTGTCTCTGCCTCTCTCTGTGTGTCTTTCATGAATAAATAAATAAAATCATTTAAAAAATCATTTAAATTTTCTTATGGAAGGAACACCAAAAGGCCTGCTCGTTAAACTGAACACTGCTCTGGTGTTCTCCTAAGTAGCACCCAGACAGAACATTGAGAGGCTTCTCGAATGTATATTTCAGTCTTTCTTGCTTTCCTGTTGCCCTTGACATTCTGCTGCTCCCGCGATTGTAAGGTTAGAAGGATGTTTATACCCAAGAAGACGAAAGTCCTTTGCACATGGCCTTCAGCTCTCCAGAGGAAGTGTGCCTCTGAAATATAACAAATAAATAATATATAGGCAGTGTTTGGAGCAAAAGGCATAAAACTTCTGGCCTCACTCAGAGGGAACATACAGGGTTTTGCAGGGGTGGGTTATAGGCTTCTAAATGTTGAGAGAAACATCATCTTTTATTATGAAAAGATCCTGATATTTTCTCTCATGGTCAATGGAACATAATGAATTAAAAATTTCATAGGGCTGTATAATTATGTTTTAGCATAATGGAAAAATTGAAGTCCTAATAAAATATTTTAAAACACACACAACTTCTCTGTCCTGAAAGTGCTCTAAAAATGAAGTCTATTTTAAAAAAACACAAAATCTCTTAACAAAGTAAAATGTTTATGATTATAAAGCTTGATCACAAATGACATACTAAGCATAGTGAGTTTAAGCTTCTCGCTAGATTGGTCAAACATTTGTCCCCTGCATTTAGGGGACAGGATACATAATAATCACTTACTATGTATATACCAATAATACACCTTTAACTAGGTCAAGGAAACACCATATATAAGTGCATATATAAGCATGTGCTTCTTTATGATTAAGCTTGAGACGTGACATGAATGGTGGGAATTTCAGGAGGGGTGGCAGGCTAGTAGGGAAAAGTGCTTTTGATCTAGGAAAATTTCTATGCCTCTCAGTTAGTTAAACCCTAGAAAGAACTACCAAGGGGACACTCCTGTGGCTTAACACCCCGAGTCTGCTTAACAGACTCATGAGCTTTGCGGATCTTCCTAGGATTGATTACTTGTGATGTAACCTTGAACTATTCCTTAATATGAATTCTTGGGACCAGACATTGAGCCTTTTAACCAAGAACTGCCGATGTTATTGCTAATCCTTACAGCATTAAATATCTGCATAATTTAGGGCTCCTTGTGGCAAGCAACAGAAACCAACAGTGGTTAATTTGATCAAAAAGGGAATTTGTTAGGTTCACGGAACTATGGGAACAACTAAACACCCAGACTTCAGGACGAAAAAGAACCAAAGCAGTCTTGGGGTTTTGGGAGCAGGGAATAACAATAGTTCATCAGGGCAGCCTCAGATGTTTCTGGTCCCTGGCTCAAGGCCTATGAATGGTGGTGGTGATGGCTGGGGTATCTTATTGCCCTGGCTTGAGTCTCTTGCTTTCCTTTTGGGTACTCTGATTGGCAGAGTACTCTTGCTTTCCCACAATGGGATAGGAGGGAGGTTGTTACCAAATCAGCAAGAAGGGATGCCATGAAAGCCAAGATCCAAAGTATCTTCTATAATATTCTCTTAACTTTAAAGTTAAAGAAAGAGGTCAAATATGTTTACTTGTATACTATAGCATGTGCCTTGGTGACAACTGAGATTTGAACTCATATCAGTCTAATACTCAAGCATCTGCTCTTCCCCTCCTCCTTCCCTCTGCCAAATGCTCTCTATGCTACTGAGCATAATAGCATGAGAGATGACAACACACCCTGGAAGATCCACAGGCCTATGTTTGTAAGACCTTCTAATGTCTTCTGGCAAAAGGTATGGTTTCTATAGAAATGAGTCAATGTCACTGTGTGTGACTAGCACAGGAGGAAGTGAACAGAAAAGAAAGGGGTCTATTTTCATAGTCTCTGGGAGCAGGAACCACTCAGTGCCTTCCCAGGGCTCCTCTCTGCTGTAGCTGTCTTTCTCTGGAAATAATAGTCCTGAATAACCTAGCTTTAGGGGGTGTCAGTAACCCATGACACCCAAGGCTAGCTAGCTAGAGATCCTGGTGTAATTCTGAATGTAAAATTAGAGATCTGGACTTATTTTAGAAGTTGGTAGTTGTGGGTTGGTGGCCAAATGCTCAAGGTTAAGCTATTTTTTTCCCCCAATAACAAGCATTGAAGATGTGAGTAGTGGCTCAGTCAATTTTTAAAATGTGCCTGGACTTATGACTCAAAAGAAAATGCTATTACATAATGAAAATACATAGCATATACAGTTTATACAATGACAGAAATTTCTGGTTGAGAGTTCATTTAAATATGGTCATTTCTACTTAGAAGTTACTCAAAACCATTTTCCAATTATACTAATCATTTAGTTAAAAGACAGAGTTCAAGCCAGGACTTTCATATCTATTATTAGAGGAGATAACATTGGTCAGATACCTAGTGCAGTGACTAGTGTATAAAAGTTACTCAATACATGCTTATTCCATTCCCTTCGTGAAATAAAGTAAATTTTAACTAATCATTGTTCATTTACTCATATACTTAAATATTCTTACTCATTCAACATTTACAGACTACCTACCAGGGGTCAGTCATATGTCATTCTACTTCTCCAAATCCATCAGTGCTTTCTATAACCTCCTAATGCCTTGCAATTTGAAGTGTGGTCCACAGACCAGCAGTAGTAGCACCTGGAAGCTTGTTAGAACCAGAGCTCTTAGGGCCCAAACTTCCTGAATTAGAAATAGATCTCAATATAATTGTATATATGCTAAAGTGTGAGAAGCACTGACCCATTGGATCAGGTTCGTTCCTTATTGTAAAATAAAATCTTGTTCCTGACTCTTTTCCTTCAACTCCTGCCATGCCCCTCATTGGGATTTGAACTGACATTCCTCAGACACACACACAAAGTTGTTTCCTGTCTTTGGGCTTCTCCCGTGCTACTCTCTTTGCCTGGAATCTAGTTCTCCTTTTTTTGTCGTACGCTGCCTCTACTTTCTTTAAGACATGCATATCTTTTGTCCATTTATTCACTTATGCATTCATTCTAAATGTATTTATTGGGTAGCTACTATATGCCAAGCACTGTGCTCAGGCACCTTCTCTCTAAAAAAAACAAAAACAAAAACAAACAAACAAACAAAAAAACCCCACTGAGATGGGTGGCTCTCCTCTCTGCTCTCTGATATACCAAGTAGAACTTCATCATTGATGTATAATGCTATGTTGCATTTGCTGTTGACATTGACCTTAGGGGCCAAGGAGCCTGCCATAGTTCTCTTTGTTTGCTCTGCATCTGGCATACTTCCTGGTTGTCAGTGGACGCTCAGACAGTGTTTTGTTGGCTTGAACTGTTGCCCTTCGAGGAACTAGTGATTGGGCCAGGACCACAGCAGGTGATCTCTGAGCTATTCATGACCCAAAGTGAGAATGCTCTTGGCCCAGACACTCTCGCCAGCCATCTGCCAGGGGGCTGCTTCTCTCTAATTCACTTGAAGGGCCTGTCTTGGCCCATGGCAATAGTTATGTAATCCCATGCTCATCTATACACGGAACAGATCTGGTTGCTGAGAGCATCATAGGCAGGAACGACTAAGCACAGAGACTTAGGAAGATGATCACTATGGGTAGTATAAACTCGGTCTATGATCTCTTCCGCAGGCTCTCCCAGCTATCATCACATTTCCCAGGGTATCAGGGGTCTTCTTATGAATTACTGACAGAGCCAAGTTTCCTACTGGTTCCCTACCAAAGGAGAAGCATGCCTGTGGGCAGCTCCAATAGTGGTGACCAGTAAAGGGATGCCATCTTTGTTAGAGAGGTAATTGCCAGAGGGTGATAACAGCAAGGTCTTTACTGTAATGAGCAGTGCACAATGGAGAGTCATTATAGAAGTGATAAAGAAAAATGGAGACAAATAGAATAGATAGTAAATGAGAGGTAGAAGAATCTAGTTAAAACATGGACTGTGGAGCCAGGTGGCCTGGGTCCAGAATCCTAGTTCTGCTCCTTGGAGTTGCCAGATCTTGGCCAAATTGTCAAATTCCCTATACTGCAGTCTCCCAGCTGTAATGTGGGAATAATAATAATACCTACTTGCTGGAGATTACAACGTATTGCTCATAAAGACTTGCAATGGTGCTTCACGCACCATAAGCATTATATTGTTTAACAAATAGAAATTTTGAATTGCTCGAAAATAAAACTCGGTGCCTCATTCTCTTTCCATTAGTGTGAGCCTTCCCTCTAGTAAATGTATGAGGCTACTTCACAGTATTTCCCGGGGTGTACAATGGGAGTGTGTACATCTTTAAGCCTGAGCAAGGCTTTAAAAAAAGGAACAAAAGGGAAACAGCTGCTTTGTTTTTGAAAAGATTTGCCAAGCTCACATAGTTAAATTTAATGGCTGGGTGTTTTAAACCCTGAAGAACAATGTAATTTGTGTCATCATTGCTACAAAGGATGACTCTGGCGAGCATTTCATTTTGGTCGCCTGAAAACCAAACTTGAACAAAAGAAGTGAAAACAAACACAAATACAGTAATGGGAAAACTCTAATTAGACTTTGGGAAAAGATTGTCCGGTCCTGTCATGTCTTCACAGAGCAGAACAAAAATAACACGGGCACCTGCAAAGTTATTTTTTCTCACCAAGTATTTCCATTTCTTAAGTAATATTGTGTGATGCAGTATTTCTGATTCTAGGATGTGGGAGGGTGCTGGAGCAGAGGGCAGGAGACCAGTCTCTGAACATCCATGTGTGCTTCACCGGCAGTGCCTCTTTTAATCCTCCCAAAACTCTGTGAAGGAGATATTTCCCCCATTTTACAATTTACCACTGAGACTCAAAGAGGTTAAGTAACTTAACCAAGTTTATACAACCAATGAGTTACAGAATTGGACTCTACGTCTGCCTGACCCTTACACTCACATCTATTTCAAAAGCTGTTTTTTTTTATTTTAATGGGAACAGAGTATTTATATTCGAATCTCTTCTGTGTAGTTACCAGGAACCAGATATTAAATGATAGATAGATAGATAGATGATAGATAGATAGATAGATAGATCTGATGTTTGATTTTTCCTCATGCAAGAGAGAGATCTTGCTTCACCACAGTCTCTGAATTTTGGTAGTAAACATAGCAGAAGATCTGATGACAATGCGAGGACCACCATGGCACACAACAGTCAACTGATGACCTCATATTGGTTTAGAAGCCATTCAATGACCATATGGTGGTACAAGATGTCCCAATGACTTGAGAAAAATTAGTATCCTTGATCAAATTCAAAGAGATGGTGATGGTTAAGGGATCTCCTCCTCCCAAAGAGATTTGGGAGCTTGTAGTACTTCTAATTGATAGAAAAACTGGGAGAGAGATCTTAGAATATAGGAAAGAGCAAGAAATCTTACCTTTCCTCCTCAAGAGCACTATTCCACTATATGGCTTATCACCAAGTAGCCCAAAGATACGTGAGGGGTACGAGAGAGACTAGAGAATGTTACTTTTTGTAGTGTGGATTGTCCTTACTATTACTCTCTAGGTCAAAAAATTGCTTAGTCTAGAGACAGCAAAAAATAACTGTATTTCTCTTCTTGAAATTGAGTCAAATAGTTGTGTCTGCAAATCAATTACAGAACACTTCCCTTTAGCTGTTGTTATTGTTGATGAACATAGCATCTCTGTACCTGTATGCGTGTTTGCGCATGTGTTTAGAATGGGTTCAAGGGCATCAATGAGAGAAGACCTTAGGCCTTCACTATAGCATAATCCTTGGGTCAAATGCTATACATCCTTCTTACAGATGCCACTTCAGCACCATGCTGATGGGGTCCAAAAGACTCCTGGGATACTGAAATGTGAAATGCTCAGAGTTCAGAAAACCTGGGGCTGGTCTCAACCTAGTCCCACCTGTTCTATGATTTTGAGCAAATTATTGGAAGGAAGAGTGGATTAATATATGTAAAAATATCTTTCTAACTGAAAAAACATTATACAATTGCTTACGGCTCATCAAGAGATTGCCAATACGTATAACAGCAAATTCTGATTGGACTCTTCTCTGTCATCTCCTTTTTTCATCAGGGCTTTTATCATGCTTCTCCAAATATCTAGGAAAATGGAGAATGGTTCCTGGCTAACTCAGATCTCCCTACAGTAAATCTTCGAGGGTTGCACTTTGGTAGTTTGAATGAAATTAGTTGAATTTTCTTCACAAGTCTCTGGTGATTTAAAAAAAAGAAAAAAAAAAAACAAGAAAGATGTTTGTTGGATATACTGGAGGAAAATCACACAATTATGCTGATCAGTTATCATCTGGGCTACCCTGTCCCTAATCAATCCTCCCAATTTTCACAGCAGATACTACAATCTTCTCCTTTCTCCCAACACTTCCCTACCTCCTCTTACCCATCCTCCGTAGGTGCCTACCTCTCACATTACTGAAAATAGAAGTTGTCAGACAAATCTCCTCCCCCCCACAACTTCTAAATTCCAATCCTACAAACCATCCTACACCCATCTAGTCCCTTCCTTCTTGCAATAAGTAAATCCAGTAAAAAGGTGTCCTTTCTCCAGTCTTAGTTTTGGTATCTCACTCCTGCTCACCTCCTCAAAGAACTTCATTATATCCATTATGCATCAGTTCTCTCACCTTCGTCCTTAACTCCCACTCTCCTTAATAGATTGTTCCCATGAGCATCCAATTGTTGAATACTGGCATCTTCCATCTTATAGCACAAACCAAATAAAATCACCCCACCAACAGAGCAATTCCTTGTAGCTGCCACTGTAGCTCTCCTGATTCTTCTAGTCAAGCTTCTTGAAAACCTTCCTTCTTTCTTGTCTCTGCTTCTGTGCTACCTGCACACCTCCCAGTGTTCTGCTATGTGGCTTCTGTTTTCAACACTCTGCTAAAACTGCTCTGGCTTGAGTCACTGATGCTCTTGGGGCTAATTTCCCTAGAATATTTGAAGCTTTTTTCTTACTTATGCTCAACAAGTTTTGAAACTTTCACTCACGTTTTGAAGCATGCTTTACCTTGTATTTTGTGACACTACACTCTTCTTAGCCAGCCCATTTCAGTATTTGAGGATCCCATCCCTCTGCCTGTCCCTCTCTTAAGCCCTTTAACACTCATCACTACCTGCCCTCTCATCTTGTCCACTCCCTTGGCCTCAATTACCATCTGAATGCTGCAACTCCCAAACTCTTATGTCTAGTCCATCTCTCTCCTTGGACCCCCAATCCTCCACATCTGCCTGGTGGTCTCTACTCAACGTACCTAAAATGACACTCAGCATCTATTTCCCGAAATTTGATCACAAACACTTCCACTGCTTTCCCATCACCCTCAAAATGAAATCAATGCTCTGTATGCTTTTCAAGAACCTTCAGGTCTTGTGGACCTACTACTTCAAGTTCGGAACTCTGATGCTGTACATTCTGGCTGTTTTAACTGCAGTGCCTCCAACCATATTCCCTCTTCCATTTCAGTGTCTCTGCCCTGGCCAGTCCTTCCACCTGCAACACTTTTCCCTAAGCTACCCTGTTCAGTTGCTAACTCCTCATCCATAGGTCTCTTCTTTATCATCCCTCTAGAAGCCAATTAGTTATGTACACCAAACTCCCCCCTGATAAACTACTTAATGTATCAAACAAAATAACTGCATTAGAGTACTACCAGCAGTTATAAACCACGTGTTCCCTGGGTCTCCTTACTAACTCCCTAATTCCTTACTTCCCCACTTACAATTCTCCCTTCTAGCTTTTTGTAGCACTTATTGCCCTCTATTCCAAGTATTCTTTTATATGTATATGTCCACTAGAACTTGAACTGTTAGAGTGATGCTGGAAATTTTAAGCAATCAATACATTCTTGTTGAATCACACTGGCCTGAAATAAAATTGGGCTGAGCTCCAAAATAGTACATTATTTACATGGCTATTCTTTACTATAGTTTATTTAGCCATTCTCCTATTTTTTGAAATTTAGGATTTTGTTGTTGTTTACTATTTACATCACTAAATAATGCTGTGATGAAGATCATTGTTATTAAAGCTTATTTCTGTTGTTTCAGACTCTTTACACAGGTTTGAGTCCTAAAAGCAGAGTTATTCAGGCAAAAGGTATGATCGTTTTAAAGACGTCAACATGAACCATCAGGTTGTTTTCCAAAATTGTTGCACAATGCAAATTCCCATTTTTGTGACTATTTTACAGACTGTATCTTAAACCTTTATAGAATGAATACACATCTAAAAGCGTCACCTCATTGGAAGCACTGCAAGAGCTGTCTGAGCCTATCATTGCCCTTCTCTAAGAACATCACCAGAGTGTGGAGATCTTGAGGAGCTGGAATCGTGCAGGCCTTAAAAAGAAAGTAAAAGAAAGGACATTCAAAAGGCTCTGCACAGATAGTGCAATCTACCAGCTAGGTGATTTCTAAGGGCCTACTATAAGGCCTAGGGATTTTTGAATTTTAGTCTTTGTTCATTTCCTTCTCAGTGAGCTCAACATATAATATTGATTGTTAATAATGGATGTTAAAGGTTATGATGCAATGTATAGATAAAGCAAAAAGATTTCTTTGGAGTAATTTCATTGTCACTAGAGTGGCAGTGTTTCTTGGACCAATTATAAAAAGCCAATATTTCTTTGTTGGGTCATTTGTCACCAGTCACAATACCCTCATCACTTGCAGTGTTAGAATGTTGAAAGACATAGAGGCATAATATTGATGTGGAGATACAGCTCCCCCAAGCTTGTGACTATTGATTTGGTTCTCCTGGTTCAAATGGGATGTCTCTTGTGAGTAACCATTCAGCTGATCCAACAGCTAGTCATTTGCCCTGGGTGGGCTGACCTGGCTAGGCCCCACAGGCCCTTCTGTCGTGTAATGGGGGCTGCAGACTAAGTGTCTCATTGGCTTATTTGTGAGTTCCAGACTAATCATCTGCAGAAAGAGAGGAGGATGGTCAAAGAGACAGGGGAGATGGGCAAATAGACAGGGGAGGCTGGCAAGGAAGGGACAGTGGGTAGAGAGGTTATTTAGTCAGAAATAATGATGAGACAGTAAACAATGGAGAGTCAAGATGAGTGTTATCCCGGAGGAGAAGGAGAAGGCTCTGAACTATGTCAGTGGTAACAAGGTTTGAAAGAGAAGGGCTAATATGGAACCATCTAAACACAGTTTATGTCTATACCGGGCCAATTATTTTGAAATAAAATCAATTCAATTCAATAAATATTTATTCTGAGTGTCAGGACTGTGCTAAGAATATGATGAGAATATAGTCTTGCCCCTCAGAGAGCTCATCATTTCCTTGGGGAGATAAAGCATAAGCCAATCAAAATAGAATGTATTAATATATAGGCAGGGAAGTAACCAGAGGTGGGAATGTTTGCCTGTCACAGAGGGCCAGGGAAGCAGGTTTTCTCAATAGTTATTTTCTAGGTCATCAAATGGAGAAGTGGGGGAAAGCAGCTTTTTAAAGGCATAGAGAAATAATACACCATGAATCATTTGGGAACTATAAGCAGTATGGCATTGCTGAAGAGTAAAATGTACTGTGGATTATTGAGATATGAGTAGGGTAAGAGGCTGGGGAAGTTTCCCCAGATGGGCTGATAAAGCCTTGTGGAAAGCCATTTTCACCTGCATAAACCAGGAGCTGGCAAAGGACCCTAAGCAATGGACCCATGGTTGCCAGAGGCTGGGAGTGCAGGCTCTGATCAGGCACCTGGCGCTGATATTCTGGAACTGTCAGATCTCCCCTCAGAGGCTTGGGAAAGTTCCTTAGCCTGTCAAATGCTGTTTTCTCATTTTTATTTTATTTTATTTATTTATTTATTTATTTATTTATTTATTTATTTATTTATTTTCTTTTTTATGATAGTCACACACACACACACACACAGAGAGAGAGAGAGAGAGAGAGAGAGAGGCAGAGACACAGGCAGAGGGAGAAGCAGGCTCCATGCACCGGGAGCCCGATGTGGGATTTGATCCCGGGTCTCCAGGATCGCGCCCTGGGCCAAAGGCAGGCACCAAACCGCTGCGCCACCCAGGGATCCCATCATTTTTAAAAAGCAATGTAATACGTGTATTTGCTTCATCAAATCATTGTGAGGATTAAATGAAAAAAATGCTTGAAAATACTGTATATCACCACCATCACCACCATCATTACCATCACCATCATCGTCATCACCATCAGCATCACTGTCATCACCACCATTATCATCATCACCATCATCATCATCATGTTTCTACTACCACTTTGGTTTCAAGGCCAAGGATGATTTTAAAGGGAGAAGGGAAAATAGGAAAGAAAATCAGTTACAGATTTATTGCAATAGTCCAGATGTGAGACCATAAAGCTGGCAGGAGGCACAGTAGGGGGGCGCTGATCTGAGAAATGTGTAGGAAGCAAAATCAACTGTTGTTAATGAATGTAAAGAGAGGAGTAGAGGGTGGCCTTCATGTTTTTGGCTTAGAAGATTAGGAGAGGAGCAGCATCACCATGGTAGGTAAAGCAGAAAGAAGAGAAATTAAATGTGTTTTTAAATGCCTTGTCTGAATTAATCATAATGATAACAATAGTTAACATTTTACATTTACCTTACTATGTGCCATGTACTTCACATACAATAACTCATTTATCACACCTCACAACCAATTAGAACAGGTAATATTATTATCATTCCAATTTCCCAGATGAAACCGAAGCCTAGAGAGGTCAAGTAATTTGCCTAATATGGCAGTTTTATCCCCTTGATGTTACCTGTCCTATTCCTTGCTTTTGCTGGCTACACCTTTGCAGTTTTTTCCTTTTCATTGTAGTAGGTTCTTGGGAGAGAAAGATGATAAATACCTTCAACCTGCCATTTTTTCCCTCTCAACTTCTAGGAAACAGGCAGTGACATTTTGAACACAGCCCGAATCCCCACTCTTTTCTTCTGTACTACACTTCCTCCTGGGGGCGCTCCAGGAGACTTCTGCTATTTGTGATATGGTCCTGGGGCTGCAGCAGAAAAATGTGGCTTCATTATAGATTTATATCCATGTGCTGCCAGTTAGTGCACTGATTAGAGCAAATCAATGAAATAGATGGAGGTACAGACTAGAAAGACCACACAACTAAGAAGGACCAGCACACAAGGGATGGGCAAAAGGAGTAGATTCAAGAATAAGATTGCTACAGGAGAAGCGGAAGTGAGACAGGAAATGTGGGACAGAATGAATGTGTTAAGGATACTAGCCTAAGGGAGAACTTCAAGATGAGACATTTTGTCGTCGTGACCCTACACTACAGAGATGCCAGAGTGAATTATATCAGAGGGAGAGAAGGAGAGAAAGGGAGAGAGAGAGAGAGAGAGAGAGAGAGAGAGAGAAAGAGAGAGAGAGAAAGAGAGCGAGAGAAAGAAAAAGGAAAAGAGAGAGGAGTCTTTTGTTGCAAGGCTAATGTTGTAGTGATTTGACCAGAAAAGTCTTCAATCTAGTGGTGGTGCAATCCAGACTCTAGTGGGCTGGAGGTACCCAGTGGTGCATGAATAAGTGCTAAGGTCAAGAATAGGCATTTGTGGGACACCTGGGTGGCTTAGTGGTTGAGTGTCTGCCTTTGGCTCAGGTTGTGATCCTAGAGTCCTAGGATAGAGTCCTGCACCGGGCTCCCCACAGGGATCCTGCTTCTCCTTCTGTGTCTCTGCCTCTCTCTGTGGGTCTCTCATGAATAAATAAATAAATAAAAAATATATTTTTTAAAGAATAGGCGTTTGTGAGAAATTACTGATGAACTGAATAAAGTGTGGAGATTTCACTCATCATTATGATCTCTGATGTTGTCTCTAATAAGCAAGTTGTAGGAATTCTGCTTGCATTAAATGGTTTTATTAGTTATTTAATTTCATCAAGTTCATTTATTAGTTTCCCATCAGAGACAAATTCAAAGTACAAACTATTAACATATCACCGTCTCCTTGTTTTATTTCTGCTTCACTTGAGGGTCATGAAAGGCATGAGAACATATTGCAGGTTTTATGGATTTTGATCTTTAATAGTTTATAATAAGATGCAGTATCCACTGCCCCTAATGACCATAAATAAGATAATCCTAGAACTATGACAAATGTAAAGTACAGCTAGCATCTATTGCCTTCCACATTTATTTGTTGAATGAATGTGTGAACCTCATTCAGTTGCCTGTTTTCCAACAGGAACCCACAAAGAACACAGGAATAAGATTCTAAATCCAGGCCTGTGGATTATTTGAAAACCTATTCTAATGTCTAATCTTCTGATTCCATTTAGGGAGTTCCTCCCGATTTCACTTTATCATTATGTGTTCAAACCATTTTCTCCCCCAGGAGACAGCCAGTCTTCTGCCTGAGGAGTGGGTACCAGGGTACTCCTAATCCCTGTTTCTGGATTCCCAGATGGAGGCTTTCAGCCCAGCCACTCGTCCCTACTCAGTCTCTCCCCTGTACGTGGTGTGCTTCCAGGCCTCACCTGTGCAGAGTGATTGTATTCTCCTCTCCACAGCAACCACTCTCAACATGATGGTCTCCTCTCCTTTGCTAAATCAGCCTTCATTTCAAGTCTTCATTTTTCATTTGCATTTTTAAAAACACCATTTTATCCCCTTGATGTTACCTGTCCTAGTCTTTGCTTTGGCTGGCTACCCCTTTGCAATTTTCCCCTCACATTGTAGTGAGTTCTTGAGAGAGAAAGATGATAAACACCTTCAACCTGCCATTTTTTCTGACTTAACTCATAAATAAAATCTGCTTCCAATCTTTGGGGGTCATGGAAAGGTTATAAATGATAGATTCTACAAAGTCTTCAGGCATGCCTGGGTGGCTTAGTCGGTTAAGCATCCAACTCTTGATTTCAGTTCAGATAATGATCTCAGGATCATGAGATTGAGCCTTGTGTCAGGGGCCATGCTCAGTGTGGAGTCTGCTTGTCCCTCCCCTCCCCCTTTCTGATACTCTTCCTACTTGCATGCAAGTGCATACATGCACTCTCTCTCTGTGTCTCTCAAATAAATAAATAAGCTTTTTTTTTTTAAGGTTCTAAGAGTCTTCATATCTTTGGGTATACAAGTCACAGGGATCCACCTGTACCAATTGCCTGATCAGTGTTTCTTTCCAAAGGAGACCTGCACCTGCCTGCTTAGGAGCTGAACTAATGATTGCTGGCAGATCTGGGGGGTGGGTGGGGAAGAAAGACTAGAATGAGGACTGCTCTTCCCCCTGTGACTGCTAGGGTCTTCAGACTAGGGGGGTTTACACCTTGGCCCGAAGGTCCCAGCCTATGCACTTAATCACTACTGACCCATCAAGGAGGAAAAAGCCAGGCACGTCTTCCAAGTCTTCTGCTGACTGTCAATTCTCCACCACCTCAGATACCCAGGAACTGGTCTTGCATTTGTTGCTGAAGAAACTCACACTCACTGACCCAAGTAAAATAAGAAAATAACAAATCCTCTCGGTGGAATTAACAGCTTACATAGCTATTACTATACATACATACATACATACATACATACATAACTAGATTACGTAGATTGTATTGAGGCAGAATTAATGGAAAAACAGACTAGAGATTTGATGAAAAATGTAATGAGAAGTCTTAAGGAGATAAGAGAATGTAAAAAATTTCTGCAAACTTTTTAAAAAGCCCTACACCAAATGTCCACATTGAAGATTAGGAAGTGAACATCATGACAGTCAAATTGACCACCTGAAAGATTGAGTGCAGAGAACAGTTTGCAATACAGAGCAAAAATACAAATGAAAACCATTGATGTAAAGACAAAAGACACGGAGACACAGATAATCTAAGTTACAGAGAAAGAAAAGAGGAACAATAGAAGATAAATACAGAGCAAATAAAAATAGATAAATCCTCCCTGTGTTGAATGAAATCTTGTTTTTTCTGACTGAAAGAGTTCGATTAACACCAAGATGTATTTCTAATAATGACATATTAGATCCATCCAAGTGAATCTTCTAAAATCCAAAAAGAAAAAAGAAGTTTAGTGAACTTCCTAATGGGGGAAAAAAAAAAAGCCTGTTGCATAAGGAGAATTAGACTAGCATCAGATTTCTTTTTTGCAGCATGGGAAGTTAGAAAACAATAAAGATCACTTACAAAAGTTTGAGAGAAATGGAGGCACAGTGTCTTATTATTGAGATGTTATATGTGAAACTTCCAAATATTTAAATTAGATTCTGCTGACTGTATATGTTACCAAAATCTCCTAGACTTGCTCTTATATTGAGAAGAAATTCTTCTCAATATTCATATATATGCATATATACATATATATGTATATATATATATACCTGACATGACAAATGACAATATCGAAAGATGTCCTCTCCCTGGTAGGGACTGAATGTATTTCCCCTGAAATTCCTATGTTGAAGCTCTAAGCACCATTGTGAGGGTGTATAGAGTTGGGGACTTTGGGAGGCAATTATGGATGGATTAGATCATGAGAGTCCTACTTCATGGACCTAATAATGGAATGAATGGCCTTATAAGAAGAGGAAGTGATGTCTCTCCCCACCTTGCAGCCACGGTGAGGAAAGGCCATGTGATGACAAAGTAAGCTAAGGAAAAGCTAAGGAAAGAGCTCTTACTAGGAACTACACTGGTTGACACTTTGATCTTGGACTTTCCAGCCTCCAGAACTGTGAGAAAATATATTTCTGTTGTGTAAGCTGCTCAGTCTATGCTTTTGTTATGGTAGCTTGGGCCAACTAAGACAATACCTGATATACAATGATGGTAGTAAGGGATGAATGCCTACTGTATTTTGGGCTAATTATGATCCTCAAAATATCCTCCCGAGTGGGGAAACTAGGACAAAAAATACTGGGATCCATAGAAGTTAAATGATTTGCCTAAAATCAACAGGAAAAGGCAATTTAGAATGCCTTTATTTCCAGTGTATTTCCCACAGTGTACCTTATTTACTTTTTTTGATTTATGAAGAAATAATATACTTCTTTTTTATTTAAAAGTATCCATTAAAATAATTCAAACACCTAGGCAGAAAGTTGAATAGTTTGCTTGAGTTCTCTCACTGGATTGCCAGTGCCCAAATCTAATTATTAATCATTGAATTGAAAGGGCCAGTAGAATTGGTCTCCTAGAAGCCCCGGGTGATGGGTCTTCATTTGGAAGGAAATTTCAGGGTTTTTTTTCTTTAAAGACTCTATCCATCTATTCATGAGAGGCACACAAAGAGAGGCAGAGACATAGGCAGAGGGAGGAGTAGGCTTCCTGCAGGGAGCCCAATGTGGGACTTGGTATTAGGACTCCAGGATCATGACCCAAGCCAGATACTCAACCACTAAGCCACCCAGCTGCCAGGAAATTTCAGTTTTAAGGACAATTGAGATCACTCAATTAATCAGAATGCATTTCATTAATCAGATTAAAGTTTGTGAAGCACTTTCCATGCACTGTTAACATTTAGTTTGCACAACAGTGGATAAGCTAATAATGATCTTCATATTACAGAAGAGAAAATTCAGGCACAAAAAGGTTAAATATCTTCCCAAGATCACTTAGCTTCTCTATGACAGTATCCAGACATCAGTCCAAAGACTTCCATGAACAAACCCATGCTCTTTCTACAGAGCTTAGGAACACCAACAGGAAGAGATAGGCTCCCTCATAGGTACAGCTGTTTGCCACAGTTGATCTCATTCTTTCCTGACCCTTGAATCAATGCCAGGCAACTGACGGTAACTGAGAACCAAGACTCTCTGATTCATAAACACCATGGTGATATAGTCACTGCACGCTTAATAAGCCTGAGTTGGTAGTGATGACTGCAGCAATAAGGCAGTCAGCTATATGCATGATATAATGTTGGGAAAAGCTTTGAATGAGGCCACAACCTCATGACATATAGGACATGAAAACCAGAGGGAAGAAACTGTTATCCGATTAACAATTGAATATACTTGACCTTTGAGGAACCAGGGTAAAAAACAAGAGGAGTAAGAAGCTCAAACAGATTAGTCCAAGCTACAACAACAACAACAAAAGAGATGAACTTTACGTGAAATACAAGCTCACGTTCAATTAGCTTAAAGGAACCAAGGTTTCAGGTGAAGAGTATGTACCAAAAAAAAATATGAAAGCTTTCATTGAAACCATGGTTATAATATATAATACCATGAAACCATCAGGAGCTCATCAAAAGTTAATTGATTTCACCCAAAAATGTATTGAAACCTAATGAGAGAGTTGGACCCTTAGTGAACGTGTGAATTCAAACAATGGAGATTCAATTTAGGGGGAAATATGTGGAATCTAAGCCAAAGTTGTAGAAATTAAGGGCAAAGCATGAGTGGTGCTGTTAAAATAAGTCAGACATGGGGATGGACTCAGGAGATGATACTTCAGTGCCACAAGGTCGGGTGGTCATAGAGTCAAGCAATATATGGAGGAGGTAGAATGACTTGTTTTCAGCATAAAGGACTTTTCTCCAGAGTGAATGTTAAAAAATTGTTCTTGAAAAGAAAAGAAAAGAAAAGAAAAGAAAAGAAAAGAATTTAAAATAATTTTTGAGAGAGAGATGTTACCTGAATTTGTCAAAGAATGAAGAAAAAGATATTTAGCACGTGGCAAGGGTCTGAAGCTTTCTACTGACCTTTCCCTGTGAGAAAAAGGAAGCACACATCGTCAACACAGTAATCTTTGCCTCAATAGTAAGCCTATTTTGGCTGATACTAATATAACTACACTAGTTTTCTTTCAGATAATGTTTACCTGGTTATCTTTTCCCATCTGCCTGTGTTCAATCTTAATGATTTAGGTATTTCAGAGCACCTCTGTAACTGTGTCTTATAAACCCAGCCTAATCATCTTTCTCCTCATCACTAAAGACTTGGGTCTGTTAGCTTTTGGTATAGCTACTGAATTTAGAAATCAAGTTTATTTTTACCAGGTTATTTTGTGCTTTCGTTTGTGCTCCTTGTGCTGGGCTTCATTTCTTCTCTTTTGTCACCTTGTTTTAGGCTAATTATTATTTTCTCATTCTGCCTTCTTTGTCTTGTATTTTATTTTTTTAAGATTTTATTTATTTATTTGAGAGAGAATGTTTGGGGAGAGGGAGAGAGAGAATCTCAAGCTGACTCCCCACTGAGTGCAGAGCCCAATGTGGGGCTTAATCTCATGACCCCGAGATGATAACCTGAGCCAAAATCAAGAGTCGGGCTTGACTGACTGAGCCACCCATGCATCCCTTCCTTATATTTTAGTATATACACTATATTCTAAAGTCAATCAGTATTTTTATCCTCTTCTCAAAACCCAGGAAACTGTGGTGATTATCAATGCCCACCCTATATCTCATTACCTTCTATCATATTTTTTAATGCCACACAATATTTTAATTATTTAAGCCAATATTAGTTTTGGATTAACCACATTCACCATATCCTTTGTTCCTTAATCCTTCTTTTTATCTCAGTCTCTCCATCTGGGATCATTGTGTTTTGCCTGAAAAATAGCCTCCAGAATTTTCCTTACTAACTAAATGTTGCAAACTCTCTCAATTTTTGTTTTTTTTGACAATACCTCCATTGCCCTCCTTCATGAGAGCTGTTGTGATTGGCTTTGACTTCCACATCAGTGTGTATTTTCTCCTAGTCCATTTTCCATCTCTATTGTTCTTGGGTTCCCATGGTCGCCATGAAGAAGTGAGCCATCCAATTAACCACTAGTTCTGGGAAGGCTGCATCTTTTTTCCACAAAGGCTTTTACCATCTTCTCATGGTTATTCAGTTTTCATTTTGATGTCCCAAAGTTAGTTTCTTTATATTTATCCTGCTTCTTATTTATAGTTGCATGGATGTGCTCAACTACTGTCTCTTCAAGTATCGTTTCTACCCAGTTGTTTTTCTCTCTCCTTCTGGCACTCACCTTAGACCTCTGTTAGCCTTTCTGCTTCTGTATTCCATGACCCTTGACTCTCCTCCATGTTTCCCATCTCTTCATCTCTCTGTGCTGCCTTCTATCTTCAGCTTCAGCTATCTTCTCTATTCAGCTCTATCTTCCAATTTGCTATTCTCCCTTAGGTCATGTTTTACCTTATTTTTCTGAGAATGAAGGTAGTTCTTTCAGAGCAGAACTATATTTGGTTCTGCTAGGGTGCTGGCACAATGGCCATTCTGGGATTATCTTAAACTGCCTTTTTTTTTTTTTTTTTTTTTATGATAGTCACACAGAGAGAGAGAGAGAGAGAGAGGCAGAGACACAGGCAGAGGGAGAAGCAGGCTCCATGCACCGGGAGCCTGATGTGGGATTCGATCCCAGGTCTCCAGGATCGCGCCCAGGGCCAAAGGCAGGCGCCAAACCGCTGCGCCACCCAGGGATCCCTTTTTTTTTTTTTTTAAGAGAGAGTGAGAGCGTGTGCATGCAAGGCTTGGGGAGAGGAGCAAAGGGAAACAGGGAAAATCTTTTTTTTTTTAAGATTTTATTTATTCATTCACAAGAGACACACAGAGAGAGGCAGAGACATAGGCAGAAGGGGAAACAGGTTCTCTGTAGGAAGCCTGATGTGGGACTCAATCCCAGCTCCCTGGGATCATACCCTGAACCAAAGGTAGGTGCTCAATCACTGAGTCACCCAGGCATCCCAGAGAGAGAATCTTAAGCAGGCTCCACACCCACTGCAGAGCTGATGGTGGGGAAGGGAAGGCAGATCTCACAACCCTGAGATCATGACCTGAGCTGAAATCAAGGGTTGGATGCCTAATTGACTGAGTCACCAAGGTGCCCCTACACTACATTTTTGACTTGATGTTTTTTGGACAATGTAAAGTTGTGTGAATTAGGGTTATAAACCTTGTGAAGGCCAGCATGTAGTCATAAATTTTTAGGGGAGACTTTCCTCTTTTACATAGGGACAAAGCTCCAGACAGTGTACATCCTTACTGTCCCCTGGGGAGAAGGACAGAGTGAGTTTATTTCCAGGGCATACCTTTGGAGAATAGTCTTTAAAGTCCAGGGTTTAAGGAGGGGCTTCCTGCTAAATCCCATCTTGGATAGAACCTGGTCCTTGCTTCCTCTTTTCTAGACCTTGCAAGACCTTGAACCCCAAGGCTCAAGTTCATGGGAAATATGCTCACCATGAAAATGACTCTGCTTTTGTTTCTGGCTGCTTGTCTTCACTTAGTTTTTAATCTGAAAATTCCTTACTTTTTTTGCCAACTTGTGGATGTAAGATAGTTTTGTTTGTTTTTATCCATCATTTTTAGTTGTTTTAAATGAAAACTGTTAAAATGGATATCTAAATCTATTGTTATTTCTTCAACACAAGAACAAGGAGAAAATAATACAGTATGGACATGGGGACTGCTGTTGCAGAAGTTTCTAGAAACCCACGAAAGTGGGCAATGGACAGAGCTAAGGCAGAGCCAACCTGGACCTCTCAGGATGACAGCTGATGCTAGGGAAGCTGCAATTCCCAGAAGAAGGCCCTGGGCAAATCTATCAACAGGTTATGAAAAAAGGTGCACTTGCTTTATGATTGACAAGTGTTTATAATATCTGCATCTAAATAAGCAGTTTATTATTTTATTCAGCAATCATTTAATAACTGCCCATAGCATTCTAAGCTCTGGACACTTAGTGAATATTTAATGAATTTTCTGAATTAGCAGAACTATGGAAAAAACCAGCCAGTACATAGCCTGGTTAATTAGTCACCCATGTTATGGATTTCAAGTTTTTAAAAACACAATGAAATCTAACACAATTTAAATCATACCTCAAAATGTAAGAGGGACTAAATTTGTTACAATAGTTCATGCAATCTTTTGATTTCTCATTTTCTAAAATGTGAGGGAGTATTTTCACCATCCCACAACTGAGAAATAATACTGATCCCATTACCTTTCTGCTTTAGTTAGACTCAAGCAATATTACAAACTTCCACCAACAAATGGATATTGCCATATTGTTTTTAGCAATGTTGATTGAATATTTTTGCCCAGATCCAGTGTGTTTTTGTGTTCAAATGATCTCAGAAGTGGAACTCCCAGTTTTGATGGTGAGCTCAGGAAATATTGCAAATCGCCTGTTGTTGCGAGTTTCTCAGCCAGATGTTGGATCCTAAATTTAGTTATAGAGTGCCTCAGACTTTGGTGATTTCCAGGTTAAATTTAGCTGACCTGTAGGCACTGACATCTTTCTGTTCACATTTCTCCATACGTGACCTTTCCTCACACCATCTATCTTGGGATTTTTTTTTCAAAAGTAGTAACAATGCTTTACTTTTAAAGGCCCTCCCAAATGTATCCTTCAAATGCCAGCAGCTTTTAAATTTATGGATCAGGGTGTGTGTGTGTGTGTGTGTGTGTGTGTGTGTGTGTTTCTTCTTTTGCTTCCTTCTCTCCTTCTCTTTTCGAATCTCTCCCTTCCTCCTCATTCCTCTCTCCTTCTTTCTTGCCTTTGTTTTACTGTCACTATGAAAAAGCTGATGACTTTTTGGATTATTCTTGGAAGCTTTCATCTTCTCTTTTTCTTCCACTGAATTTTTACTTATGCCCTCACCTCTTCAAATTCTTTATTTCTTTATACATGAGAAAATTTCTTTCTGTCTAATCTTCTTTTTTAATCCAGTAAGCCTGCAGCTATTGAGTTTACAAGATCAACTGTTTTGGCTAATCTGATTAGTGACTATAGACTGTCAGTCTTTTTAAAATTATTACTCACTTAGCTCAATTGGCCAGTTGCTTTACATTGGGTAAACGTGATCATAGAGAGGGTAGAGAAATAATTATCTGTTAACTTCATTGTTTAGTCTACAAGAACTCTTGCTTTCTGTTAATTTTTACTAGATTTGATGTGAATAGATTTTTATTTTATTTTATTTTGAGTCTTCTATTTGGATTTTCCCCCTTCTAGTCCTTTTTTTTTTTTTACCGTGTTATTTAGACTCTAGATCTGCACTAATTTAAGTTAGATTTAAATTAATTACATTTGAAATTCGAGTCATGGGTCACACCAGCTATATTTCATATGCTCAGTAGCTACATGTATATAGCTCATGGCTCTCATACTGGATGGCGTAGATTATCAATGCCGAAAATTCTATTGGAAAGCCTAGTTTTACATTCCTCCCAGTTTTTCCTTAAACCACAGAAGACAAAGTTTTGGTGCTCATGAGGACTAAACCTTTCCCTGCGTCTTCACCCTATATTTTTTTCTCACATTGAAGGCATAATGTTCTGTCTTGTTTCTGCCTTCATCTGAGCTTCATGGCTACCCATTGGAGGGTGTAACACAGAGTGTACCCCACACACTGTATTTCATCTTACAAAAGCAAGAAGTCAGAATATGATGTTGACTGAGAAGGTCTAGAAAAGAATTTCCATTTGCAAATCAGACCACTGAGCAGAGAACTGATTAGACAGTCATGATACCAAGCCTCACTGTGAGGATTCTGAAAGGTACCATATTCTTTGCTGCCCACATGTCAGTTCAGCAGCTTCTGTTCTATATGATTTGTGCTTTTCCACCATAGATCATGGTGGAATTTCAAGTACAGGGGTATGCCCTTCCTAGGGCTGCCATAACAAATTACCACAGCTAGATTGCAACAATAGCATTTTATTCTCTGTTCTGGAGGACAGAAGTCTAAGATCAGGGTGATGGCAGAGCTACTCTCCTTCTGAAGGCTCTGGCGGTAGATCTTTCTTCACCTCTTCCAGTTTCTGGTGTTGCTGGCAACCCTTGGCATTCCTTGGCTTGCAGCTACCCTGTTTATGCTTCACTCATCGTGTGGATCGTCTTCCCTCTGTGTGCCCCTGATGACAGGAACACCAGTTATTGGATTTAGGGCCCACCCTACTCCAGTATGATTTACTCTTTATTTTTTAAAAGATTTTATTTTTATTTATTTATTCATGATAGAGAGAGAGAGGGGGGTGGGCAGAGGGAGAAGCAGGCTCCATGCAGGGAGCCAGACATGGGACTCGATCCTGGGTCTCTAGGCTCACACCCTGGGCCAAAGGCAGGCGCTAAACCGCTGAGCCACCCAGGGATCCCCAGTATGATTTACTCTTAATGTGATTACACCTATAACTAAGATCACTTCATAGGTGCTAGGAGTTAAGATTTTTTTGAAGGGCACAATTCAGTCCATAAGAGTGGAGAGGTTATGGGCTTCAGAAGGATTGTTTTTTGCCTTTTTAGGAGATCAAATAGCTGCCAAATTTTAACTGACATGGACCTGAAGTAAAATATATCTTTGTCAGTCACGATGTCACTATGTGTGTGTGTATGTGTGTGTACAGTGTCTATTGTACATGGAGCATACTATCAACCCAAATAAATGAAAATTATATTACTATAGGGCTTTGAAAGGGAGACTGTTTAGCTTTTTAACCAAGTCTGTGTAATAAAATCCTGGGTATAATAAGCAGGTAGGTGCTACCCTGCTCAATGCCTATCTATAAAATATTTAGGAAGATTTTCTAAACTTAATATTTCATGAAAATATCAAAGTACTTTTTTGAGAAGAGCTGGAATGAGAATTACCTTATATTTAATTAGGGATATGTGTGCAGACACACACACACACATATACAACATATATGATCCATATATATGTACATATATATGTACATGTATATGTACATATATATACATACATATGTATGTGTATATAAATGTATACATCTTTGAATGTTTTGTACAGTTGGATTTTTATATAGACTTTCAGTTCTTACAAAGACTCTGAGGAAAAGCCTTAATCAGTGTGTTTGGGGAAAGGTCTTTATTGTGGTGTAGCCTAGAATACTTTCCTCTTGCATTGTCTAAGTTCCACCAATTCTCTTCTAAGGGTCCCTCAATGTCTTATTTCATGCCATTCTGTACTAGAAAGGACTTTGAAAACATTGCTATTATCTCTAGGTGATCTTGCCCTAGCTAATGCAAAAACAAAATCCATATTGAATACAGTCGTCATGCAGTATTTGCTTCCCTCCGTATGCTCTGCCAAGTGCCAGTTCTTTATATACTAGTTAAGGGGATAACATTTGATTCCTTGACCTTGCAAGTTTCTCTTCAATGTGAGCACAAAGTCCTGCCTACATCGTCTCCACCAATTGCTCTATCTCTGGGGTCAGCATCCTGCAGTGATCTCATGGGGGGGGGGTTAAATTTCTTTTGGTTACAAGAGCCACTTCCTGCTTAGAATCTGGGCCAAATTGTATGTATAGCTTACTCTGACCAGTGTGGACTGCCAGTGTGATGTCACTAAATGCTCTAAAGTTGAGAAAGACTATCTTTCTTCACTGAGGTTGCCTGGCACATGGAAGTTCTCAGGTGTTTTTCCAGAAGCCTCTCGTGTCATCAGATTCATCATTCTGAAGCTTCTCTGTAGGAGAGTTATGAGTTTATTTTCCCATAAAAGAAACCCATCGGAATCATGTTCCCACAGATAAAGAATCTCTTGGTTAGTCAAAACAGCATTCAAATCCTTTAATATTAGATTAGAAATAGAAGGGAAAGGTAAAGAGAAAAGAAATGATCCGTGCTTTTTCAACGTCAGGGGGAATGGTCACCTCTCTCTTAAAAAACAAAACGAAACAAAACTCTCAACTGTTGAGCTTGTTTTCTTTAAAGGGAGCTGACACTTACAGACCAGAATAGACTTGTTTACAATAGGTACGCCGCATTTCTTCTCACTTTCTACTCTGGGTTAAGAGGATTCTGTAGAAGGCAGTAGATAAGCAGCCTGATTTGACTTCTGGAAAGAACAGAAGCGTCACAGCTGTTGTCTTATTCAAAGTCACAGTTGACCTTCAAAAGCTAAGCTGATCAGAACTTGACCCACATGCAGGAGAATTTATGTTAATATTCCCCATCAGTAAGAGTTAGCTTCAAATTGATCTCTGACTTGACAGGAGGACCCTCTGCTAAGTGCCAGCCTCAATTAAACCTTAGTTTAGATGTTCAGGGCAGGTCACAGCTATGATAAAAGCATGAAAATCTTGGTCTCCACGGAAGCCGGGAGATTAAAGGGGAGCTGCCCTCTAAGGTCTGTGTTATAGTGGCAGTTGTGATGTAAAGGAGAACCTCTACATGAAGGATAATCCACAGAAGACACAGAGTAGGGATGCACATCCAGTCTTCTTTCCCCATTTGGGAATTTTTTTATCACCAGAGTCAAAATTGGACAATCAGAGTTTGGCTTTCCCAAAGGCACGCTTGACGTCCCGACTAACAAGACTTTGAAAGAAAGGTTTTAATGGGCAAGTGTGATTGACAGTCATAAACATTGTGGGGTGAGAACGGAAGGAATGAGAGAGAAGCCAATTTGCTTGGGAAAAAAGGAAAAATAGTCGTGAAAAGCCTGGGTTTCAGATTAGACGGATCACTCTTCACACTCCAGCTCTATCTATGACTGCACATTATGTGTTAAATGGTGAAATAATAATATCTACTTAGTTAAAAAATTCAGGCAATTGGGTTATGAGGGGGTTGGGTTTCAAAACCCAAAATTTTGGGTTTCAAAATTTTATGAAAACCTTGCCACAGGAAGGGCAAAATCCTCTTAGAGGCCAAGGAAGATTCGCTCTCCTGTAAAGATATTTTACAGGAAAAGACAATAAGTAGATTATCCTTGTTGGGCTGATTATGGAAAGGAAAATAAGTCATTAGAAACAGCCACCAGACTCTTGACTGATTAGTCAGCTCTGGGGTGGGTGATGATTTTCCCTGGCAAGTCTTAATTCCATTAAAGCTAAGCAGAGGACTGCTTAAACATTTGATCGGTAAATCCCAATATGTTTTTGGAAGGAGGCTATGAACTGTATCACGCAGACCAGGTTTGGGACAATTTCTTTCTAGTGTAACCTCAGAGTTGTTGTGAAGACCAAGTGAGATGTTACTGGCATTGGCCGATCCATAGAAAGCGCTTGATTAATGCTCATTTTCAGGTGGTTGTTTCCAGAACAATATTCTCTCCACTCCCAACCCGATTGCACCCTAATGGGTCTGGTTAGGTGCCCTGCCTAGGAATCCCACACTAAATCACTTGATTACTTATTGGTTGCTACAGAAAGAAACCCTGGATACAGGTCCTTCGAAGCAGGGTCTCCTCAATACGTTTTTTGATGTTTTTGGATATTTAAAGGTAAATTAGAAGTCTAACTTGAGGGGTTAGAAAGTTTAACATAACAAAGGAATTGGAATTTGTTGGTTGCAGACTGGCAGCTGGAAAGTGGAAGAGGTGGTATTGGAAGAAGCAAGAGAGGCAAGCAGACAGCATAAGGCTCAGCCTAAAGGGTTTCTGTGACCAGTGAGGAACATCCTATTTTGGGAAATGGCTATCTAATTCTTAGTACAATGATGTCAAATATTGCATTTAAAATTTTTGATGGTTCTATGTTTTTCTTAGGAAAACAACCCTTTTTTGCTCATCCCATCATGTGCCCTCCTTAATGCCCATCACCTAGTTGTCCCAATCCTTTTCTGTCACTACAACTAAAGAGCTTACTCATTTACCCACAATGATCACTCCGTGGGGCGGTGGGGTGCAGCCTCCTGAACTAGTTAGCTGGATGTGTTTGGCCTCAGAGGGGTCACCCTGTAGTATGATGAGCACTTTCTAATGGAAGCACTCAGAAACATGCTTGGAGGCATGTCTAATTTGGGAAGTGGGTGTTGTGGGCTCCTGGGATGTAACCCCCTTTAATGCTGAGCTTGAATGAACCACAATTTTCCGAGACCCAGTATGAGAGAACTATGTTTTCTTTTGTTTTTTAAATAAAAGGATTCTTTTTAAAATAAAGTCAAGCAGGGAAGAAATGATTAAATGCTATTGTAAACATCCTAAATCTTCTCATTATCTCCAATTCTATTTCCTAGGGGAAATTGATGGGTATCCCTTCAAATGTTTTTTCAGCCTCTACAAAAATATTTCTATTATACATAATTCATGTATACTTTTATATACAAATGAAAGTATTTGCTTACTCTTGCAATGAGTTTTTTGGCATTCTCTCATTGATACAAAGGCAGTATAGTATCAGCAGACAACCCAGAAATTTCTTTTCCTTTGCTTTACTGGTTAACACAAGAACATGCATTTTTGTACTTCCCTTTCCTGATTAACTCAAGAGTGAAAACCAAACTTAGATTGGTAGAAAATTGAACTTCATACAATGGAAATAAAAGTGTGAACCGAGCATTTGTAAGTTCCTAGGGAGTGGGCCCAGGTTCAAAACGTGAAGCATGAGTTAGCATTCCTCAAGGAGCAGACACTGGGAAGGAGAGAGAGACTTCTAGAAAAAGGAAGCAATGGGAACAAAGCCCAGGAGGCACATGGATGTGGATCTGAATTTGGAAGAGAAATCATGAAGGTTTTAACAACCTGTGTCATTTTGAATGGATTTCACAGGGTTCACTCTTGGGTGATCTTGAACATTTCCTAGGTGATCTCAAGATGTCTTCATGTAGTGGAAGGCTCATTTAAGGTCTTGCTTAGCAGAGTTAAGTTTTCTCATTAAATTTTCTCTATTCTTCCACTCTGTCTTCAGTATGTATTATGCTGAAGGAAATGGAGAAAATGGACTCAGGGAGAATTTCAGGGAGATATTTTTCGTCTTTGTCAAGAACTCTAGGACAAATCTTCTGTTAAGAAAACTCCCAAAGGGAGATGTATAGGAGGTTGTAAATTGAAGTGAGTTACAATGCCCTCCTTTACTTTCAAAACAAGTATTGGGTTTTCACTGACCTAACAACTTTTCTCTGAAATCTTGCCTTGGGCCGAAAGCCATGGGAGAGTCTCCACTAGGCAATCTCCTTTAAGAACTGTGTCTGCTCTTTAAAATATGGTTTCACTCATGAGGAATATGAGAACAGCACATAGGATCCTAAGGGAAGGGAGGGAAAACAGAATAGGAAGAAATCAGAGAGGGAGACAAACCATGAGAGACTCTCAACTATGGGAAAGAAACTGAGGGTCACTGGAGGGGAGGGGTTTGGGGGAATGGGGCAATTGGGTGATGGGTATTATGGAAGGCACGTGATGGGATGAGCACTGGGTATTCTATGCAACAGATGAATTATTGAACTCTACATCTGAAACTAATGGTGTACTATATGTTGGCTAGTTGAATTTAAATTTAAAAAAGAAAAATAAATAAATAGAATATGCCCTCACTTGTCCCACTTCTTTTAGTGTTACTTTGTTTGGAACTATACTTTTGCTACAGTGAGGTATTTAAGGGTACTTATAAAATAAATTGGAATTTCATGAAATTACTGATAATCATTTTTTTAAGTTACAAATATGGCAGTTTCACATTGTATAATCCAAAAATTTGGAGGATTTTATTTATTTAAATCCAATTAATTAACGTATAGTGTATTATTAATTTCAGAGGTAGAGTTCAGGGATTCATCAGTAGTATATAATACCCAGTGTTCATTAGATCCCGTGCCCTCCTTAATGTCCATGAACCAGTTACTCCTTCCTCCCATCCCCTCCTCTCCAGTGACGCTTAGTTTGTTTCCTATGATTAAGAGTCTCTTATGGTTTGTCTCCCTCTCTGATTTCATCTTGTTTTATTTTTCCCTCCCTTCCCCTATGTTCCTCTGCTTTGTTTCTTAAATTCCACATATGACTGAAATCATATGATATTGTCTTTCTCTGATTGGCTAATTTCACTTAGCATTATACCCTCTATTTTCTAATCTGGTATAATCCAAATCTTTAACTACAGTGCTTCTTTTTTTTTCCCCCTACATTTTTAAAAAATTTAAATTCAATTTGCCAACATATAGTAGAACACCCAATGCTTATTCTATCAAGGTGCCCTCCTCAGTGCCCATCACTCAGCTACCCCATCCCCTCACCCACCTCCTCTTCTGCAACCCTGTTTGTTTCCCAGAGTTACGAGTCTCTCATGGTTTGTCTCCCTCTAATTTTTCCTCACTCAGTTGCCTTCCTTTCCCTTATAATCCCTTTTACTATTTCTTATATTCCACGTATGAGTGAAACCATCTGATGATTGTCCTTCTCTGGTTGACTTACGTAATACCCTCTAGTTCCATCCACATCGAAGCAAATGGTGTGTATTTGTCCTTTCTGATGGCTGAGGAATATTCCATTGTATATATAGACCACATCTTCTTTATCCATTTATCTGTGAAAGAACAGTGTCTTTTCTTTTTTTTTTTTTTTTTAAGATTTTATTTATTTATTCATGATAGTCACACAGAGAGAGACAGAGAGGCAGAGACACAGGCAGAGGGAGAAGCAGGCTCCATGCTGGGAGCCCGACGTGGGATTCGATCCCGGGTCTCCAGGATCGCGCCCCGGGCCAAAGGCAGGCGCCAAACCGCTGCGCCACCCAGGGATCCCAGAACAGTGTCTTTTGTTACTAAAATTGGGGTTCATCAGTACTTTGTTTCGTACTGATTTTCTCACTTTTAACTTTATGATTAGCCAAATGAATTTTTACAAACTTCATAGTAGCTCCATTGCCTTTCTTCCTTTTGATTGTTACTATATGAATTCAAACCCTCTTATCCTGTACCTTGACCTTTTGAAGTATCTTCCTACTTGGCTTCCAGGCTCCTGAAAAATTTGCCAGTTTTTCTTGTTGTCAGTGTCACCTTCCATTAGTACAATGCTTGATGAACTATCAAGTTAACACCAGCCATGAGAGACAAACCAGCTGCCTCTTCTCCCCTCTGTCCCTCTTCCTTTGACCACTGCTTACATCTTGAATTAATTCTGAGTTCATTTTTTGGTTACTTACTTCCATTTTGCTAACAAGCTTTCTTTGCCTGGTATTAGAGTTGTTTCTGTAGCAATCTTTTTCTCTTTCAGACCACAAGCTTTAAAATATGGTTTTATTTTGAAGGCAGAGAGAGCCCTTCTCGGACTTTGAAACACCTGCAGCGTCTCATATGATGATCACATATATGGCCATGAAGGCTTTGACAGCACAATCGGGGTGGCTATTCTGAGATGGTGGTAAATGGCTCCCTAGGAGTCACATAAAGAGATGGCTGTGTTTAGCTCATTCGTACACACAGAGCAGACTCTCCATGGGTACTCACAGAATTAAGTTGAATCTAAATTGAGATTTAGCCATGAAAAGTACTTCTGAAGTACTAAAATCTCCCACCTTCTAACCTGGACTTATACCCTGATCTTAACAGAAGCAGATAGATGCTGAGGACAACATCTCCACCCAGTTTAGCAAGCTTTGGAACTGCAGCAGGGTCTGTTAACAATCTGCCCAAGATTTGGGCACATCCCCTGCCTTTGGCTCCTCAGAAAAAAAGGCTTCCTTGCTGCTGTGCTGTGTAGTGGTTATCTGTCCTGCAGATATATGGTACCATTTTCTGGCTCATAGGACTGCCTATGATGACCATGTGAAGCTAAGAATTTCAGTAGAGATAGGTTTCACTGGCTTTTTCTGATGGCTGACAGGCAAGATATGAACTAGTTGGTTATATTTTCTGAGTGGTACTCTCTTCCTTCAAGATAAAGAATAAATACTGTGAATTGACCCCCTGGAATGTTCTAACTGGAACCTTTTCCTATATGGGCGTCAGCCACTTCTAGTTTAGCTTCATTGAGTGCCTCTTTCCTTTTGCTGTGCTGTGTCATGTGTAACTAGAAGACAAAAATCTTGCCAACATTTATTGGCTTTGAGAGTTTGGTGGGGTTTCTGTTACCTGGCCAGCCCCACAGGGAGCCCTTAGAACTGCTGTCAAGAGAAAATGATGAGTTTGAACCTAGGGAAGATTAAAAAATAATGAGGTCCAATTGGCTTTTGGAGAAGCTTCTTCTGTAGGAAGAGGAGTCCTGAGCAAGGCAATAGGTAAGCTTTACTGAGCAAATAAAACTGGCTGCCATTGGTCATGCAACACAAAGGGAAGCCTCTTGTCCTGCTAATGAGGTGTCAGACCAGAAGAAATGAGGGTAATGAGTGGTCCAAGGATTTGGTGAAGAGGGAAACACAGGGGGCAGATGATCCCTTTAGGAACGCACACTAACTGTAAAGTTTCCTGTGGGAAAAATAAGCAAATATTTAAAACATCAGAAAGAGGATGCCCTGGGGAATTTCAGCCTTCCTTAAATGCAGTATGTCTTGGCGTAGGTACAAAAAGAGGGTTGGACTTATTATTATCTCCCCCAAACAGGGCAATGGCAGCCCAAACCATCAACTCAGGCAGATGGTCTCATCCAAACTCTTAAATGGGGAGAACTAAAGAGATGATTTTGTTGATTTATATCTTTAAAAATCTTAAGAACAATTTTAGTTTACTGGTATTTGGAGTGAGGGGAAGAAGAAAGGGGGAAGGCAAGAAGCTAAGGATGAAAAGATTATTTTTCTGCCTCCAGTGTGGGAAAGGGCAACAATACCAAGGAAACTAGTAGGGACCGAGAAGCATATTTGGGGCGCTCCTAGGGCTGCTCCGTGGGACCAGCTGAGCTGGAGGGACCCTGAGCACAGGGGCAGCAGGAAATCCTGAACTTTGCTCGAATTAACTCTGGCCCATGGCCGGATCCTGGGAAACCCTGGTTCCCAGCCCCACACTGCAGACTTGTTGGCTCCCAGGCAAATCGGGGAGGTGGAGATGGGTTGTATCCACTTGAGGCTGGAGGAACCCAGTCTTCAACCAGCCCCTGTGGAGCTTCAGGAGCCAGTCATCCTCAATCCTGCTGAAGCTGACCCCCCCTCCCCCCGCCCCCAGATCATCACGGAGGCTCTATAACCCTCCTGTCATCTCACCTCCACCCCTCTGTTCACAGGGTACTTGGGGTTCTTGGCTTGGAGAGTAGATCACACAGCTCCTTCGTACGCTCTGAGGGATGGCAGTTTAGGTTTTGTTTGGACTAGGCCTGAAAGCCCTCCCGTTGTCCGGAGCAGGAGAGATGGGGCTAGATGATAATGCTAAGTTCTCAGTCTCAGTACAATGCTCCCCAAGCGCTCTGGGAGGGATTCGAGCTGCTTGGCCAAACCAGTTAGGTCTGCGAGAAGATCATTTGTCATGCTTTCCAATGTGTTCAGTGTATGCTTCAAACTCAAGCCCCAGGACACCTGGGTGGCTCAGTGGTTGAGCATCTACCTTTGGCATCCCGGGGTCCTGGGATCAAGTCCCACATGGGGCTCCCTGCAGGGAGCCTGCTTCTCCGTCTGCCTGTGTCTCTGCCTCTCTCTGTGTCTCTCATGAATAAATAAATAAAATCTTTAAAACAAAACAAAACAAACAAAAAACACCTCAAGCCCTCATCCCCAGGCCTGGCTTTCTTACAGAGATTTGCACCCCTGGCTGGACCTTGGCAAGCGCAAAGGAAGATTTTCATGTGTGACCACTGAGGGCTCTGGTCAGAATTTCCAAAGCACTGGCTCTTTCCATTTGTTGGGAAAATACCCAGAGAAGTGAAGAAAGTGTGAGAGGGTAGCCGCCTGGCTCACACACGTTTCTGGGTCTGATGAGAAAATGTTCATATCGGTTTGGCCAGCCTGTGCCCAAGTGGCCAGCTCAGTCAATTTCTGTGCTCTGTTTCCTGACTTTCTGGATGGATCAAGTCATCACCTCCACTTGTTCCATGTGTTATAGCAAAGGTGCAAACCAGAAGCTCAGGGCAGGGGATGGGGATGCATTGCCTCTATTACAGTGCTAACAATTTCAAGCTCCAGCAAAGCTGAGTTTTCAATAAATGAGTTATTTTCCTCTCCTCCCTGAGGTGAGGATCAAATAGCCAATGACTTTTCTAGTGCAATGGTGATGTTTCTTCTGATAATGTTGAATGTTAAGGAAAGAGCTCATTTGCCCATCACCATGACAGCCAGCAGGTAGATAAGATTGCAGATATCAATAGATATTTCAAATGCATCGGGAGATATCCTACTTTTAAGTGCCCCCCCCCTCCCCACTGAGCTTAGCACTCTGTCTTATCTTTTCTTGCTTTATTTTCTCTATAGAACAAATCACTACCTGGCATACTATATGTTTACTTAATGTAAACAAAAATTTTTGCTTCTCTCCCTCTCTTACACACACACCTGGTATGTTCATGAGGGCAAGAATTTTATTTTATTTTTGCCCATTTTGCTCCCTGCTGCATCTCTTGTACCTAGCAGAATGCTCAGCGCAGAATAAACCACTTAATAAATAATTGTTGAACGAATGAAAGTCTTGGAAGATTCCAAGACTATTCTCTGAAGTGAGAATTTTTACCTTCTCTCTCAGCCTGCATAGCTAGAAGCCAGGTCACCTGACTTGCAGTGAAGTCTTACCCTTCATAGAGCAGAGTCTGAGAGATCTGGCAAATAGCTCAGGGACACAGTGAAGCCTAAGGGTCAGAATCACTGAGAGACATTTGGCAACACTGGGCTTAGTCTTCACCTACTAAATCGATATCCTAGACATGATTCGGGAAACAGATGCAGAGAACAGCCTGAGAAATTCCGGGTACACCAGGCACAACTACCAATTGTTTTTCTTTCTCTTCCTCAAACAGTTCAAATCAGGATTTTCAGCTAAGTGAAGGAGAAGGAAAAAGAACAAAATCTCAAACAAAGCCAGTTATGGACAAATGCAATACAATTCCACAGTAAGGAAATACTTTGTGTCTCTTTAAGGGGACATTTCTTTGCAGAACGATGGCATGGGGTCTAAGCCCTTCCCTAGGTACACATATGCTTTGCACAGGAGCATATTTTCACTGGGCACCCATTCTGTCCTAAGCTCTGTGCTGTGAACAAGAGAACAAGATAGATGTATTTGCTGCCTTTTCCAAGTTTGAGTCCCATGGTAGATAGCAACTGACAACCACAGTCATGACATTACCATACAGCACATTCCCCTCTAAAAACTGAATCTATTTCAGGTGCTGGCAAACTTTATTGTAAAGGGCCAGATAGTGAATAGACACTTTGGCTTTGTCAGCCATATGGTCTCTGTCACAACTAGTCAATTCTGCCATTGTGGCATAAAAGCAGACAATATGTTAATGAATGAGCACGGCAGTATCCAAATAAAACTTTATTTACAAAAATAGATGTAAGGGTCCTGGATGGGGCATGTAGGCTGTTGTTTTCTGGATCCTGCTCATTGCTTTGTTGCCTCATAGTCAGATTCTAGAGCTATGATTCAGATAAAGCTATTGTTTTGGTTTCAAATGCAATTTGTATACAAAGATTTAGGAAAATATGGGTTGGTCAAAGAATACTGAATCCCAGTTTTAAGATGGATAAGTTCTGGGGATCCACTGTACAGCATGGTGATTATAGTAAATAACACTATAGTATGTACTTGAATGTTGCTGAGAGAGTAGATCTTAAAAATGTTCTCACCGCAAAAAAGAGATGGTAGTTACATGAGATGATGGAGATGTCAGCCAAGGCTATGGTGGTAATCGTTTTGCAATATACAAAAATATCAAATCAACACATTGCATACCTTAAACTTACACAATATTATATATGTCAATTATATTGCAATAAAGCTGAAATAAAATCAAGAAAATTAAATATTTGTTTTCGGAATTTCTAGTTGTTGTCTTTGGGAAGGTTAGTCTAATGAAAGTTACTAAAGCATTTTTTTTTTTTTTTTTTTACTAAAGCATTTTTAAAAAAAGGAAATACAGGTTAAAGGCATTCACTGTTCATTTACAGCTTTTCAGCAAGCATTTCTGTCAGGATAAAGGATACAGGTTATACAGAACTTTACCTTTGTGACCATGATTGTCAAATCTGTGGTTAACCCTGGGTCCTGATGGAGATGGCTCTGTTCTGACTCCAGATGTTTTCTGCACATCATTTAGTGCAATAACCAGGGAACAGAATGACCCATTGACCCCTAGCCATGGGTTGTATTTATACCTTGAGGCTGCGTGGCTCAGCTTGCCATGATTATGGCATAAAGAGAGCAAGGCTATCTTGTGTTGGTTCTTTGTTCATACGTCATTGTTCTGACATCCCCATCTCCCATGCTGGATCTCTTTCCCATTGGTGTGAGCTCTCCCTCAGTGTTGATCTATTGGTGGTCTAGTTGAGCCCTGTGTTATTTGTCTCCAAATACCCCTCTCCAGATCCACTCTCCCTCTTCTTCCACAGTTCTTCACCTTGGAAGCCTAATCCTGACTTTTATGGACTACACCAAAGCAATCTCAATTCTCTTTGCTCACTTCTGGGTCCAGCCAAAAAGCATTTCTAACAAGAAATCTGGGGAAGGAAAGAGAATGAGGATGGGGTATTTATTCTCTCAATTCTCTTCCTATAAGGTCACCTTGGGAGGGCTACATTCCTTGATTGAGGATGGGTGCTCCTCTCAAAGCAACCAAGAGCCTTGGGCCTTCCAGATGCTGTAGGCACTCCCTCTCATCTCTGCCCCAGGTCTAGAGACCTGCACAGTGCTACTGCTACTAGCTCAGGTGCCTACACTCTCCCTGTGCTTCCCTTCTACTCCATCCACACCTTTGAATCTTATCACTTTATAAATACATTTTCCTGGATAATCTTCATTTGGTGGTACTATCAGTTCCTGTGCAGACACTGATTGATGAAACGAATGTGTACTATTGGCTGCACCATTATGATGCACTCTGGCAGGGAGCCCAAAGGCTATGGAGAGACTTCTAGAAGCTTCTTATAAAAGCTCACTCCAATACAGCAGTTCTAATTGTTAAGTCATCCAAACATTGAATCCCCCTGAATATCGTGTTTTCTTACCAAGAGTAGATAAACATAAGCCTTAATTAGATGTCATATTGATCTGCAGGGTGTGACATATGATAGCCAGTCTACAAGGGCCATGAGTATGACCATAAACCAGTCACAGGAGCTCCTACTCCTGAGGCAGAACTCACAAGCCTTAGCAATTCAACACCTCTGAATCTCAAGCCAAGCACAGTTTTCAAGCCGTTTTGTAGATTCCAAAGGAGAGGTTTCGAGAAACAACTTGCAGTTTAATTTAGCTGGAAGATCTTAGCATCAAGTTTCCCTTATAGAGGTGGTTTGTGTGGTGATTAAGGACAGATTCTGGAGCCAGCTCTGTGTTCCATCCCAGTTCTGTGTGATGTGATCTTCAGAACACACCAGTGATATGATCTTAAGCAAAATGGCTTAATGATTTTTGGTCTGTTTCCTCATTTCTAAAATAGGGGCTGATGTGAGAATTAAATTGGTTAATACTTGTAAAATATTGGGAATAGTATCTGATACATAATAAGTACAATAGGTATTAACTATTACTATTATTGAAGTCTAAACTTTTCTTACCATTTTTTTGTGTTGAAATCTGCTTGGTTATACTTGGAAGACCTCTCCCCCCCAGATGTACCCACCTTTTCTTTCTTTCTTTCTTTTTTAATTAAAGGACCATTATGTCCTTAAAGGCACAATGACCTGGTATGCTCTGCAGAAATGTTTACATTGGGTCATAATTTCCTGGTTTAATTTACCACTCAGCCAGCAAGGGTAGAATGTGCCTATCCCCACTCTGTGGTTCATCATGCTAGAGAAGGCATAAGTGAATAGGAAAAGCCCAGTACTGACCTTCATGAGAGTGGAAAAACACAGCTCAGGCTGAGAGTCAAATGTCTTCACAATGACATTGAATTTAAAATCAAGCCACTTGAGAAAATTCAGCTGTAAGCATGGCCTTCTCTCATCAACCTGAACATAGGAAGCTAGCTGCAATCAAGCTGAGACTAACTCAGACTTTTCCCATCAAGACCCTTATGTTCTCTCTATAGATTCTCTTGATACAAGAGTAAATAGACTATCACAGGTCCTTAGCACCTCTACTCTGGAAGAGTCTTCTATCAGCATGAATGGATTTTTAGTTTAAAGTGCTTAAAATCAGGAGCAAAAGACTTTTGATTACTTTTTCTATAATAAGCATGTACTGATTTTCTTTTGAGAACTAAAGATTTTTCAATTAAAAAAAAAAAAACCTCTATGGTTGCAACAGAGAGTATCCTTCTTAGAGTCTCATGAAGCACATCATAAATAGGACACATCACAAGTGGACACTAATTGCACTCAAATAATGTGTCTAAAAACAAATGGGAAAATTCTTAAGTGTTCATGCTTTGTTTTTCAACTTTGAGAACTGGGAGCCCCAGGATGAAGGGGTAGACTTCTGAAGGTCATTCAGGCAGGCACACATAAGAAGTATGAACTTATAGAAGGAAGTTGAAGATGTCAGCAACAGTACTTTGACCATGAATCAAACTGTAAAATCTGCAGAAAATGCAGTTAAAATTGTATGACATTTCTTCACTTGCTTGGTTTGGAACACTTTGTAGAAAGTTGAAGTCAACACTTAAAATTTAACTAAACTTATCCATTCTTCTACCCTCGTTCTCTAGCAGAAGAGAAAGTCCCTGCTTCTACCGAAAGGATCAATGGAGGGTAATGCTTGATTTACCTGGATCTCCTGGATCAGTCTGAGATCTGGAAAGCAGTCTGCATATCTTCTCAATCTCTATGTCCAGAGAGCCATGCATAGTGTATTTACATAGTCATTGCAGAATAAACTGTGATGGATAAATGGGATGAATGAAGACAATAAAATTTGGGATGAAGGAGGCACAAACCTCCAGTTACAAAACAAATAAGTCACAGAGGTGAAAAGTATGGCGTAGGGAATACAGTCAATAATAGTATAATAATGTTATAGGGTGACTACACTTACTATGGTGAACATTGAGTAATGCAGCGAATGGTCAAATCACTGTGTGGGGACATCTGAAACTAATATGACATTGTATGTCAACTAAACCTCAATAATAATAATAAAAAAAGAAAGCCACTGATGTATGGAATGTGTCACAGGAATCTAGAGAAAAATCTCAAAATTTCTTGAAGTTTCATTTAAAAAATTTGAGAGTAAGGAAAGTAGTTAAGATAACTAAGAAAATGCTTTCACTATTACTTGCAATAAAGGGTATAAGAAAAGGAACACATTTTCTGTACCAACGTGAGCTCATTTAGGACATGAAGTATTTGTGGTTCAGAGGACCATCTATGAGTCTCAGGCAGTTATAAACCTCTGGTCTCTAAAAAAAATAAAATAAAAAAATGAAAATAAACCTCTGGTCTCATGGGTAAGACTGGGGATTCGGACTAGGTGATCTCCAGGTTACCTTCAAGTTCTATGATATTAAGTATAATGATTAAGGATGAAGCAGGTTAGAATTTACCAAGGTCTAACAATGGTTTAAAATGTGAGAAAGCAAATAAATAAATAGATAAATAAATAAATAAATAAATAAATAAATAAATAAAATAAAATGTGAGAAAGCTCAGAGTACCTGGATGGCTCAGTCAGTTAACCATGAGACTCTTAATCTCAGCTCAGGTCTTGATTTCACGGTTTGAGATCAAGCCCTGCATAGGGCTTAAAAATAAAATAAAATGTGAGAATGCTTAGTAATCAGCAAGAAGGCCACTGGGTGTTAATTTATTAAAATATCTAGTTTTCTGATACCTTCTTCTACTCTACAAAATGATGTATACCATTTATGCTTAAATTAAAGTGAATTCAAATTGATTTATCTTTAGCAGATAGTTCTTGAGATTCTTGTCCAACATATCACAAAACTTAGCTAGACATTATTCTTTTAATATCCATAGCTGGATTCTAAGAGAGATTGGGAATGACTTCTGAGAAATTTTTCAACTAGGTCAAGCCTGGTGGGTTGATTATCCTATTTACCTCCAACAGGTACACAAGATCTCTCAAATCTCTGTCAATCCTTGATTTAAGTCTCTATTTCCCACCTCTGAGCCAATGTTTCCACTGTCCAGGCTTACCACTTTGCAAACTCTATAGCTCCCTGCCAAAACCAAATGCTATCTTTTTTCTCCCCCCGGACGATTAACTTGCACAATCTTGGACCGTAATATACATTTAGATGCCAGCAATGTTTTAGCTCCTCTTCTATCAACGTTGTCCCTCCGCCCAGGGCTAAAAAAAAGTCAGAAAGATCAGTGCCAAATAATACTGAGCTTTTCATATTGATTCTCCTTCTTAAAATTAATTTCTTTACAGACTTCTGAATATTTTATTTGTCTTATGTCTGCTTTTTTTCTTCTTCTTGAGTTCCCCTCTTTGTATCTTCTCAAACACTGTAAAGACAATGGGTGTGGATTTAAGATTTGTTCTGCTATGTCTGATTTTTTTGCTTGGGCCCTAGAGATTTCTGACTTGCTAAAGGTCAGTGTGTGTGTACATTTGTAACACAAATACCCAAAATAAAAATCCCACAGTATTTGATTTTTATTCACTTTTCAAGGCAACTGTCCAAAACAGGGTAATTTAAAATATTTAAGTCTTCTTTGTGTATCCATACAGTTACTGCGCTCAGCAAAATCTACCCTAATTTGTTTCTGATGCAATACAGGAGATTCTTGACAAATTGTAATTTATGTTTTTTCAATAGTTGTAATTATAACATTTGTTGTCACAAACTCTTATTCAAAAAGGACACAGAGAGCCATAAAATGAAAACAACCAGGCTTTCATGTACTGTTTAATGCCAGTAATGTTCCAATGGACAACCTGAGACCTTGTAAGATCTTGAGCTAACATTTCAATCTACAGAGATTCAGATACAATCTATATTCACAATCTAAGATTATGTTCAGAGCTCTTTCAGATAAGGTACATTTTATGAAAAGATTTCAGTTACTGGGAATGTGTCAGCTGTCTTTGGTATTTATGGTAATATTGGTGAATCAGAATATTCATATTTACCAATTTCTGGTAAATATTCAGTTTACCAGAAAACTCCATTTCTCACTCTCCTGGGTAGAAAGGAGGAATGAGGTGGGGCAGGGCCCAGGAGGAAACCCTAGAGAAGCCAAACTAGCAAACTAGCTTTGAACACACCCTCTGGTCTGTTATTCCAATTTTAGCCATTTGTTTTCACTCACTTTGTCATGAACTTAGTTTTTTTCTGTGCTGCTATGAGAGTACATTTTATCTTCTAAATACGACACTTCTTTAAATTGCACACTGCTTTCTATCTTTCTATTTAAAATTTTGTTCTGTAAATTTAGTTCTCTGGGGGCAAAGCCTGGATTTTCCAGCCCTAGCCACAGGTATGCCAGGAATTACTCAAAACAACACTTAACAATTGTCCCCATTGTTCAGTTGAGATAACCAAGGTTAGTAGAGGTGAAATAATGTGGACAGAGTCAAGATCTATAGTTAGCAAGGGAGTTAATTGGAATTTGCACCAAGATCTGACGTGTCTCGAGGGCCATGCTCGATGCCTCAATAGTATAGAAAATTATTATATACAGGTACTCTCCAATTTTCATTTGATAGAATTTTCATTAACAAGAATTCAGATAACTGTGACTCGCAATTATTTTTTAATTGAATTTCTTTTTTAAGAGAGAGAGAAAAATTACAAGAGTGGTTGATAACTTTATTAATAACAGTTAAAACATAAACATGTATGTATACAATTCCAGGGAATAAATAGTCTGTCATTCCCCTGAACCATATTAGGCCTAACATTCTATTCTCTAATATTACAAATATTTTACAATGACTAATATTTTTGGAGATAACCCCAAGGCTTCTAGATAATTGAAATCAATGTCAAAGCATTATTAAAATTAATTAAATAATACTAACACAGGAAAGTAGTCTTATCTATTTCATTTCATTTAAAGAATGTTTAGATTTCTTGATTTATAGAAGTCTAATTGTTCTCAGAGATGTTACTTCAAATAACATATATTTTCTGTTATTAATAAGTAAATACCTATTGTAGAATATTTAGAAAACATACAAAAACAAATTCAACAAACCAGAGATACTGTTATAATTTCTTTCTGTCATAAGTAGATACAGGAATCTACATGATTTTAACTTACAAAGTTGAGATTTTACAATATATATATTCTTTATTCTGCTGTGATTATTTTATCATGCCATTTATAATTCTTTATTTGCAAGAATATAGATAGCCTAAGAATTTTAACGTTGGTATATTTACTTAATAGTTTTTTTTTTGCATATTTGAGTTGTTATATATAATACATCAATTAATATATTTACTCCTGTCTATCTTTTTTTCAAGGTTAGATTCCTGGAAATAGAATTATCGAGTCAAAGGCAGAAACATTTTTGAGGTTCCTGATAGGTATTTTAAAATTACTTTCCGGTAATTTTGGAACATTTTTCACTCTAGGATCTACTTCACCAATACTGGCAATGGGTATCATTGTAGCCTGTAAAGATTCACAGTGTGGCTTCATTGCAAATTATTTGCTTTACCAGGTTTAAAAAGTGATTCTCTTTTAGTTCATGGAACATGTTTTCCTGAAGGTTCTGTTGTCTAATGTAATAACAGTGTAAATGTGGAAGCTGTTGTGCTAAGAGATAAAATAATCTCTTAATTCTAACCACCCTTTGTTTTTATATATATTTTATATATAAAATAATAATTTTCTAGATGAAAAAATATTATCTCAGAAAAGTTTAGCCACTTGCCCAAGATAACCCAGCTAGTAATTGGTATAGCTTCAACCAGGTCTGAGTCCAAAACATGTGATATTTTATTTATTTATTTTTCATCAATCACTTTGAGATCAGGCACCCATGATTCGTTGCCCCTCAACATTTCTCTACATTATTAAGAGGTTCTGATTTCTTTCCATTTATTTTCCAGATGAACTATATAATCATCTTATCAATTCCCTCAAAACTGGCATTTTGACTGATGTTGCATTGCTTTGGTTTGCTTTTTTTCCCCAATAACGAGTTAATGTTGAATTGTGTATATTTGTGTTCCTTTTTATTATAGTTATCATAGTTTTCTAATTAATTTTCTAAGGTTTCCAAATAGACAATTATGTACCTGTGGTATTTTTTTCTCCTAGTTTCTATTTCTTTTTTTTTTTTCTTTCTTTTTTTAAGGATTTTAAAAATTTATTTATTTTAGGGGGGTAGGGGCAGAGAGAGAGAGAGAATTTTAAGCAGCCTCTGAGCTGAGTGCAGAACTGATCACGGGGCTTAATCTAATGACTCTGAGATCTGAAATCATGACCTGAGCTGAAATCAAGAATCAGAGGCTTAACTACCAGAGCCACCCAGGAACCCCTTCTAATTTCTAGTTCTTATCTAAGTCTTTCTTGATTCAGTGAGTAAAACTTCTAGAACCATGTTAAATATTGATGATACAGTAATTATAAGAAACATCTCTCTCTCTCTCTCTCTTTTTTCCTTTACCATTATGGAATTATTTCTATACTTTGCCTTCAAGTTAATGTGGATGTGTGTGTGTGTGTGTGTGTGTGTGTGTGTGTGAAACTATGGTAAAATATAGGGACATTGCAGTTAGTAGAAATCCCAACTTGACTTTAGCAGCTTTATTTTAAAAAATTTTTTATTTAATTAATTAATTTATTTGACTTTAACATTTCGACAGTTTTTGGTTTTTAGTATTTTCATGGCTAGTTTAATGGGGAACCGCAAACAGGTATATTGACCTAAAAACTTGCTGCTATTGTAACTCTGAAATTGAACACATAAATTTTATAAAGATTTTCAAGAAATGGTGTAATATATTATTGCCTAATTAACTTTAAAATTCAATTCACTTCCCTAAGCATCTTAGTCTTCTGAGGTAAAATTATAATTGGCTTTTCGTAATTAAATTTATCCCACACTCCATTATTTTTCATTATACATGCTATTTCCAACTCCCACTAGAATGTATAGCTTTCCAGACCCAGACTAGAGAAAGTCAAACTTGGAGTTAATCAGAAAAAAACTCCTGAACTGAAAGTCCACCATCTATCTCACTCCAGTGCCCTGGAACCCACTGATTTCTGCTGTACAACAAGAGGACTTGGTGCTGGCTGTTTTCCTACTCTGAGCTCTAACTGACATCATGGTCAAGTCTAGCTAGAGGACTATAAGGAACTGTGATTTTCTGAAGATAAAAACATATAGGCTTGTCTATTAATGGGTAATGGATAAAGAAAATGTGATGTATGTATATGTGTGTGTTTATAACATATATAATATGTAATATTATTTCATTATATATACCTATATATATAATGGAATATTATATATGTAATGGAATATTATTCAGCCATAAAAAGAATGACATCTTGCCATTTGAGGCAACATGGATGGACCTTGAGAGAATTATGCTAAGTGACATAAGTCAGAGAAAGACAAATACCATATGATATCACTTATATGTGGAGTCTTTAAAACAGCAAATAAATGCAGAGAATAGATTTTTGATTGGCAGACAGAGGCGGGGTGGGGAGGTAGATGAAATGAGTGAAGGTGGCTAAAACATACAAACTCTCAGTTATAAAATAAATAAGTCCAGTATGTAATATACAGCATTTGACTGCAGTTAACAATACCATATTACATATTTGAATGTTACGGAGATTCAATTTTGAAAGTTCTCACCATAAGAAAAAAATTTTGTAGCTATGTATGGTGATAAATGTTGACTAGTTATTGTGGCGATCCCTTTGCAATATATGCAAATATCGAATCCTTATGTTATACACCTGAGACTAATAGAACATGATATGTCAATTATAACTCAATTAAAAAAATATAGGCTTATAGTGGTGGATATATGTCACTACACATTTGTCAAAACCCATAGAATGTGCAACATCATGGGTGAGTTCTATCGTAAACTAATGGACTCTGGATGATAATGATGTGTTAACATAGGTTCATTGATTGTAACAAATGTACTACTCTGGTGTGGGATGTTGATACCGTGGGAGATGGTGCATGCGTCGAGAGCAGGGAGTGTATGGGAGCTCTCTATACCTCTGCTTATTTTTTCTGTGAACCTATAACTGCTCTAAAATTATGTCTCTTACAAAAATGTATGAAACAGATAATGTCAATTATGTCTAAATAATAAAGAAATAAAAGAAAACACACACACAGTCCATATGGACTTAGAACTCTCAAACACTGCTCTGATGCCATGCCTGGAGTGCCCATGGACTCCAGCTCTGCCTCTAGATGTTGAATGTCTAGCATCTTCTCACAGGACATCCTCCGTGTCATGGTGTAGGATTCTGAATCCAATGAGGCTAATTTCTCCAGACAGTTCTCTACTCTTTCCTCCGTCTTGCTGCCTCTACGTCTGTTTCTTCTATTCCTACACTTTCAGTGTACTTCATTCTACCTGTAATGAGAGATCTGAGGAGGATCTTCTGTAAAATAATATGAGCTCTAAATTCTGAGGCACCTCACAAGGGTCCTATCTTCATGCATCTCATTTTAAAAAGTTCACTTGCCATCAATTGGTAATATCACTGTGCCTGAGAGTAACAAAAACCCTCATCTTTCTGGAATACTTTAAGTAGGATTATTTCAAGACCTGCCCCTTTGCTGAAAATCCAGAAAAGTATCGTATAAACATTAAGCATTGGAAAGAGTAAATAAGTGGCAGGGATCACAAGACTAACAAAGAATAGTCCCCACTATGTAGTTGATGGTATCCTTTGCTGCATCATACAGTGTGTCCTGTATGAGGATCCACAGAAATATCTGGAACAAATCTCCAGAGTTGGTTAGCTTTTAACTCAAGAACATTTTGAATCCTTTAGTTTTGTTTTCCTCTTGCCTTTGGCTGCCAGGGAACTCTGTATGAAGAGCTCAGCTTTTAGAAATTTAGGACCATCAGCGTGCATTGTGAATAATAACTGTACCCTTGTTTTTTTTTTCTAATTTTTTTTTTTTTTTTACTTTATATTCCCTTTGCTCTTCTTTCTTAGTCAACTTATGTGGTATACATTCTTGCAAGGGGGCATCTGGGTGGCTCAGTAGTTGTTGGTTCAGGTCGTGATCCCAGGGTCCTAGGATTGAGTTTCCACACAGGGCTCCCCGCAGGGAGCCTGCTTCCCCCTCTGATTATGTCTCTGCCTCTCTCTGTGTCTCTCATGAATAAATAAACAAAATCTTTAAAAAAAATATTTGAATTATTGCAAGCCCCCAAGATATTGAAGGAGAGAATACTTCTTAAAGTGACAGTTTTCAGTATGCGTGTCCCTGCCTTTGCAGATTTTTGTTTCGCCAGTTTAATTACATACTGTCTTCCCTCTGCCATTTGGTACATGCGTGGATCATATAAGGTCACGGAATGCAACACCAATGCAATGTTAGTTTAAGTCAAGCATAATTAGGAATCAAAGTTTTCAGAAAAGCATGTCATATAGTAAATTCCAGAAGCAAATGAAAAATGACTTTGGTATTTACTGTATTATTACTAACACTATTATTACTTGTGCTATTTTTTTCTTTTTCTGGTAGGAAATATATTTGAGAAAAAAAATCCAACCAAGATTTTGTCTGGAAAAAAACTTCATAACACAGTACATGAATCAGTCAGATTGTTGCTACATTCATCCTGTTTTTACTGTTTTTGTTTTAATGTGACCATGGAAACATGAAGAGCAGCTAATAAATCCTTGATGATACTCAGGCTGCATTTGATTTTACTGTCATCCCATATCTGCTGTTACTGTTGGGTTAATTACACATAATTTACCAGATGGCAAGAGTGGGCTCATGTCATATAATTTTTTATTCAGATCTGTAAGTGTATTGTATATAATAGATACTTCATATTTGTTGAATGAATGATTGTGAGAATAGATGAATGAATGGCTGAGGAGTGAAAGTAACCAGGCTCAAGCTTCAACAGGAGTATTGGCAAGCCTGTTGAAAGGAAGGGAATTCTACTGTGGGCAACTCAGAATCCACATCAGAAAACACTTGTTCAAAAGAGAACTCAACATTCTCTTAATGTTGGGGGTGCTAAGACACAGCTTTCCACTTCTAGCATTCCTGTGAAGAAATATATTTAAAGGTGAATTCTTCAGGTGCCTGGCTGGCTCAGTCCATAGAGCATGCAACTCTTGACCTTGGGGTTGTGAGTTCAAGCCCCACACTGGGTATAGGGATAATTTAAAAATAAAATCTTTTAAAAAGTTGAATCTCTGATTAGGGTCTCTGATGAGATGCCCTAAAGGTTTGTAGACACCTGAGTGTTAGCTCATGGGCTAACTGGTTTCCATCACTCTCTAAGGACTATAGGAGTGGAGGCTGAAAATGAACCAATCTCCAGGGAAGGGAAACAATTCAATATCCAAGCTCCATCTCATACATACAGGACTGGCTATATATTTGAGAAATCTAGTGGGTAAGTGCCAAGTCCCTCATTCAAAAGTATTAAGAATTGTAAGATTGTGGCAACAAATCATTAAACCAAACATGGAGTCCTTAAGTTCAAGTCCCTTTATGACTACACAGATTACAGGCACATGAAACTAGCATGGGTGTTCTTAGACTCTTACTTTTTCTAAGCAAAGAAAATTGAATAGGTCTGACACAAAAGATTGTTACTGCAATGTAGGGTCCTTGAATAGAACTTTCTGCTATGATGGAAATGGTCTCTATCTACACAGCCTAAGAGGTAGCCATTGACTACCTATGACTATTGAGGACTTAAAATATGGCAATGTGAATTGAAATTCAAGTAGTTCTACTTGTACTTTAAAGAATTGTACTTTATCTAGTTTTAATTAACGTAAATTTAAATAGCTACATAGGGATGTGGCTAATGGCTGCCATATTGGACATAGAAGTTTAATGATCAACTAGCCTATACACAGTAAAGAAAATAGTTCCATATAGAAAGAATTTGTAACAATGAAAAACAAGCCATGTCTTTTCTATTAACTGTTTTGAGCAACTATATGGGCTAAGTTTGCATGTTATCCCAGTGAAAAGTGGCAGCATAGCTTCTAAACTTCTAAATAGAACAAGACATTTCTTTAAGATCCAGAACTGTGAAACTTGGAGCAGATCCCTGCCTCCAAAATTTACCAAGGAGAGAGTTTCCATGGCAACAGAGGATCCATCCAAATGTAATTAAAAGTGGGTGACTAGGGTACCTATATTGTTCGGTTCTAGCACATTTTACCTTTAATTATATTTTTCTAAGCCACTGATGTGCTGAAATGTCAGACAGTGTTTGTTCAGGACAGAGAATGATAAGTCATTGTAGGAAGAAAGTAAAGAAGACACAGTCATCTTGGAGGAGCATTAGGAATTCTGCAGATACAATAAGACAGGAAGAAAAGATGTATTCTTTGGCTGCTCTGGAATTCTTTCAAGTAGTGATGAGAAGGCTGGCCACTATTTTAGGGTTTCCCACTTCTTAGTATCACATTTCATTTTTGAGGACCCCTACCAGGCCTTACCCTCCACAGACCCTCCCTTGAGTCCCAGGGAGCATCTGCCCTGTTTCCCAAGCCAGGGTCCAGCATCCCAGGCAATCTTGCACGTGGGCGGGGGGTTTCTTTCCACCATTCCCACCTTCCCCAGGCCCTGGCCTTGGCAGCTTTGGGAAGCTCTCCCCACAGACATCAGGACAAACATTAATTACTGATTCTGGTTTAAAGTTAATGATGAAAAAAAATAAAGTTAATGATGGCAGATGATATTTGCAACAACAACAAGAAAAACTATGTCACTTAAAAAATTATATAGTGAAATACTAGTTGTATGAGTGAATGAAGAAAGTGCAGAAAATTTTGAGTTTGTTTTGATTTGGTTGTAAATCACATGTTCCTGAGTGGTGAATGAAAATGCCTGGAATTGCTAAAGTGAACTAATTTATTATGAAAAGAAACAACCAGAGCAACCACCAGGTCAAAATGGTTCTCAAAAGGAAATACTGTTAATGAATTAAGTAGCAATTGTCTGGATTTAGGATGTGGGGTAAATCCAGCTGCACAGGTCCATGGAAGATACTGGTGGCAATGAGACAAAAGGAAGGAGAGAGAAAAGGAAGGAAGGAACTGGGGGACTTGGAAGGGGGGAGGAAGGAAATGAAACTTTAAGTTGGTTTGAGGGGACAATTGATGTCTATCTTAAATCTTTCATTGGGTTCACAGGATAAACTCCATAATTATTTATTTGCTCTCTCTTTTACCACCAGACAGCAGTACCCTGGGCCATATTTATTTTGTATTGGTCACCATAAAAGTGGTGAAAGTTGGACAATTTGAGCAGTAAGCATTATGAGCATCACTTATGTTAAAGGAAAAAGCTCTGAATTAATTCAGTGATTTTTAGCAGGAAAGGGGTGGAGTGCAATCTACAGTGGAAGGAGGCCTCTGAATTTCCAGATCAGAGGAAAGACTGGCTTTTTCTATATATACCCACACATGATTTTAGTGCATTCCTTTGGAGGTGGAGCTTATTATTCCTTTTTTTTTTCTTGAGACTTTCTATATGCAATAAATTTTTGCTAATGGAAGCACATTGTACCTGTGAAGGATGAAGAAGTAGGGCAAAGGCTGAGGCATTGTTTCCATTCTTTTCCTCTTAAAAAATGCCTCTATAGTCTCCTTAAATGTAGAACAGCACCCCATCCTCACTCTACTATTTTTGTCTTTTGAGACAAATGTTTTGAAGCATCTAAACCTATTCTTGTGGAATGTCTCACATTGTGGATTTGTCTGATTGCTTTCCCATGATTAGGTTCAGGATGTGTGTGGCAAGAACACCACACAGGTGACATGGGATGCTTCCCATTGTGTCACAGCAGGGACCCATGATGGGATTTATCCCACTGTGGGTGGTGCTAAGTTTGATCACTTGGTTCAGTTGGTGTCAGCCAGATATTTCTACTATAAGGCTAACTCTTTCCCTTAACAATTAAGAAGTACTTTGTGAAATGATACAATTGACACCACATAAAAATTCCATTTCCCTGTAACATTTTTACCCAATGGTCTTAGCATTCATAGTTGATGCTTGCCTGATTCTACTTTTATGTGAAAAATTGCAAAATGATGACTTCTTGATTTTATCAGTCTTTCTGTTATTTATTAACTAATATCCTCCTTTCAAAGAGGCATCTGGGTTGGCTCAGTGGTTGAGCATCTGCTTTTGGCTCAGGGCATGGTCCTGGAGTCCTGGGATCGAGTCCCACATCAGGCTTTCCATAAGGAGCCTGCTTCAACCTTTGCCTATGTCTCTGTCTCTCTCTGTGCCTATCAAGAAAAATAAAATCTTAAAAAAAAGAATGGCTTTATTTTTAGTGACATTTTAATATATTATTATGGATTCCTGGATTCAGGTTTGTTTGTTTTTTTTACCTCAGTTTTTGTTGGATATCACATCCCTTGTCTTAGATATATTTACTAAACTAGTGACCTGTGAAACACTAGTCTTGTGAAATGTTCTGAGAAAAAAAGCATTTTCTGGTCAAATAATTTAGAGACAGAATGAATCTAACATCTTTCTTGAAGCTATATAATGTACATTAGAATATTGAAGATGCCAAGGGGTTCTATAGTAGAAAACTTGCTTAATTTTGTTTAACTGGGTGTTTCCTAAACTTGATCATGAAATCCTTTTTCCTATTTAACACAGACTTAATAATACAGATTTGGTAAAATACATTTGAGGATACACTGGCCAAGTGCCAAACCTGCCAATTAAATATTTTAATATTTCATCAATAATATAAAACAAAGACTAATTAATGATGATAACTCCATCTTTATTTGTTCAACAAACCCTGTATGCTTAAAGTAATTATTCTAGAGGTACCTGGGTGGCTCAGTCCGCTAGGCATCTGACGCTTGATCTCAGCTCTAGACTTGATCTCAGGGCTCTGAGTTCAAGCCCCACACTGGGTTCTTCGCTAGGCATGGAGACTACTTATTAAAAAAGAAAACTAATTATTCTAAAATGATTCTATGCATCAGGTCAACTCAGCATACCACTGAGGAAACAGAGGTCAAGAACAACCCTGAAGTAAAGAAAGATTTCTTTAGAAGAATATAAAAGAAATATAAAAGAAAAGATTGGTACATTGACTTTGTTCAAATTAAAGACTTCTATCAAGAGACTCCAACCAGAGTGTGAAAAGGCAAGCTTTGCATGAGGATGGTATATCAACAAATACATATCCAGAAAATATAAAGAACTACAAATATACAACATTACATTTAAACAATGGGCAAAAGACCTGAACAGATACTTCACAAAAAAAAGGATAACCAATGGCTAATAAGCATATGAATATTATCAGCCTTCAAGAAAAGCAAAGTCAAAACCACAATGACATACCACTGCACACCCACTAGAATGAGTCAAATGAAAAACACTGACAGCACTAGGTATGCGAGTGGGTGTGTGGAGTTGGTAGATGCTGTGAGGCACCGCCTGAATCCCCTTTCAATAAGGCGATTGTTGCCTCAGCTGCTGACAGTGTGGATGGCCTCCACCTCCAGTCCTTCACAGACCTCCTAGGCTGCATCTTGTCCAACATCACAGTGACTGGGTGGATGGAGGGCATAAAGGATTAGTCAACTTGACCCAACTTGGGACAATTCTGAGGGGCCATTCTAATTCCCTGCCCCTCTCCCAGGTTGTTGTTAGCCCTACATGGAAGTTCAGCTTCTCCTTCTGTCCAATCTTATTACTTTCTCCCACAGAAGTGGGAGATCCCAATGGCACTCTGTAATAAAAATTTGGCACACTAAACTCTGTCACAGAACCTGTGTCCCAGTGTAAATTGGTACAACCACTTGAGAAAACTGTCTACCAAAGCCAAACAACCAGCATACCTGGGATCTAGGAGTTCCACCCTTAGATAGTTACCTGGGGAAAAATAAGCATTGTGCCTGTCCACTAGGAGTTACATAGAAGAATGTTTAAAGCAACTTTTTTTTTTTTTTTTTTTAAGATTTCATTTACTCATTCATGAGAGTCACAGAGAAGCAGAGACATAGACAGAAGGAGAAGCAGGCTTCCCATGGAAAGCCAGATGTGGGACTCAATCCCAGGACCCCAGGATCAGGATCTGAGCCAAAGGCTAATTCTCAACCACTGAGCCACCCAGGTGTCCCTGTTCAAGCAACTTTATTCATAACAGACCCAAACTAGGAGAAACCCAAATGCCCATTAACTGCAGATTGTATTAATAAAGTATGCTCATAAACAAGAACATTATACAATGGTAAGAAAGAACAAACTGCCGATATATGAACAGCAGGACTGAATTTCATAGACATAATGCTGAACAAAAGAATCTAGACACAAAAGAGTACACACTGTGTGATTTAATTATATGAAGTTCAAGAAGACAAAAATAGCCCAAGGTGAAAGAAGTCAGAACAGTAGTTACCTCTGGGCTGTAGCACTGACTGAGAGGAACATGAAGGAGCCCTTTGGAGTGATAGAAGTGTCTTATATCTTCATGCAGTTGATGGTTACATAACTAAAAGTCCATTGAGGTATGCACACAAGTTTGGGGCATTTTACTGTGGGCATGTTATGGATCAGTTAAACAAACAAACAAACAAACAAACAAACCTCAAACTTCAGTAAATTCTTTATTAGCCCATTGCAGAAACTGTTTTGTAGACTGGTTTGGTTAAGGTCCTATGGTAAACTGTGATATTATCATCTCCTGGGAATAGTGGGGGTGGGATGGAGTTGGTAATGAAGTAGTCCTGATTAGTGCATTGACTAGTGCCTCTGCAGCAGAAAAAACACACTTTGGGGCTTGTGGTCTGTTGGGGAAAGAGAAGGACCCTCCAGGTCTCATGCTCCTAACTTAATCAAAGGGCTCTTCCCATTCAGATATTTACCACCAGATCTTATCAGCTGTTATTAATTACCAAGGCTCTCTGAGAGAAAATTTCTGTAGGGAGGAAAATAATCTCATTTCATGGGGCTGTTAGGATAGTCCATAAACCAATCAGTTAATCTGCAACCAGGTAAATGCAATGAATTGACAGTAAATCATCTGTCACCAGAGACTCAACCTGCTTTGTTCCTGAAAATTATGAACCAACTTTACAATGAAAAAAAAAAGGCTTCAGATATTTACAATTCTTAAAATTAATTTTATTAATTTATCTGATCAGCGTTGACTAAGAGAGGCTAAAGAAGTATCAGGTTAAAACTCAACCCTCCCAACCACTCACTGCAAATAGCAGAATTTCCTTTGAAAACTGCACTGGTATGGGACATTTGGGAAATGTATTTGGGAATCGATTTGGGCATAAAATTGGGAAATATCCCAAATGGCTATTTGGGAAATTAGTTTACTTTAATTGGGTAAACGAAATTTAACTTATGCCTATGTAATATTCAATACTTAAACACAATTAGTTCTTGCCCTTCTAATGAGCATTATAGTTGATAAGGACTTCTTATATGTCTGTGGTGTACTGGGCTTTTTTTCTAGATATAGTGGTATGGTATGATGGTAGGAGAGGAATTGAAATCAAGATAAATGGGAAAAAAAAGAGTATACACTGAAACAGATTGTGGATTATAATTCTCTAAATAGGGTGATAATTTGGAATAAAATTCATAATAATATGTGGTAGGTGGCCTTTCAAGGTGGCATCCAATGATCCTTGTCTCCTGATATTCATACCTGTGTCAGTCATAGTTCTCCAAAGAAACAGACCAATAGGATGTATGTATGATGTATCTATCTTCTATTTATATAGAGAAATTTATTACATGGCTTGGCTCATGAGATGAGGGAGGCTGGCAAGTCTGAAGACCTGCAGTTGAGTCAGCAAGCTGGAGACCCAGCAGAGCCAATAATGCAGTGCCAGTCTGAATCTGAAGGCCTGAGAACCAGGAGAGCAAATGGTATGATTCCAGTCTGAAGACTGGCAGACTCAAGGCTTAGGAAGAGCCAATGTTTCATTCAGTTTGAGTCTGAATGCAGGAAAAAGCCAATATTATAGTTCAAAGGTAGTTGGGCAGGAAGAATTCACTTTTATCTGGAGAAGGTCAGCCTTTTTGTACGATTCAAGTCTTCAGTGGATTGGAAGAAGCCCACCTCCATTAGGGAGGGCAATCTTACTTTACTCAATTGACCAATTTAAATGTTAATCTCATCCATGGATGCCCTCACAGAAACACCCAGAATAATGTTTGACCAAATATCTGGGCACCCTATGGCCTAGTCATGGTGACACATAAAATTAATCATCCTGAGACTGTTGTGTGATGTCTTTCTTTTGAGTGTGGGATGAACACAGTGACTCGCTTTTAAATAAGCAAATTGGGTGAGGTGTATCTTCTGAGACAAACATACAAGACTGTGATTCTGTTTTGCTCATATTACTCTCTTGCTTTCACTTGCTGGCTAGGATGAAGCGAGCTGCCATGTTGTGAGCCTCCCTATGGCCAGGCCCACATAGGCAGCCTCTGCCTGACAGCCAGTGAGGAAGTAAGGGCCTTATTGTAACAGCTCTAGAGAAGCTGAATCCTGTCAATAGCCACTGAAGGATCTTAGCAATTGATCTACCTTAAGTGATGCCTTCAGGTGACTGAACGCCCAGTCCACAGCTTGACTGCAGCCTTGTGAGTGACCAGAGCCATGTCTAGACTCCTGCCCCACAGAAACTGTGAGATAATAAATGTTTCTTGTTTTAAGCCACTAAGTTTTGGGGTCATTTGTTACACAGCAATAGGTAACTGACACAGAGTGTGTAAATAACTGAAAGGTAATGAATAATGAAACAAATGAAATAAATTGAGGGAAAACATATTCAAACTTAACTTTCAAAAAAGGTGTCATTGGGCACTGGTGGAGAAAAAGCTGCCCCCTAAATTTCCATCTGTGTTCTACTTCCAAAAGGAGGATGGCTGTTGGGAGGACAGTCAGATTAAGCCGCCTTTGGCCCTGTAGCAGGCTGCCCAGGTGACACCTCCAGGATAAAGGCCAGATCCTCCCTGCTCTTCCCTTTACTCTTGAGTAAAGTGAAATGAGTCTGGAGGTAGCTCCCCGCCTGGAGTGTCCTCCTTCTGTGAGCTGCCTCCCCTTCCCCCAGTCAGTCAGGCCCTGGGGAGGATGGCCCAGGGCAGCATCGTGCTAGGTGCTGGACCAAATTCACTTTTCTTCCTTCAGTTTTTCTTGTTAGCAGAGGTGTTCTCGCCATTGCATCACAGAGGCAAGATTCAGGATTTGGATTTAGGCTTCAAGACTGATGTAGACAGAGGCCTTTGGTCAGCCTCTCCTAGGCTCCTATAGCAGATCCGAGTGTGTTGGGGTCCAGGCAGTGTACCAGAGTTCTGCACTGCAAGTTTAAAAGGAAAGCTCCAGCAAGTAATTGTCGTTCCCTCCCCCTGGTGTTTTAGGGTGTGTGTGTGTGCACGCACACGTGTGTGCATTTGTGTGTGTGTCATTGTGTGAGGGTGGTTTCACACGGGCTTGTATCTCCCTCAGGGATGACATGGTGAGGATCAAGGATAGGATTCAGGGATTCCAGGATATTTTGGATAATGTTCCCTCAATGACACCCCTAACTCATCATTTCCTGATAGAGGCCAAGGTCAAGGACACTGATGAGTCAGCATTTTTCAATGTGGTACCTGAAATAGAGTTCCTTCTGCCCTTGTCAGCTTTGCTGGTATCCCCAGACTAGCGCAGCACCCCCAATGCCCACGGTTCAGAGCCAGCCTCTCACAAATCCTATTGTTAGCCTGCATGCTTCCTTAGGAAGTAGACACACTGTGTAGCAGCGGAGCCCTGGAGCCCTGCTCTACTGTCATCTACCCCCATCCATCACACAGCCTCCTCAAAGTTCCCATGATGGAATAATTCAGGCTGGTCACACTGGCCTTGGGAAGCACAGACCCAGCTATAGCTTGTGCGCTGTGCCCAGGACTTTGGCTTGGCCGGGGTTACTGGATTTCTGGTATGTAAAAGAAGGGAAATAATAACATTATTTCTTTCCAGGGAGCTAATGTGTATGTGCCTTGATGTAAAGGGAAAGGCAAGAAGACAAGACTGGGACTATAGACTGAATGTTTGTGTCCCTGCAAATTCATCTGTTGAAAGCTAATCCCCAAGGAGATGGTATCAGAGGTGAGGTCTTCTGGAGGGGATTGGGGTGTGACAGTGGTGCCCCCAGGAATGGGATTGGTGCCCTTACAAAAGACAGCTCAGAGAGCTTCCTTCTCCCTTTTGCCATGTGAGGACACAGTGAGAAGTCACCAGTCAGCTGGAAGTGGGCCCTTGCCATACACCAAACCTGCCAGTCTTGATCTTGGATCCCCCAGCCACCAGAACTGTGAGGAATAAATTTTAGTTGTACTAGTTATCCAGTTTATGATATTTTGTTACAGCAGGTTGAATGGGGTAAGACAATTAGGATGTCTTTGATATCAGGGATTGTATGCATATCCTGTCTATGGATTGCAGCACCAGGCCTGATATAAGAGTCACCCTTGATGAGTAAGAGCTGAGTGAGCCAGCAATGGGTGGACACCACTCAAGAGAAAGAATTAACTGTGGGGGAAAAGAATGGATGAAAAGTTAGAACTTGGGTCTACACCTCAACTCTGCCACTTTATTAGTGTAGCCTTGGGTGATTCCTTTTTCTGGTACTTAGAGCCAGTTTCTCAATATAAACATGGAATTATTTATTTCTCTGCCTGTGTGTGTCTGCATATGTACATATGCATAGAAAGACATTTACACCAAATGTCAATGTGGTTGTTTTGGAGATTTGGAAATTGGGTGGTTTCTTCCTTTCTTCTTTGTATTTATTAATATCTGATTTTTAAAGATAAAAATGTAAACCATACCCTAAATGCTGTCAATGTAAACTTGTAATCCTATGATAAAACAATGGAGTCTTTCATACCACTAAGTCTTTGAAATGGAAAGACTTTGTAAAAAAAGTTCCCATAAACCAAATCAAGTAATCATTCCTTCAGTTTCTTTTTTCTCAATTCGTGTGTACTAAATAGGTCTTTGTGTTTAATCTGTCAAGCACATAGTCTTCTACCTTTTTCTTCACTAATAAGCCTTGGAGGAATCTGTAGAAGGTAACATGAGGACTACTGTTGTAAGGAAGTATCAAAAGAAATAACACATCACCTTACCTGTTAGAGCAGCAAATCTTTCAAAAACCTCAAAGAAAAAAGAAATCAAAAGCAGGAAAAAACTAATATTTAAAAAATGTGAAGCCAGTTATCTATTTAACGAATGAAGTGTCACTATGTTTTATATATATATATATATATATATATATATATATATATATATATATAATTTTTTTTTTTTTGAGAGAGAGAGAGAGAGACAGAGAGAGAGAGAGACAGAGAGAGAGAGCATGTGGTGCACACAGGGGTGGATGGGTGGAGGGCCAGAGATGGAGAGAGAGAATCTTATGCAGGCTCCACACCCACCATGGAGTCTGACTTGGGGCTCAGTCTCACAACCTTCAGATCATGGCTGAGCTGAAAGTAAGAGTTGGATACTTAGTCAACTGATCTACCCAGGCACCCCTGCTCTATTAGTATTTATATGTTAACATATATTTTGAAAATTAACAAACACGTTGTTAGCTTTTTTAGGGAGTTTGTGACCATTTTCTGTGCTTCACAGGTCCTGGGGGGCAGATGGGTTCCAAACTGGGTGGCCCTTTATTGCTCCAGCTACGCATATTTCCATTCATGGACTTCTAACAATCAAACAGTGCAACCTGCTTCAAAGTACTTGCTCAAAATACTGCTTTTCTGCAATAAAGATCTTCTCCGAATTGAAATGAGAATTCAGAGTGTCCTTGGGTGGCTCAGCGGTTTGGCGTCTGCCTTCGGCCCAGGGCATGATCCTGGAGTCTGGGATCGAGTCCCACATCATGCTTCCTGCATGGAGCCTGCTTCTCCCTCTGCCTGTGTCTCTGCCTCTCTCTCTGTGTCTCTCATGAATAAATAAATAAAATCTTAAAAAAATCAGTATTCAATAGGTTTAAATACTTCAACAAATGCTTCAAATGAGATGATGAAGCTAACCAGCAGATATTTATTTATTATGCTAAAGTATAGGCACATTTTCCTTTAAATATTTGAGATTCTATCTACAGTGCCTCTGTTATATTCATTCAAATTATTCTTATATTCTAAAACAATGAAGCCTCTAAACTGATGGAATGTTGCCAGAGGATTTCAACAGAGTTTGAAGGCAACATAACCAAAAGGCATAGTTTAAATTGGCTTAGGGAATGAATGGGCTCCTTATCGGAGCAGCTGAAGGCTGTACATAATTAACAGCATCTGTCAACATTCACAGGGCCCCATATAGAACAGGCAGGCCCTCCAGCCCTCCAGAGCAGCAACCTCCAGCTTCTGGTACCTTAAAATCCACAAGACCTAAACAAAAAGACAGCCCTGACCCATCAACAGAAGGACACGGATACATTTTTAGTGATACTAGCAGGACCACAGAGCAACTGCTAATTAATATTAATTATCTAGAACAATTCTGTTCACATTGGCACTGAGACTTCAAATTAGCTATCATAAAAAACATAAAATACTATTTATGGAGATAAGTTTATATTTATAATTACTGATTTTAAAGTCTTTCTTGTGTTATTATTTTTAAGGGGTATGAACATGATTTAATAACCTCCCTTTTTATACGATGCATTCTCAATTTAATTCAGCTTGAATATTTTTCTATCATGAGTATTAAATTCATTCCATGGCAAGTTTTAGTTGTTTTCCTACATATTGAACACATTTCCCTCACAAACATGTACAAAACCAAACCGAACCAAACAAATCCACAGGAAGTTTCATTAAATAAATTTATTTGTTAAAATAATTTAACTCCAAATACAACTGTTGAATTTGCATTGAGTTATAACTACAATTCATGTTTTAATCGAAATGTCAAGGTTTAACAACTGACATTGTTACAAAACAATAAACCGTTGTTCAATTTTAAATGGTCAGTTGTATTAGAGCTCAACAATTAACTGTGAACTATATCTCTGGGAAACCCCAAATCAATAATGATAAGTCTGTTTCCAAAACCCACTGCAGTCATTCTTGAAACCCTGATCAAGATTTAATAGATGCACAATGACACGTTAATTAAAAAAAAAAAAAAAAGACCCCCATAGTCTTTAACATTTGATTGGCAAAGGAGACAAGTAAAGCTTACCAGTGCGAACACAAGGCTAGTGAGAGGAACATCTAACAAAACAAAACAACAAAAACCAACAGCAACAAACAAAATACGCACTTGCACATTCAGACATAACGCAGACAGCATTCCCACTGGAAAACTTCTGAAAACAAACAGCAGACATCCTTAGGCAATATTTCCTTATAAAGAAAAGCAAGTATCAGTAGTTTGACCACAGAAAAGTGATGGCAACTCTAAGCGCTTTGTCAAAAGCTCAGTTCTAATTCTACAAACCAAAGGAGAAAATCATCAAAGCACCTTTCAATAGTTTAAGGAAGAGTTTAGGTAATGCTTTTGATCAGATGCTGGCTTGTTCGGTGTAAATCGAACAGAATGAAAGGCGTCAGTTACCATCACTATCACAGCTTAAAAAAGAACCACCCCGCCCCCCCCCCACCCCAAAGCTGCTGCAACAGAAGAGAAAAAATAATTTTTAAAAAACACTGCCTTTGCTTAAAGTTAAACGAGACAAAATGAAAACAAACAGCTAAAGAAAAAGTGGGTCTTTGGATCAAACCATAACATTTTTTAAGGCATGTTAGAAAACTTTCACTTATCTAGTTGCTAGTCTGATCAGGGCATAAAATCCATCGCGACGCAAGGTCACCGACTTTTCTCTGTAGCCACTGTGACTTCGTGTGCCAACACATTTAATCCTCCTGTTCTTCAGCTTGTTATTAACATCTCAACAAACACATTCATTCAAACTGAGTTATATTCATACCAGATGAAACACCAACAGTAAAAGCACGAGAGGGTTCCCATGTTTCTGGGTATCTTTGATGCTTTGTCACCTAAACACGAAGGGCTGTGTGGAAACACTGATCAAGCAGCCAAATTGGTTCTTATTAACATCTGTACAGTAAAAGCCTGCCTACTTGTCTGACACAAACACTTCAAACGAAAATCTGAATTTGTAGATAATCTTTTTCCACCTTATGTTTTCGCCATACCTTTCGTATTATTTAACTTCTTTTTCTTGTCTGCATAGCGATCCATAATGTAAAACTGTAGTCTTTACAGATGTTTTTAATATGTCATCTTAGTTGTCATAAATTGCTGTTAAATACGGAAATCTAAAAAAAAAGCTCATTCTGAGAAGTTAGAGGCTTCAAATCTCAACCGCTTCACTGACAGATTTCTATTTCTGTAGATAAAATCATACTTCTTGAATCTCTGATTTCTCTAAATGTTTTGAGTCGAATCAACTGTTACAGACAGGAACTGGTTTCAAGGAAATTGGTTAGAACTTTCTGTCCTGTAAACAAGGTGCTTCACAATTGGGGGTTATAAAAAACAAACAAACAAACAAACAAAAAACTATATTGAAGGATGCAAATATTCACAATTCAAAGATTTTTGATAATCCCGGCCTGGTGGTACCCACATACCTGTTTTCTCATCTGTGAAGGGTACTGTCCATCTTTTTTGCTATCCTCTCAGCTCAATGCCAGTTCACTAAACACTTGGGGGCTAGCAATGATTCCAAATAATGTGTAAAAAAACCACACAAATAATTTAAAAGAAAAAAAAGGCTTTTGATACACTATATTCCGCAGTACGGATTCTCAGTATAGGCAATTATCTCTGACTTGTGCCAAATTCTTAGGAACAATAAACACACATGCACACACAAACACACACACTCTTCTCTCAGGTACACACATAAGACCAGAGGTTACTTGCACAAGTGTGTGAAACCAACAAAGTGTGGGGCAAGTACGCAGATCGCAGGCTTAGTGATACTGAGTTCTGAAGGCCAAATTTATCTTCAGAGGATTAGCTCAAGATACTCTCTTCAGCACTTATAACTCTGAAGTTTGCTGAAAACCCTTCTACACTTGATTGTAAAACTTATGAATAGGTTTTTCCTGTGCCATTAGTCATGCAAATAATAAATACTTCACGGCTATGGAAACCAAAAATGTCAGAGCTTGAGCACCTTTCCAAAACAAAATATTCGCTCTAGCTTTATTTGCCACTTCAGTAATCAGGGCAAAATTGTTGTAAGAAAATCTTTATATAATTCCCCAGGAAAATTAAAGATAAAAGGGTTTTTTTGTCCCTTGCCTTCCACTCTATAATTTATGTTCTACTTTTGAGCCCAAATTATTTCACATGGTTATTCAATTTTTAGATGCCTGCAATAAAGCTCTGCTATAGCAAACTGGATTTTGAAAGGTTAGCCAAGAATCACACCACAACCATAGCCCTTAAAGGCAAGAAGGAATTTGCTGCTTTAACAAACGTAAAAATGCAAGATACTTGTACTGTCCTGTGAGGTTTCTGCAAATGGGAACATGTGGATGCAACATGGCTTCATTTTCCTTACACGATGGTACTATAGTTAACTAATCTACCAGAACGCTTCTTGTGAGTAAGGCTAGGCAATCTTCCCATTACAGTTGCTTCCTTCTTGTTCAGTAAAGTAATTAAGACCATCCCTGGTTTGTTAACAGAGGGTGGGTTTGGGGTTTTAATGCGGATCAAACCCTTGTGAGAGCTTCCATCTTCTATGGCAAAGCAGGTGATTTCACACATTCTAAAGCCAGATTGTATTCTTACACAACCTGTTCTGACTTCTGCTCTATCAAGGATTGATGCACGAGTTAGTTCTGCGTCACAAATTAGGATAACATCTACAATTAGGCATCAATTTTGAGAAACAGGGATACATCAGCTCAGGAAAGATTCTCTCCCTGTAATGCTGTTGGCAGGTCAGCTGTTATTATCCTACTTGATGGAATACATTGGTTAGAAGCACTATCTCAAGTCCTGAAATTCAGTACTCTCATAGGAAAATATTTCTCCTTTACTTATTTTTTTTTAAAGAAGACAAAATATTTTAACTGCAAGTGGTCATAGGGATTCTTCTGTTTTCTCGTGATTATTTTAATTTATACAATAGTTGCTTCTGTCAACTCTGTGACAATGCCATCATAAGCTTTCAAAAGGAGATCACCCTGTAGATCGATTGGCTATGCCTTAAAGTTGCAGGTGCATACAGGAGGCTGAGGACCATAGTGAAGACTGTGGTTGCTGAACCCAAACGTTACTCAGAGATATCGACTGACAATCACTGCTCAATGCTGAATGAGGGCTGCTATCTCACTGTAGATTCACAGCACACGTCCTGCAAGCTCTGTGGTCGGGCGGACGAGGTGTGTGTCGCCTATGGTACTGGGCAAGTCCCGTCCAGGACAGCCATGTGTGAATGCTATTGTATGTTACATGCAGAACAGCACGGGTCATCCTTATCAGGCTGTGCAGCATAGTTCATCTGCCTCACGATTTCTGCAAAGAGTTCATCCACCATCGTTTTGCTCTTAGCAGAAGTCTCCATAAAGGGGCAGCCCCACTCTTCCGCAAGGGCTCTGCCTTCATTGGATGACACTTCTCTCTCACTTTCCAGGTCCACTTTGTTCCCAACCAAGATGACTGGCACTTTCTCATACCTACAAGGGAGTAAACGCAACATGTGAATTGTAGAAGTGAGTGCAAAGTTCGACGGCTAAAACGTATTTCCTTTCTTTCCTTTTCTGCTAAAAATATTCTCCTTAGTTGCATGAAAAATTATTTGCTCCACTTGCCTTGACATCTACCTGAGGGCATTTAGGAGCTGCTCTTACAGTGAATCATAAATGGTTTTTCTGAAATGAGGTTAATTCATCAATTATACATCTTTTAAAATCAATTTACCTTTCCAGATATATTTGGAAAATTATTCTCAGAATTTCAGAATAAATCCTGTGAGGTGGATTAATTTAAACTTTTTTTCATTCTAGGAGATGCTTACTCAAATTTCAGTTGATGAGGTAATAGCTCTACTGAGTAAATAGTTTATAATTGTCAGCATTTTACTCTGTTCCACAAATACACACACTGGTCATGTTCAAATAGTTCCCAAGGAAAAAATAGGAGAAATCAATAGGATGGAAACTATCAAATAAAACAATTACATTCTATCCCTTTATAAAACTGTCTAGATTAGCCAGTTGAAAGACGATCATGGTTCTTTTCAGCCTGACAAGGATTAAACATTTCAATCATTAGCTTTATTGATGTTGTCTCTTCTTTTCCTTCCTAATCAGAATAGGTATGTCATAGAATGAAGGTTTGTGCCCCTGTCCTCTATGCTATATGTTGAAACCTAAGCCCCACTGGGATTTTAAGAGGTTGGGACTTTGGGAGGTGAGTAGGTTATGAAGGGGACTGGTGCCCCTTGATATATAAGAGAGAGAGGTGAATACTCCCTTTCCTCTACCACTGTGTGAAGACACAGCATAAAGATGAGTCTATGAACTAAGGAAGCAGGCCCTCACCAGAAATGGAATCTGCCTGAGGCTTCATCTGGGACTTCCAGCCTCCAGAACTGAGAGAAATGAACTCCAATTATTTAAGCCACACGGTCTATGGTATTTCTGTTATACAGCCAGATAGACTAACATAAGGTGTCTGTGAGTTATGGCATTTGGAAAAGCCTCAACCAATAAGGATAACAAAAGGTATGAAAGGAAGAAAGAAAAAAGGCCCTACATCATTTTGGTACCTAAGATGATTCTCTTTACAATGCTTTCTTACCTTGTAAAAATACATGGTGCTACTCTGCATGTTTATTTACTATTTTCATTTATGTTTGTTCTATGAAATGTTGCTAATATATTTTCATAAGGCTATTAGGTTTACTTTAAACATCATTTTAAAAGCTTCTCATGATTTTATAGTATAAATCAACGTGTGTGTGTGTGTGTGTGTGTGTGCTGTCCCCTAAGCAAAATGCATCTCTAATTTATCAAAGAAGTAAACCGCAAAGTTGCACACAAGCAACAACAAATGTGACTGGACACAGCTAATCTCTTAAGACAAAACAGTCATGTGGGTCAAGACTTCACTGGGGCGAGACAGAGTCTTTATCATTCAGGAAACTGAGTAAGGGTGGGTGGTTAATATTCGTGAGAATACTTCCACAATTTTATCATTCTGTTAAAACGGGTCTTTCCTCTCATTCTAATTTGTAGAGTAAATTATATTTCCAACAGAGTCTCACTTTTTTCATTGGCACTAGATCAAACTGAGAATGGTTTCAACAAGAGGGCATGCTCCAGGTGGTGTGCCACTTAGCAATCTGAAACATAAAAATTTAAAAATGTGGGGGAGATAGCAGTATCAAAGGTAAATCTAGAACTGTTACTCTGCAGGAAACGGACTTGGACAACTCCGATTTCTATCAATGACTTTTATGAATTTATGGTATACTACTCGTGCCTTCTGCTTTCTGGCCTCACCATACTGAGCGCTCTGGACATATGACACAAGAGTTTTCCCCATCTTCTAAGATTCTTACCTACCAACAATTACGTGTGCCCTGTGGCCTCTCAAAGGACAAATGGCAGCAAGATGAAGCTGCATTACAGCCACGGTGTATCAGCTGCTTTGCATACAAGCCCTCTTGACCTGCTGTGCAGAGAAGCTTGGCAGGAGCTAACACTGCCAGTCATATCAGGACAATGTCACTACCTTATTTTACTTGCAAAGATATAACTGCATTTCATTTTTCTTATGAGAGTATATATGCCACAGTGTGTTTTAGAACACTTGGTTTGGCCTGAGGTAACATAAACATTAATATAATTGAGTAAACGTATTGGTTAGATTTAATTAGGTTAAAATTAATTTCAATCTCTGTTTACAAGACTTAAAAAGGAAAGTGATTAGACATCATTTTCTATTATTAGCTAAGAAATAAACATTTTAGAGAATATTTTTAGTTTAAATACAGTATGCTTCCTATGTGAAGAAAGATTTCTTACACTTCTAATTAAAAACTACAAATATGTGGATTTTCAAAACTTGTAAAAATATTGAATCATTATATTCTGTACGATACACTGTTTGAATCAAGAATCCAAATAAATGTTACCAACAGATTCTCAAAAGGGCAACCACAACCCTGCAAACATAGGTTCTTATGTGACAGCATTTAAGAATTGTCAAATGAAGATGACAATTTAGTTAGTATCAGAGAACCTGCCCATTACATCATTGTTTGAATTGTCAGTGATCTTTGCTAAGACCAACATGCTAAAATTCGTAGAGAAATCGACTGATATCCTCAGAAGACTTTCAAAGACTGGGTAAGGTCTTCAGGAAAAAAGGTATTAGGTACGTTTCAGAAGAGCAGACAGTGAGAAATTCTGGCTCTTTCTGTTAACATTAAAATATGACACGGTAGAAAAGATTCTGAACCAGGATTCGGAGGCTCAGCTTCCAGACCTGCCACTGAGGCTGCGAGCAAAGCATTTACTCTATTCACCTGTATTTCACTTCCTTGTCAGTAAAAAAGGAGTAAGAGTATCTGTTCCCACTTAACACATGGGTTGCTGTAAAGCTGAAGAGATCACCTAGAAGCATCCAAATACTACATAAATGCAGGGCAGTACTTCTTTCCCCTCCTGCCCACTGCTGGGAGACTGCTGCATCTCCAAGTGTCAGACACAAGAGAAGCTGATGGAGGTGAGGAGCTCCTGGACAGGCAGGCAGAACAGACTGACCCTAAGTTAAGGAATGCGCAGCCACCTGCCACCAACCAGGTTTCCCCCTTTCTCCTCCCCCCTGCCAAGCATGAGCATGAGGTTAGCAGGCAACAAGCAAAGCAGGAAAGCCTTCTCCAAATATGGGTATCTGTGGGGAAGCAAGCTCCAGGCTTTGGGTTGGGATGACAAAATGGGTCCTAGATGTAGGGGTAAGATTTGGAGAAACCAAATCCTCTTTAAGGAAAAAGGTGGGTGAGAAAGCAAAAGGAAAGAAGAAAGAAGAGGTGCCTTGTGTTGACAGAGGAGAGGAGGGCACGGGGAAACCTTCCTCCCTTGCTGTAGCAAAACAGTGTACTAAAAAACAGACACATGACCCCAGACCCGGACTCCAGTTCCAGAACTGCTTCCAGCTCGTCTGGTGAATTTGGAAAATGAACTTAATCTCTTGGTTCTCCAGGTTCTTGAACTAGTAGAGGAGCTGGACTAGAGAATTCCTAAGGTGCTCTTAAACTAAAAATCAGAACGCAGTGGGCCACCACTGATAATCAATACCTAATCATTTACCGAGTGATTGCTGAGAGCTTTAGTACTGTTCTAAGCACAACCCCAACAGGCTGATCTTTACAAGGGGTGTGAAAGTATACAGGAGAACAAAAGCCAAAATGTAGGGGAAGTTGCCTCAGATCTCGTGGGGACAAGACACCAAGCAGTAGAGACTTCCAACTCTACCAGGGGAGCGGTCCCTGCCAGTGTGCGGGGGCTCAGGACCTTGGCTGCGGGATGGTTTTAGCCAAGGGAACATGGAAGGCTCTGATGAAAGCTGCCTGCACAGCATAAATAACTAGTGATAAATGATCAATGCATCATATATACATTCATACATGTACTTAACATATAACTCTTTGAGTAAGAGCCTACTATGTGCCAGATGCTATTCTAGGCACTTAAGATACATCAATGGACGAAACAAAGATCTTTGCCCTCAAAGTGATGACAATCTAGCAGAGACAGACATCTGACACGAAGCAAATAATTACTGAAAGGTGTTAAGTGTCCCGCAGAAAGGAAAATGTGGGTCCGGGCAGGGACTGGGGGCACAAGGTGCAATTTTAAGTTAGATGATGAGGGTGGGCCTCATTGGGAAGGTGGCATGTGAGCAAGAAGGAGAGTAAGGGGAGTTTGCTGGGCGGGTGCCTGGGAAAGAGCATTCCAGAAGGACATGCAGGAGACAATGTGAAAGCCAGGGGAGCATCCGGGGTGGTTCAGGGCCTGCACACGGCCTGCAGGTTCCGTCTGTAGAACCTCCCACAGCTCCTGTGGCCTGAAGCCTCGTAGTGCAGGGAACTAGCTCACTGGCAGCTAAACAGACCTTGCAAGTCTGGGTGGCAGAGTGGCCTTGGAAGACAAATGTGCCATTTATAACAGGGTCAATTACACTATCTAGGAAGACCAGGCACTTGCATAGCAGCTGATGGCAATTCCTCTCATTTCATGTTCTAGATTCGTTAATAGTGTTACAAGTTGCCTTCTACTCCCCCTTGTCTAACTAACATAATTTGGGAGTGAAATTGAAGATGGATTCCAAAGCCGTTCAGTGTATGTATTACTGTGAACCTGATCACGAGCAGGATACCACCCTGTCTACGTCTTAAACATCAATCAGCTGGTTTCTCCTCGACTTTAGTGTATCTTCCTTGACGTTTCCTTTAAGAGCATGACCAGGGTTATGGTGATGCAGATCAAACAACTTTTTGTTTAAGAGTCTGCAGACACACACGTTTTATCAACATGCATTTTCACGTTGTTTATTGCATCCACGAGCATGATTACATAACGTATTGGTAAGTTAGTTCTTTTAAGCAGCTCTGTTCAATGCACTGAATGGAACATCAAAAATATAGACTGGAGTATCACTTTGCTGTAGATTGCTGACAGGCTTCTCAGTGAGGCAGCTTTGTGAACAGTTCAACACATTTGATATTTCCAATGGTCTTTGTTTTCTCCCCTTTTTTGGTAACTTCCCTGATATGTGTATATGTGTATTTTATTTATGGTTGTGTCTAAACTTGGCCAATCACCAATATAACTTAAGAATTAAAAAATACTGATCCCCAGGCCCTACTCCAGAGCTACTGAATCTGAATCTGTGGGGTCAGGACCCCCAAAGAGCCTATGAAAAAATATGTACTGTATGTGTAAGCTCTGAAGACTAATTGTGAGGTTCAGCAGGGTTTAGAAATCAAAGGCCTAATTGGTTTCATGATCTCAAATAATATTGTATTTATACAGTTCATGGTTTTCTATTGTGGCAAGTTCAGAATCAGTTCCTTCTTCCCTTCATTTCTTCACCAGTGATAAGTTGTAGACAGAAACCATTCCTGTCAGCTCCTTTAACTCCCTTTCGAGGATGTTGTATGGTAGCATATTAAAAGAAGGTCATGCCTCACGTGAATTTTATCATGCTGCTTCTCTTCCTAGCCACTTTTTCACAAGCAGGTTGAAATACAATTCTGAGTTTAGGAATGAACATCAGAAAGATTTTTATAGGTGCCCTTATTCAACCTTCTACCCGTGTTAAAAATCTCATCTACCAAGAGAGTCTCAAGGCAAAATGTCAAACCATTCGATGCTCCAATCACTTCCATGACAACCTTACCAAATGGTTCTATCTGAACATCATTAGTGATGCAGAACTCATATTTCAAACAACCCGTTCTGTCCTTTCTGTCAGTTCTGTTAAACATTAGCATTAAAAAGTCAATGTTAAAAACTTTATCCCCAACTCATGAGCTGTCATTTGTAACATCTGGGCCCTTCTCATAGGTTCTATTTCTTTTACCGTTTTGAATATAGAAATCTTTTCTTTTCTCCAAAATGAAAGTAGGTTTTCTTTCCCCTCTCCTTGGTCAGATTAAATAAGGTCAGCTGACCCTGAACAATGTGGGAAGACGGCAAATGACTGCATATAACTTTTGACTCCTCAAAAACAACTGCTAGTAGGCTTACTGTTGACTGGAAGCCTTACCAATAACATAAGCAGTTGCTTAACACATACATTGTATGTTATATATATTATATACTGAATTCTTATAATAAACTAGAAAAAGAAAATGTTAAGAAACTCATTAAAAAGAAAATACATTTACATTTACTATACTGTATTTATTGAAAAATATCTGCATATAAGTGGACCCGCACAGTTCAAATCTGTGCTGGTTAAGGGTCAACCATAATACATAATGATAAAAATCTCTAGCAATATTTAAATAGGTAAAGAGGGAAATGAAAAACGTTTTAAATCCCATTTCCACGAGAATAATATATTTTGGTATCTATCCTTCCAGATTCTTTTCCTGTATGAATCTTTATAAACATAGACATAAATTCTTGTAAAAGGGGATTATACTAATTATATTCAGTGGCTTGATATTTTCACTTGATATCATGGAAATTTCTATTTCAATAAATGATATACATTCTATTAATGGCTAAGGAGTATTACATATTATAGGTTCTATATTGTAGCTGTACTATAATTTAATTATTCCTTCCCTACTGGTACATAGAAACGGTTCCCATTCCCCCCCCCACCTTTTTTTTTTTTTTTAACTAACAAACAGCAATCTGATGAACTACACCTAGAAGTGTGATTTCCATCTCAAAGGTATATTTGCGTGAGTGTGGCATGACTTTTGAACCAGAAAAATCACATTTCTAAATTAGCACACGTGTGTACACACACACACACACACACAGTGTTAACTGACATCCCAAAATTGATACTTCAACCAATAGTGCTTAAATTAGAGTGTCTGTTTCCCCACCCTTGGGATTGATATTTTTAATCTTTCTGTAAAGTATTACAGCAGTCCTGAAGAAAAAGGATTGTTTTTGGCGAGGAGGTGACAGTTCCTACCACAGTTTGCTAGCATGAAACATCAATACTTCCAAGGATGGAAAACATAAGCTAAGTAAGGCCGCTCTCTTCCTCTAGACTGACTTGTTTTGAAGTGACTAAACATTTCATCTTAAAAGGGCATTTCTGGTAATTTAGCTTGAATAATGAAAGGAAACCACACTCCTCCACTCTGACTTTCTCTTGGTTCCAGAATGCATACTGAAGAAGACAGAGGGAAACTTATAAATGTAATATAAAAGTTAAGCAAGGAGAGTAAGGACACTAAAAAGATATTCAAAGCTATCAGAGACACTCCATTCCAATGTTAATAAAGATAATCTGCTTTCCAAGAAATTAAGAGCTGACACTGTATCAGAAGAATGGATTCCTAATAGTTTGTGAGGAACCAATGGATCATGACAATGCAACTCAGGCATTTTAAATGTATTAAAAAGCTTTTGAGGGAGAAAATATTTTTACATCTGATAAAGACACATCTGATAAACGATTATAATTCAAAACATACAAAGAAGTCTTGAAACTCAACAATAAGAAAATAACCCAATAAAAAACTAGCCCAAGACCTTAAAAGACACCTCATCAAAGAAGATATACAGATGGCAAATTAACATATGAAAAGATGTTCCAACATCCTATGTCATCAGGGAAATGCAAACTAAAACAACAATGAAATACCACTACACACCTACTAGAGTGGCCAAAGTCCGAAAACTGACACCACCACATGCTGGTGAGGATGTGAAACAACAGGAACTCTCACTCATTTCTGTTCCTGTTCCTGTTCTGTTCCCATTCTGTGGGAATGTAAGCTGTTAAAGCCATTTTGGTAGTTTCCTACAAAACTACACATACTCTTACCATGCAATTCAGCAATCCTTGGTATTTACTAACCATAGGAGCTGAAAACTTATGTCCACACAAACACCTGCACATGGATGTTTATAGCAACTTTATCCAAAATTGCCAAAACTTGGAAGCAACCAAGATATCCTTCAGTAGGTGAATGGATAAGTAAACTGTAGTCTATCCAGAAAATGGGATTTTATTCAGCATTAAAAAGAAAGAAATGAGCTATCAAGTAATGAAAAGACAGGAGGAACCCTAAATGCAGATTATTAAGTGAAAGAAACCAATGTGAAAAGGCTATACACTGTATGATTTCTGCTGCATGGCATTCTGGAAAATGCAGAACTATGGAGACAGTTAAAAGATCAGTGGTTGCCAGGAACTGGGATGGGTAGAAGGAAAGGATAAATAGGTGGAACACAGAGTATCTTTAGAGCAGTGAAAATACTCTGTAGGATACCATAATGACAGATACAAGTTATTAAACATTGTCTAAATCCACAGAATGTACAACACTAAGAGTAAACTCTAAGGTAAGAGTGAACTCCATGGACTTTGAAAGATTATGATGTGTCAATGTAGGCTCATCAACTGTAACAAATGTATCACTTTGGTGGGAGATGTTGATAATGTGGGAGGCTATGCATGTATGGGGTCAGGGGTCATATGAGAAATCTCTATATCTCCCTCTTTTTCCTTCTCTTTTCTCTCTGCTCACTTTGCCAGGAAGATGACCATAGTTGTGAGAAGCAGGGCAAAAGGCTATTAGCCAATTTTATCTAATTAACATTTATAGAACACTCCACTCAACAAAAGCAGAATACTTTCTTGCCAAAGTGTGGGGAACATTCACTAAGATAGACCATATTTGGGCTATAAAAACTGTAACAAATATCAAAGAACTGAAATGATACAAAGTATGTTCTCAGACCACAATGGAATTAATCAGTAACAGAAAGATAGAAAATCTACAAATATTTGGAAACTGAACCATCCACTTTTAAATAATCCATGGGTCAAAGAAGACATCGCAAGGAAAGCCAGAAGAGATTTAATAGAAAGAAAATGAAAATATAACACAAAATTTGTGAGCCACAGTTAAAGCAGGTCACAGAGAAAAATCATAGCCCCTCTGCCAGGGCTGACATTAGCTTTCAATTGGGAACCGTGTCATACCCAAACCCTTCTATTTAGTTCTTCAGCTATATCAAACTCTTGCCCTTCATATCTAATTCAACCTTATCTCCTACAACTTTCCAAAGAGAATCTTCTGCTCTAAATTGTTTCTTTGTTCAGGGTGGTCATTTAACTGTAGTGGTCCCCACCAATGAAACTGCTGTTATTATTTTTATTACTTTTAAATTTTTTTCAAGTTTTAACTTAAATTCCAGTTGGCTAACATATAGTGTAATACTAGTCTCAGGTGTAGAGTTTAGTGATTCATCACTTTCCATCAATCGAATTCTAAATATCATTCCAAGCTCAGGTCGAATTTCATCTTTTTTTTTTTTTTTATAAAAATCTTCCCTTACTTTTGTAAATAATTAGTTCATTTGTCTGAACTCTTGTTTAGATTTTATACCATTAAGAATTTGGGGTGCATAGATTTTTATTAATATAGCTCTTGAGTGGGGAACGCCTGGGTGGCTCAGTGGTTGAACGTCTGCCTTCGGCTCAGGGAGTGATCCCAGGGTCCTGGGATTGAGTCTCACATCGGGCTCCCTGCAGGGAGCCTGCTTCTCCCTCTGCCTGTGTTTCTGCCTCTGTGTGTCTCTCATCAATAAATAAAATCTTAAAAAATATATATAGCTCTTGAGTATCTACTAGGCATTGTTGAGGGACTGGGGATATATGACAAATGATTGGTCCTTGAAGTTTATTTTTTTATTTTTATTTTTTTTTTTAATTTTTATTTATTTATGATAGTCACAGAGAGAGAGAGAGAGAGAGAGAGAGGCAGAGACACAGGCAGAGGGAGAAGCAGGCTCCATGCACCGGGAGCCTGACATGGGATTTGATCCTGGGTCTCCAGGATCGCGCCCTGGGCCAAAGGCAGGCGCCAAACCGCTGCGCCACCCAGGGATCCCGGTCCTTGAAGTTTATATACAAGTTGGATGAAACACTATCAACAAATAGATGATATAACTAAAGATTGTGATGGCTGTTATGAAGAAGATGGATCCTGATCATTATGTAGTAACTTGGGCAGGCCAATATTAATTACAAGGGGTAATCAAAGAAGGCATTTCCAGGAAGAAGAAATCAAAGCACAAGCTTGAAGATTCAGAGTTGAAGCATGGGAAAAACCCAGAATTAAACATTTTAGAAGAAAATGTAAAAGATAGGCAGTGAGAAAGTGGCAGGCTTATTCACCAACAAAAAGGAGACCACCAAAAAAAAAAAAAAAAAAAAAGGAGACCACCATGGTTATATCATAAAGAGCAAGAGGGGGGCACCTGGGTGGCTCAGATGGTTAAGCATCTGACTTTGGCTCCAGTCATGAGCTCAGGGTCATGGGATGGAGCCCCGACCAGAGTTCAGCTCCCTGCTCAGCAGGCATGTCTGCTTCTCCCTCTCCCTCTGCCTGCTGCTCCCCCTGCTTGTGTGCACACACCCTCTCTCTGCCAAATAAATAATAGTTTTTTAAAAAAAAGAGCAAGAAAAAAGAGCATGAGGGATAAAAAGGACCAATGGCCAGTATTCTAAGAACAAGAAAATACCACTGAAGGCCTTTCAGCAGGCAATTTACAAGGCATATGTGTTAAGAGATCAGTGTGGCTAACACGCAGAGAATGGATTTTAGGGGGCACGACAGTAGCAGGAAGATAGGAGACACCTGCAGTGTTCTAGGCATGAGACAACAAGGACTTGAATTGAGTTGATGGCAATGACAGTGGAAAGAAATGAAATATAAAGTATATTTGTAGTTTACACCAACGAGGCATACTAATGGACTGGTTCAAAGACACAGAGCAGGCAGTGGTTTCGACAAAAAAAAAAAAAAAAAAAAAAAAAAAAAAAGGAAATTGGAAATGATTCATAGGTAAACTATTGTTTTTACAAGTATAGTTTTATCTCATGGCTAAGAACCTAAGAACCCCAAAAGGAACAACTGTTTGTCTTCTATTACCCTGTTTCTTTTTTAAGATTTAATTTATTCATGAGAGACACAGAGAGAGAGGCAGAGACACAGGAAGAGGGAGAAGCAGGCTCCCTGTGGGGAGCCCAATGTGGAACTTGATCCCAGGATTCAGGATCACAACTTGAGCTGAAGGCCAGACGCTCAACCACTGAGCCATGTAGGTGCCCCTATTACCCTGTTTTTAATACACTTTCCCTGGACCATGTTTAAAATGATCCTGGTTATCAAATCACTACTTCTTACTAAGAAGATTTTGGTTTATCATGGAATTCTTAATAGACATTAAAGACCATCTCCTCTTAGCTTCAAGCTTACAAAATGGTGATTTTCATGTGGAACTGGCTACTTTTTTTTTCCTATAAAAGTTTTATTTTTAAAATATCCTACTCAGTAGGTTATTTACTTCATGTTTACCTTAATATTATTCTGGATTTTCACCTATCCTTTATTGACAATACCTGTGAGTCTCTTTAAAGATGTATGTTGTCTCCAGACACAAATGTTTCTTTTACTATGCAAGATAAAAATCATTTGCCATTCAAATTTTACCTTATCAAAGGTCTTCCTATATATTCTCAAATTACTACTAATAAACAGAGAATGATATTTTAGTCTTCAACTCTTACCACTTGGACATTTTATTTCTGAAAGTTTGTGGATGGTAATTATGCAACACTGTAAATGTACATTTTTTTAGCTCTTTCTATATTATTACTTTAACATTCTTTAAGAATCTTAGAAAAATATATTAGGACACACACACACAAAATAACCATAAAAGGAAAGATTAATGAATTGGAATAAACTCATTAAAATTAAGAATTTATGTCATTGGGGAATCCCTGGGTGGCTTAGCGGTTTAGCACCTGCCTTCAGCCCAGGGCATGCTCCTGGAGACCCGGGATTGAGCCCCACGTTGGGCTCCCTATGTGGAGCCTGCTCTTCCCTCTGCTTGTGTCTCTGCCTCTCTCTCTCTCTCTCTCTCTCTCTCTCTGTGTCTCTCATGAATAAATAAATAAAATCTTTTAAAAAAAGAATTTATGTCATTAAAACAAACTCTTAAGCAAGTGAAAAGGTAAGCCAAAAATTGGGCAAAGGAATTTGCAATACATGTATCTAACAAAGGATTTCTATCCAGAATGTATAAAGAATTTCTACATAAGAAAATGATATAGTTTTTAAATGGACAAACACTTGTAGGTGTTTCTTATAAGAAGACACCCAAGTTATCAATAAACATGTGAAAAGGTGCTCAACATCATTATACACCAGGGAAACAAAAACTAAAACCACAACGAAGTACCACTAGAACCTTACCAGATTAGCTAAAATTCAAAAGACTGCCAAGATCAGTGGAAGAGGAAACTGGGAGAGCTACTTGGGAAAATCATTTGGCAGTACTTACGACTGCTGAATGTATGCATTTATGACCCGATCATTCCATTCCTACATATACACACCGAAAGAAAGCATATACAAATGCAGCCAAAGTTATGTACTGAAATGTTCCCAGCAGCCTTATCATCATAGCCCCTATCTAGAAGCCACCCAAATGCCCAAGCCCAGGAGAGAGAATAAAACCATAGTGTATACATAGGAGGGGACTACTGCAGCTCAGGAGGGAGTTAACTATGGCTATAAGCAACATGGATGAATCTCACAAAGAGGATGTCGAGGGACAGAGCCAGCAGCTCAGGAGTAGATATGGCTACTGTGTGTCAGTCTTTGAGTATGGAAGTGACAGGGACAGACCAGGAGGGAAACTGCTCTGTTGCATGAAATGTCCATCCTGCACCTTCATGTAGGATCTATCCAGCTGCACATCTAAGATGTATGCACTTAATTGCATAGAAGTGATACCTCAATAAAAAAAAAAATTAATTGAAACTGCAAAAACAAAAAACAAAAAACAAAACCCAAACAAACCCCAAACCAATCAATAAACAAGATAATTATCTAAATGGTTTCCTCACTGGGGCACCTGGGTGGCTCAGTTAAGTGCCTGCCTCTGACTCAGGTCATGATCCTGAGATCATGGGATCGAGCCCCACATTGGGCTCACAGCTCAGAGGGGAGTCTACTTCCCCCTCTCCCCTGCTCATGCTCTCTCTCAAAAAAAAATCATAAAAAAAAACTTAAAAAAAAATGATTTCCTCATTAAAATAGGAACAGAGAATAACCTTCAAGACAACCTGAGTGAGCATGCATGATGGCTATGGGGTTTAAGGCACATCAAGTGCATGACTCAGTTGATCATTTATTACTCAGCTGAACACAGCTAATCAATTTTAAATTTCTGTCCAAGTTCTATGCTGTTTAATTTATATTCAAAATTGGCTAAAGATTGAAAGTGTAAGGAATACTAATACTAAAGTGCATGTCGCTGGAAATAAAAATGGTAATAATTTTGAACATTTTCTTCACTCTCAGATCTGTAAATTGGATCCACCTGACCAGAGTTTTTTTTAGGCTTATTAGGATACCACAGCACTTCAAATGTCTATATTAAAAAGAAAGAAATAAAGTGATGACTACACATTTAGTTTGACTTTTTATTTATTAGAAATGGAGATTTTTCTATCCCAGTAATGTGTTCTTTGTAAGGAAGTCTTTATAACTAGAAGCCTAAAATCTTGTCACTTAAGAACCAAATGCAAAAAATTATCTGAATAAACCTTAAGTTGATTATCTTATTTTTTTTTAAGTACCATATTCAAGATACTCAAAATAAGGCAGAAGAAAGCAGTTACTGGTCTACATTTGATACTTTAATGTGTAGCTAAATCTCAATCTGTATTTTAATATATATTTGGTCACCAAATCAAAATAGATAATTTTAAAATCTGTCAACAAGGTATGGGTCTTCCTACATAATTTAAATATTGGGCAAAATTCAAGTTGGATACATATAAGAACACTCAGCTTTCCTCTATCAAAGGAACAAATGTGTTCAGACATAAAACATGAATTTTACCTTTAGTGAGAGTTCTAATCTGAAACCTGTGTATTTAAAGACTGGTCCAACTAATTGTCCTTGAAGAGACCACACTGAGTCAACTGCTCAGGGATATGCAAGTTATCTGAACTGTTACCTACATTTGTATCAGATTAAGTTACAGAATACATCTTCTTGGCACCTATTCATTTCAGAATTTGGGGCAAAAATGTTTATGAATGAAAACTTGTATGTATCTGGTACACAGTTAAGGTTCAATTACAAATATTTCTTAAAAGCTACCTTTGATTGAAGATGACTTAAAGATGCAAGCAAAGCTAGGAAGAGCTAAAATTTTTTAAGAACTTTTAAATTATGATTAGAGAGGTATTTGTCCTGGGAGGTTGTTCTACTATTGCTGTAGGATATCAAAGTATTTCTTACTTTTCAAATTACAATACAAATAGCACCAAATAAAACTGAAAGGAAAAACAAACCCCAAAACCCAACACACTAGACTTCTAGAAAGCTTGGGTTACCAGACCAACAGAGAATTAGGATTTCTTCTCCCCAGCAATAAAGAGCTCAGGGGAAGAATACATCAGTTACACATGACATGTTGTAACTGGTTGGTTCAAGTGGCAGAAGATGGGTTGGTGATGTCTATTAAAAAGGTTTTCTCATTTGAACCAGGAGAAGTAACAGGTGACATATGGAAAATACAAAACCAAACAAATGCACAATGAAAGAGCTGGAAACTATCACCATTGGCAGAGGTTGTGGTGCCCAAGAGTAGCCAATGGAGAAGGATAGGTTACAGACAGTGTCAGGATTCAAACCCACATTGAAGTTAAAAGAAATTAGAAACAGTTATAAAGAAGTCTCTGGGAGCCAGCAAGGGAGAATAGCTAGTGAGAAGTCTTCAACAGTCTTTAATAGTTGGGGATGGGGTTGGGATGAGGGGCTGTCACAGATCTAGTATAGATTACAGAGGATGGGAAGAGCAAGGATTATTGGACATGAGAAAATCTGTCCCTTTGTTTGCATTCCTGCTATAGAAACCTTTCCATTTCCAAAATAACTCATGCCTGAGCTATGCAAGTCTCATAACTGATCCCACCTTCAATTTTCTCACCTCTGTATTTTACTCTTTATGCCACTTCCACAGTAATTATATTAAAATACTACACACAGTTTTCTCCCCATCCCCCCAAACTGCTGCCTCAGAAAAATATGCAGTGGCTCTGCAATGACTAGATAAAGCTTATCCTTAGGTTAAGAGTCAAGGTCAACCACAATTTGCCCACTGGCTAAAATCTTGATGGAGTGTATCATAAGGGAGAGAGAACTGGATTTGGATTTAGGGAACCTAGAAAAAGTCTGGCTCTGCTCCCTTGGATGTCAGGTGATCTTTCTGAGCCATAGGTTCCTTATTTGTGACATGGAAATATTAATGAATCTTATTATTATGCTGAGGAGAATGATGGCGATGACTTTACTAATAATAGCTAGCATCTGTAGATGGCTTAGGAGATGCCAGACACTGCACTAAGCAGTTTACATGAATTAGCCATTAAAGTATTATGGATACTGTAAAATACTACAGAAATGCTAATTATTCTTTTCTAAGTTCTCTCAAACCATCTGTTAGTAAGTCAGTTCTAGAATCTTAATTGTGATGATAGATTTGTAAAAATGTACAAAAAACGTTATATAGCATCTTATCTCCTCTATCTCTGGCTCTCATTTGCCTGGCAAGGATGACCAAATCTACTGAAGATCATTTGATTTTAGAGAAAAAAAAAAAAAAAAAAAGAATACTATTCCTTCTAATATCAAAGGCTGACAATTTCCCATTTTCTCCAAACAGAAGTATCTTTTCTTATTCCAGTCATCTTCCCACTCCAAACACTGCTAAGTCATTAGATATGAACCATGGCTCTGAAGCCCTAGTGAGATAATGAAAGAAAGGAGAAAACAAAAACAAAACTGTGAAGAGAGTTAGGAGTTCTGAGATAAAGTCTTGTTTCTGCTTTACACCAGCTGTGCTATGTTTGAAGTTACATCTGGGCCCTCAGGAAAACAAGGGCTAGGCTTGTTTTTAACGCCGCTCTATTGCCAACACTGGAATCAATTATTTTATAGACATTCAAAACAGAATGGGTTAATGAAATGAAGATCTTCAAGTATGACAGTTTTTGCAATGTAGACTGTAGTGGAAATATCACAGAAACAATGCAAACATACCAATGGCTGCCAGTCTGAGAAAAGCATTTTTGGATGAACCCTATTCAGAATATTTTATTCTTTTTATACCTTGCACCAGATACTGAAATACTTAATCTGATTTGTGGTGGTGGGGGGGAGGGTTGGGATCTCCAGATATTTGGGAGGAAATGGCCAAAATCCAGAATGTAATGACCTGAAGGGACCTATACTCATGAATTCAACAAACTTTCTACATGCCAGGTGCTGGATATCAAAATTGAAGCAGTTGACCACCAAACAAATACATGGAAGAAACTTTTTTTTGTTAAATTAAATGGTAGTATATGTCAAAGGGCATACATATACTTAATTTTATGCTGAAACTAAACTTTAATATGTTATAGTCTTCTTCATTTTTTTTTTAAGAGAGGGATAGAGAAGCATACAGGGAGGTAGACAGAGAGCGAGCAGAGCCCTGATCCAGGGCTCGATCCAAGACCCTGAGATCATGACCTGAGCTGAAATCAAGAGTCAGATGCTTAACTGACTGAGCCACCCAGGAGGCCCTAATATGTTATATTCTTAACAAAATCAAACGTGGTCTCCAAAGTGTGGGTAGGAACAGTAAAAAGACACTGGGCAGATAAATCGTGAGGGCAAATGGTAGGTGCTTACATCAAGTTGCCACCTTTTATGATTTAAGATAAATTAACTCATTTACTTATCATCTATCTCCAGTAAGTATTTTTTTAAGATCTTCACAGAGAAATCCAAAGGATCAACAGTACTTTTGTCAAAATAATTTCTACAACAGGTACCCAAAAATGTTTTGCTGTTTCAGATAACTACTGCTGCATAAAAAACCACCCCTAAAACCTAATGGCTTAACATAATCATTTTACTGTATTTCATGATGAGATGGGTCAGGAATTCAGGCAGAGCTCAGTTGGGCAATTTTGCTCTGTGTAGCATTGACTGGGTGTTGGTTAGGGCTGGGCAGAGCGGAGGGTCAGAGATGGCTTCACTGCAGGCCTGGCATGCTGGGAGGCATGGCTACTCTCCATTGTAGCCTCAGCCCTCTTTGTGCGTTCTCCAGCAGGGTAGCTGGACTTGTCATAGGAGCTCGGGTGGAGGAAGGTGCTTACTCCTCTTAGTGACTAGGCCCAAAACCTGCTTAGCATCACTTCAGCCACACTCTGCTGGTCACAGTAGTCCCAGGCCAGCACAGACCGTAGGGGAGGGGAAACAGATCCTCTGCTCAATGGGAGCTGTGTCAAGGATCTGCAGCCATCTTTAAGCCAGCATGCTTAACAAAAATTTTTAAAAACTGCATACAAGTTCCAGTTCATCAGGATTTGCTGATCCACATTAACAAACGCAATACCAAAGAATGTTGGTTAAAGAGACAGACTCTTTATATAGACTAGATTATCACAAAAATATAGGTAAAAATGGGATGTGAATTGTGATGATTCTAAAAACAGGGAATTTGAGGTTAGAGTTGAAAATGACCATGTAATTTAATCCTGAGAGTTCTGAGATGGAAATGGGCACTGTAAATAAATGTGCCTTGCCAACAGGCAGACACATGAACTGTCCCTGGTAAACAGAGACATGTGGTCACTTTTAGAGAAAAGAGACCAGATCAAAGCACTGATACGAAATCAAAGGAATGTTAGGAGCCAATCAGTATGGCCTGCAAAGAAAAGCTTCTAGACTCATTATGTTAATAGGATGTGTTGATGAGAGCCATGGACCAAATCTCCTTCCCCCAAACAGTCCCTTCTTCCATAAATGTCCAAGTGTTTCTTTCAATCAAACCAGTTGATGTGCTCAGGATGGTCTTAGGAATAAATATTTTCTATCATCAAGGGCAGCCTTTCAAACATATGTACCTCTGGGAGGTATCCTACCATAATCAAGGTGCTGACTTGTTAGGCACAGATGTAAACATGCCACATTGGCTGCTTCTCTCAAGGTAACTGCTGCTGGTGACCACAGCATTCTTGCTGCTGCACCCACATGCATGCTGCTGGAGGGTCCTTCCCGCCCAGCACTCCATGCAGCAGCTCCATCTACTGAGACACTCTGTTCATGTCCTTCCTCAACTAAGGCACCTGGAAGCTGAACCTGAGTAATGGCCTTTTCAGAGCAAGAACAGATAGTTTATGCAAACATTACTGCTCCTCCATGCAAGTCTACTGAAAAAATGTTTTGTGTCATTAGGATTAGTCAGTATGCACGAACTGAATTAACCACTGAGAAATTACTTTCTCATTTCTTGCTCTTCAGAATAAACTAAAAAAAGTTGTCTTAATTTCCAGTTAGCTTCCAAGTATGTGTTCATACATGTATTTAACTATTGGTCTTACTGTGGGCATCCAGCCCTTCACTGTACCAACATTACTGACGGCCACAGTTTGTTTGGAGTGTTGATTCAAAAGCAGATAAAGAATAAAGAACAGTCTTGAGCATAGGTGTGGGTCATTTGGTGGAGGAGGGCATTATATTTTGGATTCTGTGGTTTTATATACACTGTATTTGGATATTTTGCTAAATGCAAAAATAAAAAAAATCTATAAAGATAAAGCTCCTTTTTTTATTTTTTAATCTATATTAGACTATCCTTGATAATTAACTTTTATCTTTAGCCAGGAGCCCAGCTATGTTCTCTGAGGACTAACTATTCTACTGTTTTTCTTTTTCTCAATTTTCCACAAATCGGTTTACTTTTCTATTGCTTTCTAAAATAACAATTCTGCCCAAACCATTCTATAACTAAATACAAACAGAAAATAAGATTTCATTTCCAGGGAGGGTCAAAATACACTAAATGTAAAAAAGTGAATATATAGTCATCAGCATTACTCTTATAGACAGATTTTTCATTTCTACAATGAGTTATAACGGATGAAAAAGTCCTCAGAAACATGGCCTAGTAAAAGCAATGTTTTTCGGTGGAAAAATATTTTGAAAACTTAGAAATCAAATTGTTTTAGAAAATGCATTTTGTTCCTCTCTCTATATACAATTAACTCAATACTGTCACATATACATTTACAGTACATTTTGGCATACCAGAAGAACAGGTCCTATCTTGTACTGATTTTGCCTAACAACCTTAGCAATGTATGCAAATGAAGTGGGTTAAACCCACCAGTATTTAATGTTGACAGTGATGACTTTAATATAAAGACAGATAAAACTTTTGGAATCAGTTTATGAAAAAGTGCTGTCAACATATTTCTCTCTCTAAAGTAGCCAGCTATCTATCTGTCTATCCATCTATCTATACTGGCCATATCTATCTACCTACCTACCTAATCTAGCCATCAAGAGTGTTAAAATAATCTTCAAAATTAAATAATTAAAATTATTTATTATTTTAATTTTATTTAAATAATTAAAATTATCTTTCTCATGTAGTTTTTGGTATTCATAAAAAGGTCTATTATTATCAACTTAAAGATGTTATTTAAGAAATATTATATGTGCCATCACTTTTTATAAAGTATTCTTTATACTTAAAATATATGTACTAAAAACATTATAATTCTTTGTGAGTCACAAAAACATATTGTCACCATTTATAGCCAACACAGTGTCTAGTGTAAGGCAAAGACAAAATAACATACTGTACTAGCACTTCAGACACAGATGAGAAAGCAATTGGAAAAAATGGAAAAACACTACTAGCTTAGCTAGTTTATCTAGATATGGGGAGGCAATTGAATCTAATTCTTAAGAAATCATGTGGCAGTATACTGTTTTACAAAGTCAGATAAATGTTTGAATGAATTCCTATGTGTGTGATTTTTGGGGAAACTTTACTACTGATATTTTAGGGTTACTATGTAAATGAAACACTACATTTAGTACTAATAATTAGTATTATACCCATACTACAGATGAGGAAGTTGAGGTGCAGATGTTAACTTCTCCCTAATTACATGACTACTAAGTACTGTGACTCAGCTTTAACCAGATTAACACTTACTATCTTCATAAATAAGATCAGTGTGCACAATAAAATAAAATGCTGAATTAGAGCAATTATCATATATGCAGTATTTATTATACTCACTGGAAACCTAAACATGGATGTATTTAGAATTTAGAACAAAACAACAAAGTTCTCTATCCCAGAACAGAGAAAAACACTCTCAAATTTCATTGACAGAAAGCTGTGAAAATACCTGATAAAGAAGAAATACTAATATGTGCTGAATTAATAATATGATATAGTATTTCCACATTTGAATTATTAATTTTTAAGGGTTGCTCCTAGAAAAGAATGAGAAATAACACTCCTACATGTCTTAAGTAAAGGTTTATGATCTTTCTCTTGGGTAATTCTATTAGGTGATACTAAGATATATATATAATTATGACCATCTTCATCTATTTTTACTGTCAAAGGGAGAACTGAATCAATATCGTCCTGGACAGATGCAACAAACCTCATAAAAAGATGACTTTCCCAAACCTCCTAAGCAACCTGTTGTCATGATGGATAATACTTGTAATTGGACATCCCGGTTTGAATCCTACTACATCTTTCTGTTTTAAGTTTTCACAAGGCAGGAGCTCCCCTGACTTATCAGAATGAATAAAATTACACAAGAAATGAGAAATAGATCCACATATTTCTAATATGTACAACCGAGAGAAATAAACACTTCTTCAAAAGATAGACTTCATGTTATCATTTTGTTTAGTGACTCAATGTTCTCTTTCTCTGTAACAGAGGTAACATTACTAACTCATCTTAGGAAGCATTTCACTTTTGTAGAATTTATATACGGTTGTCGGAAACTGGAAAAGCAGGAAGAAAAGATAAATGTTTCAAATTATTACAGAGATAGTTCTATTTATTTTTCTTAAGAGGACAAATATTCTAGGATAGCAGTTTTCAAATTGTGTGTAACAAGATAAATTTAGTGGATCAAGAGGAATATTTAAAAACAATGAAATAAAAAGAATAAAATAGAAAATATAATACAAGCAACATCGCAAATTTAACTATTATTTCATGAAATTTTGGTTTTAGTTGTATATATTCATGCTGTGTGTATGTGTGTCACAATGTAAAATGTATTTCTTACTGAGGGCCATGATTAAGAAAATGTGAAAGACACTGACTACTAAGTAAATACAAGGAAGCAGACAGAGAGATGTGTTATTTTTTTCAATATTTTGTTTTTTGACAGGTGATAACAATTAAAAAACAAAAATTTTAAGATATTGATAAAAGAAATTGAAGACAAATAAAAAGATATTCTGTGCTCATGAATTGAAAGATACTGTTAAAGTATCCATACTACTCAAAGCAATCTACAGATTCAATGAGATCCGATCACAATTCCAATGGCATTTTTCACAGAAATAGAACAAATCTAAAATTTGTGTGGAACCACAAAAAATCCTGAATAGCCAAAGCAATTGTGAGAAAGAAAAACCAAGCTGGAGGCATCACATTTCCTGATTTTAAATATACTACAAAGCTACAATAACCAAAATAGTATGGCAATGACAAAAAAACAGACACACATCAGTGGAACAGGCTAGAAAACCCAGAAATTAACTTATGCATACATGATCAACTAATTCACAACAAAAAAGCCACTAAGACTATAAAATGGGGAAAGGACAGTCTCTTCAGTAAACAGTGCTGGAAAAATTGGACAGCCACATGCAAAAGAATGACACTGGGTCAGTATCTCCACCATACACAAAAATCAACTCAAATGGATTAAAGGCTTAAACCATAAGACTAAAAGCCATAAAACTCTCTGCAGAAAATATAACAGGCAAACTCCCTGACACTGACCTTGCAATGATTTCCTGAATGTGACACCAAAGCAAAGGTAACAAAAGCAAAAAATAAACAAGTGGGCTACATAAGACTGAAAAGCACCTACACAGCAAAGGAAAACATCAACAAAATGAAAAAGCAACCTATGAAATGGGAGAAAATCTTTTCAAATACAGATCTGATTAATATCCAAAGTATAAAAAGAACTCCTACAACTCAATAGAAATAAAACAAACAACCCAATTAAAAAAATGGGCAGAGGTTCTGAAAAGACCTTTTCCCCAAGAGAACATACAGATGGCCAACAAATACATGAAATGGTGCTTTAAATCATCAAGGAAATGCATATCAAAACCACAATGAGATATCACCTCACCACCTATTAGAATGGTAATTATCAAAATGGCAAGAAACAATAAGTATTGGCAAGGATGTGGAGAAAAGGAATCCTTGTGCACTGCTGGTGCTAATGTAAACTGGTGTAGCCACCACACAAAAACAGTATGGAGGTTCCTCAAAAAGTTAAAAGTAGAACTACATATGAGCTGGTAATTCTACTTCTGGGTATTTAACCAAAGAAAACAAAATCATTATCTTGAAGAGATATCTGTACCCCTATGTTCACTGAAGCATTATTTACAGTAGCCAAGACATGCAAACAACCTAAGTGTCCACTGATGGATGAACGGATAAAGAAAGTGTGGTATGTCTGTATACACACATATCATCACAGACGCACAGAGTATTTTTCAGCCATAAAAAAGAAGGAAATTCTGCCATTTGAGACAACATGGATAGGTCCTGAAGACATTATGCCAAGTGAAAAAAGTCAGAGAAAGACAAGTACTATATGATCTCACTTACTTGTGAGATCTTAAAAAGCTGAACTCACAGATACAGAGAACAGATTAGTGGTTGACAGGATGTGTGCATGTGTATGTGAGAGAAATGGATGAAGGTAGACAAGTACAGATTTCCAGCTATAACATAAATAAGTCCAGGAGGTTTAATGTATAGCATGGTGTCTATAGTTACAATACTGTAGTGTATATCTGAAACTTGGTAAGAGAAAATTGTAAAAATTGTCATCACACACACACATACAATTGCAACTACGTACTGTCATGGATGTTAACTAATTATAGTGATCATTTTGCAATATATACACACATCAATCATTGTATTTTATGAGGAGTTACACTTCTAAATGTTTTAAGTAAAGGTTTATAATGTTTCTCTTGCATAATTTTACTAAGTGAAAAAACTTAAAAATAATACAAATTATATGTCAATTATATCTCAAACAATTTAAAAAAAACACAAAAATCATATTTTCCCTTAAAATACCAATTTTGATATTTTCAAACCTTAAACATATAAAGAAAATAAAAAATGTAACAAAGTGGAAACAATTTATCCAATTCTGACAGTGAATACATTTGCGCATTCTGAGTAAAAAGAGTGTATACTTTACAAGTGTACTTAATTTACACACTATAATCTATTTAAATAGCTTATTCAGATAGAGTTTTCAGCAATGTGCAATATTTTCCACATTAAGTAACAAAATGCATCAGATCTTAAAGACTTTCCATGCTGCTTTGTTACTGGACTTACCAAACCATGACTTCAATACAATGTGTTGATGATGCTTGATTCAGATACCCAATAATTTTATTTTGACTCACAGGCTGAAAAAAAATTTTTTTTTCAGTTGTGACCTTTAATTTAAACTGAGCTGTATTAAAAATCAGGCTAATGTAGTTGTTTTATTACGGTTTTCCTATCAGAACGAAAGGTGAAACAGTTGGCATATTGGGCCCAATGGTTCCAAAGGGGTTTCAATCTTTTAGAAGTATAGAGTTAAATCTAGTGAAATAGTATTTAGTATATACCATGTTAAAATCTTCACAACTAGAGTTATTCTATTTTTAGATATTTTGATAACCTTTAACTTTACAAACATATTTACATTTTACTTATATACTTTTTGAAATGCAGATGTCTAAAATCATAGCATTACCATTATTGGTATTATTCTACCAAAGGGCACAGTTTGATATGGTAAAGCATAAAGGTATGCTTAAGAAACTTAACTTTTCTCTGTCAGGCTGAGAATAATTTTTAATATAATGAACCACAACTGTGAAAGTAACAAATATAGGATGTATTTCTGCATACTGTTAAAATTTCACAACGCATTTCCTACAGAAATAATATCTCTACATTTATACTTTTGAAACTATTCTGTCTCCAAGTTTTATCTCATGTTAGAGTCTACTCCTATCCAAACTCAAATATTTTTCCAAAAAATGTATAGTACTTACAATTCTTTTTACTACTATAGGCCAGAAAAATATAAGTATACAAGAAAATAGTAAGTAAGAATAGGGAGAAACAGATAACAAGGAAAAAGTGAAAACAGAAGCAAAAAAAAACAAAAAACAAAAAACAAAAAAACAAACCTAGAGTGGAATCACACCTCCTTCCCCAGGGGCTTAGGTTTGAAGGCAATGGCTAAGAAAGAAACTGTGTTAAAAATTATCCTTGATTTAAAAAAAAAAAAAAAAACCAAAAAAAAAAAACCTCATGAATTAAGTATGGTGTACATGTTTTTTTTTTTTTTTTTTGGTGTACATGCTTTTATGTAAAGTTCATTACTTAGAAATACATATAAATGTGTAATTATGCATTATAGTGTGGCACATATAATTTCCTGGTAGAATACACAGAAAACACTCAAATGTATCACTAACTGGAAAACCTTAGCAAATAAAAGGATTCCAACTTTGTTGGGTCTTCCTGTTGGTTGAGTCATCTAGAGACATTTTATCAGTTCCCTCCCCCTCCTCCTAAGTGTTTATCTAGTCAGGAACTGACCCTACTTTTTCCTAAAGGAAAGTCGACATCATCCACTTGCCTGGCAACCGGAGTATTTCTCATTTGATGGTCAGTGGGTCACCTTCAAATCACCCATTTGTTCCTGTGGGAGAACTTCTACCCATATGCAGGGAGAGGTGGTTTGTCTGTGCGCACTAGGGTTGGTTGGCTATTTAAATTACTTTGGCCCCCTCTCCCTTAAAAAAAAAAAAAAAAAAAGTTGTAATCATGATCCCTTGGATTATTGATTTCATTGACAAAATTATAACCAAATCTTCACTAGACAAGATTTGCAAGTCACAGGTTGCTCATTCTCTAAGGCTCATATTAAAACCCACCTCTTCCATCATGGAGCCAACTACAGACAAGTATCAACAGAATATTGGGGTCAAAGGGAGATCATCTGCTCCCTCTGCAAAGTGAACTTCAGCCTTCTGATCCTGAGATGGCCAAGAGAGAACTACAATATTGTAATGTTCTGATTTTATAACGCAGCAAAAACAAGTTTCCCCCTCAGGAAGATAACACTTGGGGCTATAAGAAGTGACTCATGGCTTCTATGCTCTGCACCTTGGAGGTCCAGCTTTCAATTACAATTTTGGTTACTGGAAGTATCAAACTGAGGAAGGAGATATTTGTGGAGGAAGGAAGGGTGGAAGACTCTAGAAATTTCACTTACTTGGGACAATATTTGATGTATTCCCTGGTTTCGGCTCCATAGCACCAATATGTCGTGGGTCAAGATCTATGAGTGGCAATTGGCCACTTGCCTCTATTTTAGAGGTTTTTATGGCTACTTATTGTGAGGAGAAAAAGTACAAATGATCAGTTGGGTCACTTAAAAGTGATCATTTAAATAATATGGAAATAATGGTAATAAAAGTAAAAAAAAAAAGTTACTAATTTGCTTTGGGGAGTGCAAATCAACCACCTCTTCTTCTTGTTCTCTTTTTCCAATCTTAAAATGCTCCACACCTTCTAGGCTATAGTAACATGTGAAGCCTCCTCTATATTTCTTACAACTCCCAATTTCTATCCTTGGCCATATTCCTTTACAATTTCTATTTTTCAATTCTCTCTCTACATATTCTACCCAGGAGGTCTCATCTACTCTCCACATCTGAACCACAGGGATGATCCTGAGTCTCTATATTCACTCGTGAAGTCACCTTTCAGGCTTTATTCAAATATTCTAATTACATCTACTGGATGATCACCATCCCCAACTTTTGTTCCCCAGCTATTCCCCCATAATCCCGCTCACTCATGTTTCAAGCGTCCAGGTTACCTTGGACCCTTCCCCCGCCCTCTCCAACTAAATTTACTTCATTCTTTACAATATTATTCACATCCATTTTTTCCTTTCTGTTTCTACAAACACCATGCTAATTCAGATAATTTAGAAACTAGATTATCACAATATCGTGTGATTATTCCCCCTAACTCTGGTCTATTGCCACTAAACCGTCTATCAGATCACCTCCATGTTACCACTTCTATACCACTTTTGCTCTTGGTCCTTCACTACAAAACCAAGTCCAAAGTCTTTTAACCTTCTGGAACTTAGCTTTACATTTCTGAGCCTTACCTCCCTCCTTTCACACTTCTCTATGATTTCCTTGTTTAGCCAATCTGGTCTATTTAATGGTCAACAAACATACTTTATGAGTTTCCCATGCCACTTCCCTCATCTGAAGACTTTACGCTCCTGATGCTTCAAGATTCTTATGAAACTTCACCCATTTCCTTATCACCCCAACTAAATACAAGTACTGTGGCAGAATGTGAGAGCTGAACAGAGGTCATCTACTCCATGTACAAAATGGATTTTGAAGAATTATCTCCCCCATCTATAAAATTCAAATGTTTGGGGAAACTGAGGCCAGGGGCAACTAGTGTTCTTTTCAAACACTAGTCTTCTTTCAACACATTTTTCATGAGTGTTTCCTCTGTGCCAGGAGCTGTGCTAGCCACACAGGACTACAGTTTAATGAGAAAGACCAATGACATGTCTATTGTCCCACAGATAGTTAAACATAGGTTAGTACCTCAAGAGTGAAGTACAGGGTGCCACTAATGTCTGAAGTATGCATGGTTCAGGGAAGGGGTGAGGCATGACATTAATCTAGTGTGGGAAGACAGGAAGGAGTTAGTTCAGCTTGGGAGAGGAAGAAGGTTTACATGAGGAGGAAATCTTTTAAGTAGGGGTGAAAGTGAGTAGTAATTAACTGCAACATTGCTACGTGTAAAAGGAAAGCAAAGAACAAAAAGTGAGGGGGTGCTGGAATCTAAGGGATGAAGAAGATTGCAAAAGGTGAGGCAGGAAAAGCAGAGATGGGCAGGAGCATGTGTGCCTCGGAAGGTCATATGGAAGATTTCTGGGCTTTATTCTAAGAACAACAGGCCTTGGATGACATGTTCCAAGATACTTTAAGTCAGGACCATAGCTTACCCTGGGAGGAATGGGAGAAACAATTATGAAATCAGAAAAAAAAAATCTAGTTTTATTTTAGTCGAAACACATTCTGTATCCCTATCACACTTTCCTGAGTGTGTTCTCATCTGATGTCAGTTGAAAAATGAAAGCATATGAATTTATAAGTATAGCCAGTTTTAGTTGGCCCACTTGGCTTAGACAGGAGGTAGTGTATGTATATGAATGCCCCTGCACCTGTAAATACTTAAGGCACTATGGGCTTGTTCTATATTTTCTAAAAGCACAACATTCCATATAAGAACAGTCCAATAAAAAGTTCCATTTCACTGTCTGGCCATGCATTGGTGCTATACTTGAAGTTAAATCTTCAGTTTCCTCTCCTTTCCCATAAGACTCTTAATAAGGGAAAATATTTTGAGAATATACTAGCAAAATTTTTCCAAGGGTGGTTTTAACCCCTGCTGCTTTTTATTCTCATCTTGGGTACATCAAGTAATGAATTTCAAAAAGCAATCATGAGTTTATTACCTTTAAAATTATGTTTATATCAAGGATAAAATTTAAAGAAGGTAGGGTGATAAGGTTATTAATAAAACAGCTGGAATTTTAGAGGAATTTCTGTGTTCAAGGTATTGTGTTGGACATCTTGCAATAAATTATCTCAATCTTAATAAAGACTTTGAAAGGTGCATCTGTTTTATAGACAAGAAAACTGAGGCATATTATTTCCCTATGATATATACACCTTAGACCCAAACTATCCAATATGGTAGCCTGCAGCCACATATGCCTTCTGAGCGCTTGAAATATGGCTAGTCTGAATTGTGCTGTGCTATGAGTGTAAATTACACTTCAGACTTTGAAAATTTAATTAGAAAGTAGTAAGATATCTCAATTTTTGAATATTTGTTACTTGTTAAAATGACAATATTTTATACAGTGCATTAAATAAAATGCATTAACTTTATCTGCTATAATTTAAAAAAATAAGCTACTAGAAATTTTTTAATTAAATGTGTGGCTCACATTACACTTGTATTGAACAATGCCACCCTAGACCAAAAGCTGGATTTTGAATTTGCCAGTTAATAAGTTCAAAGCCTGGTATAGAAGAAGAGTTCATGGATTGTTACAGATCTTGGTTTAAATCCTTCCATCAGTGACTAGTCTTGGATAAAATACCAAATCTCCCAGCACTTCACTTCTGTTGTTAGCATTATAGCATTATTAATATCCCCAAACAACTGTTCTAATAGGTAAAGCAGCTAGTGGGCAGAGGGAGGGAACAATTAGTGAATACTTCCAATAGCAACTGGTTAATTTAAAAGTTGATTCCCAAAAAGAGTAGAAAATTCACTTATATGAAAGACATGTTTTATTCTCAGTAAGTGGGAGGAATTAAATAACCAGCACATTGAATACCTGCTTTAGCACGATACATGGGATATATGCATTATATATTGTAGTGTAATACACGTAATATACACAGATCCTTTCTATGCTAAAGTTATTTAGGATATGTTATAGGCTGGGAGGCCAGACGACAAGTTAGAGTGAGGTATAAAATGTCAGACACAGAAGGGCCCAAGGGGTCCTTATGGGTACAACAGATAAATTCCAGTGAAAAGAGTTTATGAACTCTGCCTCAGTGGATCCATGGTCTTTTTACGTCAAGAACTGAAGACTAGTTAGTAAAATGACATCTGGGCAAGTAGAATTTTACTTTTTTTTTCTCTCTGGGTAGTAGTGCAAACAAATAAATAGTTCTAACCTATCAAGTTTAGACTAGCCCACTATCAGTAATCTCTGCTGAATCATAAGAAACTACAAAATCATGTGGACTAAACTATCTGAGGATATTTTGCCATATTCTGTCCCGTAGGCTTTTGTCAGGAAGTTTGCCCTTTTTATGTGACTTTATGAATGTTTGAATTACATGTATACATTTAAATGTAAAGTATGGAGCAGTTGGGGCATTTACTTTATTATTTGATGTATGTATATGGTTTAAGATTGACATGTGACAATGTATTAGTCTGCCTTATCCTGTACTGGTTTGTTTTGTTATTGTTGTTTTAGAAGTATGAGGTGGCCCACGTTAATTAAGGATTTCAGTCACTTCAAGTGACCCTTAAGTACACATTTATTAAATGTAGCACCAAAACTGTTCATTTGTTATCTACAGCAATTAACTTTATGAAAATGAGGCTGGAGATGTAAAAAGCTATCAGATTTATAGATCTTAGAACAGCAATGGAGATCATGAAAATATTCACTTTAGTCTGAAATTTAACAGAAGAAATAATACAAAATTTTAGTTTAGCTATTAAAGCGCATGTGCAATAAGTTAAAGGGGGATGGGGACAGGGCCTCTCCCTTGATCTCACACACTGCATTAAAAATCCACCTCTTGGGCAGCCCAGGTAGGCTCAGCAGTGCTGCCTTCAGCCCAGGGCCTGATCCTGGAGACCTGTGATTGAGTCCCACCTCGGGCTCTCTGCAGGGAGCCTGCTTCTCCCTCTGCCTGTGTCTCTGCATCTCTATTTCTCTTGTGAATAAATAAAATCTTTAAAAAAAAAAAAATCCACCTCTTGTGGTGGATTTTTGAGTACCCACTGAGTACATGTGAGTTGGTCTTTGCTTTTTCAAAATTTCTAATTGACTTACAATGTAATTGTGTCTACAGTACATTTACAACTATCTTTCAGGAAATGTCTTCAAATTTAGGGCTAAAGCTAGAATTCGGTAGGAAAAAAAATCACACTAGATCAAAATTATTAATGATCAGCTAATAATAAGAATCACACAGAACAATAATGTGTAACTAATGATTAGAAAAATTTGCTAAAACTTCGAACTAAGATATTATTACACTTCTGATGTTTGAAATTATAGAAAAATATATGCTCAGTTAATATAAAAACAATGATTTTAAACCATTTAAGCTACCAGCACTACTTTCAAAATGCACACTGTAAAAAAAAAAAAAAAAAAAAAAGAGTTCTTACCAGGAAAGAACTTATTTGCATTAACTTTAAATTAGCTAATACATGAGAGTTACACCTTTGAAGATACTTGTTTTGCTTCCAGGAATGCTTTTTTCCCCCCTTCCTTTTCCTTCTGTTTTTGAGGGGGTTAAGGCAGTTGGATTAAAAAAAAAAAAAAAAGTTAAGCCGCATTCTTCATGTGAAGGGCATGTTTGTACTCCTATATGCTAATAACTCTCCATCTCCCTGAACTGTTACGATGTCTTCGAATAATTTAATGAAGTCTTTTAAAGTTGGGCCTTAATTGCACAGTTCATTTCTGTAAAACGCCTCAGCGCCACTCAATCTTTTAAGAGAGCAGAAAGGTCTCTCTCCTCTGGACTTGACATTTTTACCATATACGTGGGAGCGATTTTCGCTGTCAAACATCGCCTAGGTAGGTTTTGTGTTGTTGTGGTTCAATCCGGAAATGTCTCCACTGTGCACAGCTCCCCTCTTCCCAACACAAGCCTACCCAACCCTTTCCCCCACTTCAAGTTCTCAACTTTGTTTCCTTGGGGTTCTGCACAAGTGCTACTAATAATATCCACGAGACAAAGAGCTGTGTGTGCGCCGTGGGTGCACGGGATGCCCAATTTGAGTTGTGGAACAAAGCACTCAAATTTGAGATTCAAGATGATGGTGGTGGTGGTGGTGGTGATGCTGCCAAAGGAAGAAACACCGACTCCCCGGCCAGCCAGCTCCCCCCGCCCACGGCCGCCCCGAGCCCGGGACGCCAAGCCCCCCGCCCGGCCCCGGCCCGGCCCCGGCCCCGGCCCCGGCCCCGGCCCCCGCCCGGCCCCGGCCTCTCACCGCTTCACTCGGATGATCTGGTCCCGCATGGGTTTGATGTCCTGGAAGCTCTGCTGGTTGACGAGGCTGTAGACGAGGATGAAGCCCTGGCCGTTCTTGATGTACAGGTCCCGCATGGACGCGAACTGCTCGGTGCCCGCCGTGTCCAGGATCTCCAGCACCGACGGCGACGAGTCCACCTCGATCTCCTTGCGGTAGAAGTCCTCGATGGTGGGGTCGTATTTCTCGATGAAGGTGCCGGTCACGAACTGCACGGTCAGGGCGGATTTGCCGACCCCGCCCGAGCCCAGCACCACCACTTTGTACTCGCGCATCGTCCCTCCGCGGCCGCCGCCGCCGCCGCCGCCCGCGACATAGACCTACGCCCGCCGCGCTGCGCCCCCGGACCCTGCGCCGGCGGCCGGCCCCGCCGCCTCCCGCGGCCGCCCTCACCCCACGGCCGCCGCGGCCCCCCGGGCGCCGGCGGAGCGAGCAGCAGCCCTGGGCATGGGCCGAGCCGGGCGGCAACGCGGCCCGCGGGCTCCGGCAGGCACTGAGCACGAGCAGCGAGCGGGAGGAGCGGGAGGAGCGGGAGGAGCGGGAGGAGCCGGAGCCGCCCGAGCCGCCCGAGCCGCGGGCCCGCAGTGCCGCCCGCCCGCCCCGCCCCTCGCGCCTCCACGCCCAGCTCCCCGCCCGCCGCCGCCGCCGCCGCCGCTTCCTCGGCGGCCGGAGCGCGCGCCCGAGCGGGAGCCGCAGCGCTGCCGGGGGCGGGGCCCGGCGGCAGGGGGCGGGGCCCGGCGGCAGGGGGCGGGGCCTCTCGCCGCGCAGCTCCGCCCCCGCCCCGTCGCCTAGGCGACCGGCCGCGCGCGCTCCCGGGAGCCTGCGCCGTGCGGAAGCCTCGGCCCGCGCTTAGGTAAACAACCTCCCCCGCCACCCCGCCCCACCCCACCCGCGCGCCCCGTCCAACCCCGGGGCCTGCGCACTGAGCATGCGCGGGTCGGCGGCCGCGGCCGGAGCCGGGAGCCTGGTCGGCTCGAGACTCCCACGCTCGGCTTTTGAGGGGAGGCGAGATGTGAGTGGGGCCAGAGCTAAGTCTGCAGGCGCCTGCAGCGGGAGGCGGAGAGTAAAGAGAAGAAACGGGCACGGTCCAAAGCGAGGTCTGGACAGCACCCGGTCTCTCTCAGTTCTCCTGAGAGCTTTGGCTTTATTTTGCATAAACGAAGCGAGCAGCTTTTCTTAAGGGGACGAGCACAAACACAACGAAGTGAAGCTCGGTCTTAAGCGTCAGGACCCCGAGGGACGCACAGTGGCGGCAGGGCCCCTCCTCCGGCCCCCTGCCCAGGGCGGCGCAGGCGAGTCCGCGGACGCCAGGCCCACGCCCGGGGACGGCGCCGGGGGTCCCGCCCACCGCCCCCAGCCCCGCCCCGCCCCGCCCCGCTCCGGCGCCGGCCTGGTGTCGAGCTCTTCCCACGCCCTCTCAGCTGCGGGCGCCTGGAAAACCGGGAGAGCGGAGCTCCAAGCCGCGACAGAACGCCCAGGGCCACCTCATAGCAACAGCTAGCGGGGGCACCTAGCCGGAAGCTGGGAGGCCTTCCAACCAACCGGATCACGGTTCTGTAACCCATGGTACCATTCTCGGCCAATGGAGGGCCGCTTCATACCACGTGATCCCCGCCCATCAGCCAATGGGGAAAGCTCTAGTCGCGGGATCCACCGACTCGCCTCCCCTTGCGTGGCCCGGCTGGGCGTTTGCCCCTGCGCACGCTCTGCCAACCAATCGCAGGTGAGCTGACGAATGACGAGGTTTCGATGCGAGCCAATCAGGACTCGCGATTTCCTGGCCACCTCGGGCTCGGTGGTATGGAGACAGGGCAGCTAGTGGGGTCCGGGAGGGGCCGGAGCTGGAGGGGCCGGTCGCGGTGCCCTGTGCTGGCAAGGAGCAAGGTGTTTTGCAGGCGAGAGTGATGAATTCTGCGTTTAACGACGTCTCCTTGGCATGCTACCTAAACGATGGGCATGGAAGTGGTGCTGAGGGATGTGGGCGGAATCGTGGCATGAATCGAGAAAGCAGGGACTTTTGTCTTTAGGGTGAGAAATTTTCCGGTACTTAAGGAGACCTACTGCAGCAGTTGGCACGGGTCTTCCAGGCGTGCCTCCTTCCTGAGACACTTTTTTTTTTTTTTTTTTTAACTAGTTTTTAAACTTACCGTTCGGTCTCTAGTATCGTGTGTTACACAGTCTCATAGCCACAACGTTAAATTTAGGAGAAGTTAGATTTCCAAGTACCCCTGGATTGTCTTTTGTAATAAATGGTTATTGGATTCACTTAAACTGTGTCCTTCGCAGACTAGTCTACACCCAGCTGTTACTAAAGCACATTTCTTGGGAATAATAAGTTTCTGCAGTTCCAGCGTTTGATCGTATACCTCTTGGCCCTTTCTCTTCCCCGCAAGGACATCTTGTAGAGAGGTTTTTGGTCTGGGTTCCTCGAAAAACCAGGTGTTTCTTTACCATCTTCCCTGTCAGTTATCAAACTACTACAAAGGTGTGCTTAGATTCAGCAGTGTTCTGTTGCTCTGTTAGTCCATTCATTATATTAGAACGGAGAACTTTTATTTGCACTATCTTGCTATAGTATAGCACATACCAAGTTTTTGCTTAAAATGATTGAGGGCAAGTGTCATGTCAAAATGTGTAATAAATATAACTCAGTCTTTGTTTCTTAATTAAATTGTTCAAGTATGAGTGGTTAATATCTGAGCCTCTGGAATCAGCAGTGAAGGCAGATTGCAAAAATAATATATATATATAGGGGGATCTCTGGGTGGCGCAGCGGTTTGGCGCCTGCCTTTGGCCCAGGGCGCGATCCTGGAGACCCGGGATCGAATCCCACGTCGGGCTCCCGGTGCATGGAGCCTGCTTCTCCCTCTGCCTGTGTCTCTGCCCCTCTCTCTCTCTCTCTGTGACTATCATGAATAAATAAAAATTAAAAAAAAGAAAGAAAAAAATATATAGATATAGCTCTATATCTATAGATATATATGTATATGAATCAGAGGAATGTTTTAAGATCATGGAAACCGTAGAAGGTCTCATCTCTGATTCTAAATTAGTAATGTGAAAAAGTGAATTAAAATTAAAGGAGCTCAAAAAAAAATTAAAGGAGCTCACATGGATTCATTGTATCTGAGCTTTTTTCACAGGGATATTTCAAGAAGATGTAGGTGAGTGCAGTGTTCACCTAGCCTTTTACAAGTCTCATATTTTGTGTGAAACTTGCATGCTAATTTAGTTTTGAAGAGTCACACTTCTTTTCAGAAGAAAAGAAAAACTGTCTCTTTAAAATCCAAATTGTGCATAATGGTGGTAAATTCCTAGGCTTTTTGAGAAGCATCAAGCCTTCTCTCTTTGTATAGGTCATTAAGACCTGTGTAGTACCTTGCATTACAGTGGAGCTGAAAAATCCTTTATTTTGCAAGCAAATAAAGGTCTAGTGGCTTTTGTTTTTGAAATTTGCTTTGGGATTGTGAGTCCAGGATGTAACCTTAAGCAACTTTTCATTTCCTAGGTCCTCAGAAGTTGAGAAGCTCTGGATTGCCTCGCATCTGATAGAAGTTGTCACAAAAAAATTAGTGAGTAGGCTCTCTGGTCACTGCACTTAGCATAATAAAGAGTAGGAGAGCTTTATGACATTTATCAGGCTGCTTTCCCTGACCTTTCATTACTGCTGGCTTTTCTTGATAAGGAGAAGTGTACAGTCTGCAGCCCTTAGGGTAGGTGCACCTCTATATATTTCCTCATCTTGATATTCGATATTCATTCTTGATGAATTCATATTCATTTGATATTCATTCTCCATGTTCATTCTCAATGTAGCCATAAGGGTAAATTCTTAGCCACTAATAAGCAAAAGAAACATGATAAGTAGGGCATATCTTCTTTCCTATTCTGTCTTACATGATGGCACTTACCTAATTTGAGGCTATATATGAAATGCTGGTTGAAGGAGTAGCTGCCATAAGAAAGGATGTCAGAACGTGTAGAGAGAATTTTGAAGATTTGGTTGGGAGATGGGTGTCTGTCTCCTGATTCCTTAATCATGTTCATTTTTATGCCAGCATGAACTATCTATCCAGAGAGTGATTTTAGAAATACAAACTTATGTCTCCATTCATTTGTTTGTGGAAGAGACAAAATAAAAGCGAGATAAAATGAAATTGAATTTTCACCAAGAGCTGTAAATCTGTATGATGGTGAAAAGTTAATGCTGCATGCTGACACTTTAGGGTCTCATTACCTTCAGAAGGGCATTACTGGAAGAAAAAAAAAAAAAAAAAGAAAAACTTCATTTCTTCTCTCCACACTATATCTGAGAGGTATCTCACCTATGCCCAGATACCCTCAACTGTCACACTTGTGTTACCATGGAAACCCAGCTCCTTCTTTGCTTCTGTGAAAGATGTTGGAAAAGGTGGGATGAAGTGGGAAATGCACTGTGTTAGGGGACTTTCTGACTACAGCAAGAAGCAAGTATGCAAAGAATTTAATATAAACAAGTTAGAAGAGGATGTTTGTAATATTAGCAGTGCTTCCTGTCCATAAAACCCTGATTCCTATTGCTTCCTGTTACAGCCTATGTATGTGTGATTAACCGATAAAGGGGAAGGGCAAGTCAAGTATATTTAGTACCTATGAAATGCTGCTGGCAATTATAAAAAGAGCAGAAGACATTTTCTTGACCTCTGAGGCTCCTGATACCATTGAGAAATGAAAGTATATATAAACAATGGAAAGGAACAAAATAAACTTGTTTCTTTTTTGAAAATGTGGTAGGTCTCAGCACTTTTGAAAAGAAAAAGAATGCAGAAATTAAGTGAGTATATAAATAAGTCAAAGAAAGAAACCTTTTGGTTGAGAAAGTAAGTGTTACTGAGGGAAAAGGCTTAATGATTAAGATACAGGAGCAAGAAAGAAAGAAAGCCCGAAGAATCTTAAAAGCTTGAATGTTCAGAGGAAAATAGAGCTCTAGTGTGGTTGATTTCACATGGCCGAAGAGTAAACACTGTCGCATCACCAGCAGTTTCCTTTTATTTTGGCTGAAAACTATGTGATAGATCAAGATTGATCACTAATGGCAGTCCTTTTCCTCTCTGCCCTGTAAGTCCAGCAGGAGGCACATGACTCAGTTCTCATCACTGGAATGGGAAGAGGAAGCCATTGGGACTGGGGATTCCTGGGATTCTGACAATGAGTAGATCTCATTGTTTTGGTGTCACTCCCTCCTGCTCTGCAAATTGACATAAGAGAATGTGGCCACCATCTTTGGGCTGTGATGCCTTATGGCTGAGGTTGCAAACCAGTGAGTTTCAGATGGCCAAGAAGGATGGGAAGAATCCAGGTCCTGGAAAACACCGTGGAACTGTCATGCCAATACTGGAAATGCCTACCTTTGGACTACTAAGTAAACAGCTAGCCTTTGGTTTAAGTCTGTTAGTTTAAGTCTGTTAGGTTTTCTGTGTCTTGGAGTCAAATACATCCCAACTATGATAGAAAGTGTGAAGTATTTGATACAAAGTCGGCGAGCATTTGTGATATTCTGATGGGTATCCTACTGAATATCCCGAGTGGCATTTCAAAGACATTACGGTATTAATTGAGCACTTACTACGTATATTATTCTAAGCTCTGGGGATACAAAAATAGTTTGCCAAAAGAGCTTGTAGTTATAGACATCATAAATAGAAGAGACTAACATTAAACAACTGATTGCTCATTTACATTTTATAATAATCACTTATTCAAGCTAACAAGAAAAAATTAGAGATTTCAAGGATGAAATAATAATATAAGTAATAAAATACTATAAAATATATAACCACATAACTGAATAAAATTATAAAAGCAAATATTTTCAAGGACATGATAATTTTGTATATAGTTTATACATGAATTCTTAGAGGTTAAGAGAAACAAACAAGTAGGTTTATTTTTATTTTTAAGATTTTATTTATTCATGAGAGACACTCAGAGAGAGGCAGAGACACAGGCAGAGGGAGAAGCAGGTTCCCTGCAGGAAGCCTGATGTGGGACTCCATCGCAGGACCCCAGGATCATGAACTGAGCCAAAGGCAGATGCTCAACCACTGAGCCACCAAGGTACCCCTGAAGTGGGTTTAATAAAGGAAAGCTGTCTGAAGGAAATTAATATGGAACCAGGTTTTGACGGAAGTAGCCAAAGAATAGACTACAATGGGGCAGGCTGGAACACTCTATGTGAAAGGAACTGAGAGCAAAAGGAAGGAAGCAGGAACGAAGTAGCAGTGAAATATGGAAAATACAGATTCACTCGATTCTTTAATTCTCTACAGCAATGCCATTCTAGGGACAACCATCAGGGGAAAAAAAAAATCAGAGACTAGAAGTCCTAATGCAAAATTACAAAAGATATAGAAATAGTACAGAAGAAAATAATACAGAAGAAAAAGTAGAAAGAGTAACAAGGGTACATTTGAAGAAGTTAGGGTATTATTTGAAATGATGAATAATTTATAATGTGGGCATCATGAAAGAATTGTCATAAGGAGTAATTATGGACTTGAGGGCATCAAGAAGGTGGAACTCAAACTTCCACAAGCAGAAATAGAAAGAAAAATGAGGGGGTAGCAAAAAATGAAGACAGGCAGCAAAACAGTTTTTGCTTATGGTTATTTTTCCATGGTAGCTGTTACTGACATGCATTATGTAAAAATGAATGGAATTTGATTGAAAAGAAAATTTTCAGTAGACCAGTAATATATAAAGATAGTCTTTTAGGTAAATAATGTAATTTAGAATGTTTTTCCTAGAATGCCTTTTTGTACCTTGCCATAGAAAAGTCTTTTCAGTGAGGAAGCTGTAAGGAATAATATGTTACAGATTAGTGATGCATTTTGGAAATTAAAAAAAAAAAACCATAGATGTGCCAAATGTAATCATATAGCAACAAATAATAAATACTTAAAACAAAAATCAGAAGTTTGTCAGATTTTATGTGGTTTCTGCTCAAATACGGTTTTAGTGTTTTTCTAATGCTATTTTCTGTACAAATATAAGAATATTTCTAAAAAATTAGGCTACAGTAAACATATGAACATATTTTGATATCGTTTACAATAATGTAATTAATATTTATTGTGCTTTGCCATTTCCAGAGCCCTTTTCTACATGTCCAAGAAGTTTGTAGTTTTTTAATAACAAAAAATACGCAAATTATTAGGAGCCACCATACAAATATGTGCTATGAAGATGCTGAACTAGCATTATTACTGCCCCTTCCTCACAGTTCATGGAAGCAATGTAGAGGGTACAACACCATCAAATAAAGAAAACTATAAGAAAACCATGGTAATGAGAGAATTTAAAGGAACTGTTTGGTAAGGGGGCTGGGAGGAGAGGGTGGTGGTGATGTAGGCCAAGGACTGTAAGCAGCCAGCCACCTTGCAGGACAATAATAAGATAGGAAAATAACTATTATACATGTACTCACTCATGCTTCTCACTCACTATTGCCTTGAGAAAGTCAGTACCTGCCCCCACATGTGTGGTGACTCAGAGGTCTAGTCCAAGTGGACTCAAGAGGAAAATCAGGGCCACACAGAAGTCCTGTGCTTATAAGGAGCCAAGAAACTCTTTAGGTCCTAACCAACTTAGGGCATTTGGCCACCCATACCTCCTGCTCTTACTTCCCTGGGCTCGTGAATTTCAACCTAAGGACTGTTCCTTCTGATGTTGCCTCCGCCCTCTTGGGGAAAGCAGAAGATGAACTTTAGACCTAAAGAGTATTGGCAGTGATTTTCCTGGACTTGGGGTTCTCTGCTCTAGAGCTCATTTACTGTCGCCCTGAGCAACCTGGTGTGACTCAAAATAGGGTCTAGAAAGGTGATCAATCATTTGGTTTACCTGGGACTGTCATGGTTTTAGTCTAATATCCCCCGAAACCCCCTCAGCTCTAGTGGGTCACCCTACGTCCATCCTCATAGGCATTTCCAGAGAAAAAAAATGAATGCACATGATAATATATTTTGAGAAGTACAGCTATTTCAGAAGAAAAGAAAGATTTTGGGTTCCAACAGAAGCATAAACATTGGGGCACCTGGGTGGCTCAGTAGTTGAGCATCTGCCTTTGGCTCAGGGCATGATCCCGGGGTCCTGGGATTGAATCCCACAGGAGGTTCCCTACAGGGACCCTGCTTTTCCTTCTGCCTATGTCTCTGCCTCTCTCTGTGTGTCTCTCATGAATAAATAGATGAAATTTTTAAAAAGCATAAACATTAGAATGGACCAAGCATTTAAATTTAGCTCAGTACACATGCTAAAAAAGATAAGGGATAATGTTAGACATCTGAAAACAAAGAAACACAAAAGGAACCAAATGGACATCCTGCCAATGGGAATGTCTAGTAGTTGACACAAGAACAAGAGAGAGAAAATAAGACGGCAGAAGGGACACAATTAAGGTACACACGAGAGAATTGGAGGACTAGATTGAGGTCATCTCACAGGAGGAAGGGAAGTTCAAAGAAATAGAAAAAGGAAAAATCTAGAGATACAGAGAAGAGAAGAAGTGGCAACATACAGATAATAGGAATTCCCAAAAGAAAATGACTAAGTTCTTATAGAAATGATAATGTGAAATTTCCCTTGAATGAATGGATAGATCAGTAAAAAAAAAATCCTCCTTCAGGATGGAGGGCCCATGGAACTTCAAAGAAAACAATCTGGAAAACCTATACCTACAGACATATCATAGTGAAATTTGAGATATCCAAGACCAAAAGTTTTAAAAGTTTATAGTATGAAAGGTTAACATCAGATTAAACATCAGATTTCTGCATAGCAGCAGTAGAAGCCAGGAGAACAAAGGAATAAGATTTTTTAAGTATTAAAGGGAGAAGAACTAGAAACAGAAGTTTAATATTCAGCCATTGTGACATTCAGGTATGAGAATGAGATACAAATATTCATAGACATAGAAAGCCTCAGATTCCCAGAATTGACAAGGATGGATAAATCCACTCTCATAGTGTATCTTTTTCTCTCAATTACTGATAACTCAAGCAGATGAAAACTATAGGGAGACTGAAGATTTGAATAGCCCATTAACAAAATTGGACTAGCAGACATATAGAGAATTCCATAGCCTACGATGAGAGCATACATATTTTTTTCTAAGCACATAACATTTGCAAAAATTGATCATATGCCGGATCATAAAGAAGATCTCAATACAGTTCAAAGAGTAGATATTCAGACTTTGAATTCATAATTACATTAGAACTTTAAAAACAACAAAAAGATAAAGAACCATATATATGGATATTTGAAAACTTATAATGCTAAATAATTTGTGGGTTAAGAAGAAGCTTTAAAATGCTTGGAAGCTAGTGATAATGAAAATACTATCTATCAAAACTGAGATACAGCAAAGTGCTTCTTTGATGGAAATTTATAACTTTAATGTGTATACTAGAAAAGAAATTAAAGGAAAATCCTGATCTCACCTACTCCCCTGACATACTGAGTCTGTAGCTACTTATGGGACAATTCTCTTTTAAAAAAAAAAATCTCAAGGCTGACTGAGTGATCAATACACATTGGGCAAATAAGAAAACCACACTGAAAGGAGTAGGAGAGGCTGCAACGTAATTGTTCTGTAAGCCCCATACCTGTAGCAGTGTCCCATCATGAGGAGGGAACCCAAAATCCAGAGCTTCTTTCTGAGTAGTAAAAGGTTTAAACCTCACATCAAAAATGAGAACACTAACTTGAAAAGATCTGTGCACCCGTATGGTCATTGCAGCATTATTTACAATAGCCAATAGTCAACATATGGAAACAACTTTAAATGTCCATCAGTGGATGAATGGATTTAAAAAATCGTAATGTATATACATTGGAATATTAGCCATTAAAAAGAATGAAATCTTGCCATTTATGATGACATGGATTGACTTTGAGGGTATTATGTTCAGTGAAATAAGTCAGAGAAAGAAAAATACTGTATGATCCCTTGTATTTGTAGAATTAAAACTTTTTAAAAAACAAGCTCACAGATGTGAAGATCAGATTGATGGGTGACAGGGGTGGGGAGTTGGGAGGTAAGAAATATGAATGAACTAGTTTTTAGTCTAAATGAATTTAAAAAAATTTTTAAAAGAGAAGCATCCTACAATTTACTTGATCAGTGCTTCTCAAAAATAAGAAAAGCCTGAAAAATTCTCACAACCAAGATGAACCTAAAGAAACATGAAAACTAAATATAATGTAATATCCTGAGTGGGATTCTGGATTGAAATAAGGACACTAGGTAAAAACTAAGGTAATCTAAATAAACTATGGACTTTAGCTAAAAACTACATATAATGAAAAAGAAAAGCCTTGGATTTTTAAGAATCAAATGCCAAACTAAAATATAATACATAGCAGAAAAAGTAAAAAAAAAAAAAAAAAAAAAAAAAAAAAAAAAAAAAACGGGTAAAATTAGCATTTAAAATATATTTTACTTAATCCAATATATTAAAATGTTATCATTTCAATGTATAATCAAGACAAAAATTATTAAGATTTTTTACCTTTTTTCATACAAAGCCTTTGAAATCTGGTGTCTATTTTACACTTACAGCATCCAGACTGGACACATTTCAAATGAACAATAGCCCAGTGTGGCTAGTTGCTACCAAATTGGTGATAGATTGTTAAGGGAAGCATGGAGATTAGATTTGAGATGCCGTTTTATAGGTAATGTTGACAAGATTAGATGATGGTTTGGTTGAAGGGGTGATGAGAAAGAAGAGGAATCAAGGATAACTTTCAGATTTTTGGCTTGAATGTACTAGCCTGTGTGTCATCTGGATGGTTGGGTCAGATTTTCAGAGTGGCTATGCCTTGGATTCTCCAGACTTTTACTTCACTGGTCCTTCCCATATCCCACGTTTCTCTTCAAATGTCATCTCTTTAGAAAGACCTTCCCTAAACACAATCTAATGCCTACTTCTAGAACACTAGGTTATGTTACTGTTTTGTTTATATACTCATCCTCACTGCCTGAAATAATCATTTTGCTTATTTGCTTATTGTCTGTCTACCCTACTACAACGTAAGATCTTGATCTGTTTTGCTCTTTGCATTCCTCAGTATCCGGATCTATGCCTAGTACAAAACAAATGCTTAATACATATCTCTTGAGTGACTGAAAGGAATTTAGATAAAAAAAATTATCTAAATTATTAAAAGATCAAATATCAAATGGTTGAATATCAAGTATTTCAAAAGTCAAAAGAGAATTAAGAAGACACCTGTGTTAGGGAAAAACAAACTCTTATGCAATTCACAGCATGCTGTTTAGTTTCTAACAGCATTCGAAGAATAATTCTAAACCACTGACTATGTACAAGGTACTATGCCAAGAATAAAAGGTGGCTTTCTGCTCATCAGATAGGGAGATAGATAAATAAACATATAACCAAGTGTAATGTTAAAGACTAGGTTTTGCTTTGAAAAAGTGACTTGCAGAAGTGTAGGGGCAGCATTATTTAGGATACATCTCCACGTATGGTCTGTTCTCTAAATTTTTTTTTCCCGATTTATGTGCAGGTTGTAAATTTCACAATTCTTATCATACTTGGGTGGATAACCTAACGATTTTGAATGAGAACATAATTTTCCAAAATAACTTTTCCCATTTGAAGTTAGGGCAAGTGCTAGTTTCTTGCTGGATTGACAAGAGGGAGAATGTCCTTTTTATACAATGGGAGAAGTGTCCTTTTTTTTTTCTTTCCAGTTCATATAGTAGCATGTACTGGAGATAGAATTTACTACTTACTTCTTGTGACCCCTGGTGTAACCCTGAGCAGAGTTCGGTCTTAACACCAATAGCACATTGTTGCGCTGCCTTCTCTACTAACTGAAGATAAGAACAGTGTTTGGTTCATTTGGGTTTTAGCAGCACTTGGCACGTTGTATAAAATATTGTGGGAACTCATAAGACATTCACAAATAAATGATTGAATAGACTGTAACTTGGCTTCTAAAAATCCTGTTACACAGAGAAGATGAAGGCAAGGGAAAAGAATGGGGAGTTTCTCAACATCAAGGAGGAGATATAAATATTTCTCTAAAACTGGATTTATCCCCTCCCAGCTCTAAAACTCTAAAAACTCTCCTAGTCTGTAATTGGCAAGGTAGGAAGCAGTCTATGAGCTTGGACTTTAGAAGTGCCAGAAATGATCTGGAAAATCAACTTTTCAATCAACTGACGATTGCCTGAAATTCTACACCTGGAGCTTTAGTCTTTTGATGTGAAAGCTTTTTTTGTTTTGTTTTTTTCCAGTTAAAATACAAGTGGGAGAAAGGCAGTTAAATTGTACTGTCTTTCTATAAACGTTGGGGCATTCAGCTAAACTCGCCTGGTGGGAAAAGAAAATGAGGAAAATAAAATAGAAGAAAAGAAGTTAAATGGCCTGAGTATATCCCCAGAGTGAGAATGAGCAGGCCGTGGGGATCCATTGTATTTTGCATCATACAATAACTTTTTTTTAATGCTAAGATTAATTTCTTCACATGGTATAAGACGACTAATAACAACCTTCACAGTTACTAAATTCTTAAATTAGATTCAAATAGCATCTTATTTTCAAGTGATTATAAGAATTTTCCAGACTTTAGAGCTGCATCCCTCATCTGGTTGTTTTTTTTTTTTTTTTTTGTATATTTTTTTATTGGAGTTCGACTCGTCAGTGTATAGTATAACACCCAGTGCTCATTCCGTCATATGCCCCCCTCAGTGCGCATCACCCAGTCACCCCATTCCCCACCCACCTCCTCTTCCATTACCCCTTGTTCATTTCCCAGAGTTAAGAGTCTCTCATGTTCTGTCACCTTTTCTGATATTTCCCACTCATCTTCTCTCCTTTCCCCTTTAATCCCTTTCACTATTTTTTATATTCCCTGTATAAACTACTGCTATTCAACATAGTACTAGAAGTCCTAGCCTTAGCAATCAGACAACAAAAAGAAATAAAAGGCATTCAAATTGGCAAAGAGGTCAAACTCTCCCTTCTTGCAGATGACATGATACCCTACATAGAAGACCCAAAAGACTCCGCCCCAAGATTGCTAGAACTCATACAGCAATTCGGCAATGTGGCAGGATACAAAATCAATGCCCAGGAATCAGTGGCATTTCTATGCACTAACAATGAGGCTGAGGAAAGAGAAATTAAGGAGTCAATCCCATGTACATTTGCACCCAAAAACATAAGATACCTAGGAATAAACCTAACCAAAGAGGAGAAGAATCTATACCCTAAAAACTATGGAACACTTCTGAAAGAAATTGAGGAGGACACAAAGAGATGGAAAAAGGCTCCATGCTCATGGATTGGAAGAATTAATATTGTGAAAATGTCAATGCTACCCAGGGCAATTTACACATTCAGTGCAATCCCTATCAAAATACCATGGACTTTCTTCACAGATTTGGAACAAGTCATCTTAAGATTTGTGTGGAATCAGAAAAGACCCCGAATAGCCAGGGGAATATTGAAAAAGAAAACCAATGCCAGTGGTATCACAATGCCGGATTTCAAATTGTACTACAAAGCTGTGATCATCAAGACAGTGTGGTACTGCCTCATCTGTTTCTATCAGTTTCTTCTGCTTCTCACACTATTACGTTCAACAGTGGTTTGGGGCCCGCTGGGGAAGACAGAGCGGTCACAGCAAAAGGCTCATCCAATTGTTCTTCTCAGCAGCCAGCCAGTTATTTTGTCAAGGAGAGTTATCCATCCTACCCTTCACTCATCCTACCCTTCACTCATCCTACCCTACCCTTAAAACTCAGCTTCTTGCTCTGACAGAACAGTACTTCCTCTTTTATTATTGTCCTAGTTAATGCTTCTCACACAGCTTCACAAAATATTAGCACTTAGCGAGTAATTAACCACATTGAAATGGCTACACTACTTGGGAAAGAGAAATCTTGTTTATTTAATCAAAGTACTACCTCCGAGCAAATGACCTGATAGCAAAATTGATTCCAGTCTACATCTGAATGAGAGAAGCTGAGGGAGACATTTCAGGGATAACTTAGCCTTTTTGTTTTCCTTGGAATGCCACGTAGTGGAACAGAGTTAAACTATTCCATAATGTAAGTTGCCTTGACTTCATTCTGTTGGGGACTGGTCTCTGGTATTTATTAGTTTGTTTGTTTGATGAAGGTTTTTGGCTATTTCCCATGCAGACTTTCCAAGGAAAAGATGCTATGTAAATTGTCTAAAAATATTAATCTGTCAACATAATTAGGTTATATGAACAAGAATGAGCTCCAAGAGTAAAGTTGAATATGTCAGTTCTGCACTATATACTGACAACGTGAAAGGAACTAAAATGGGCAGCTTATGGTGTTCTAGGGTTATGATTATGGTGCTCAGAAGAAAGCAATCCAAGTAAAATTATTGAGAAAGACCAATCAATAGCATATGTTGCTAAGGTTTTTATACTGAAAATGCAGAGTTCCAGGGGCTCACTGCTGTCTGTGTTAGGCCTGTAGATTGTCTGATACCTAGGGTATTTCTGTCTGGACCTATGACTGATGGAGTGGGGGTAGGGCTGAGGCTTAGGAAGACATTTAACCCTGGCTCGGTGAATTACCTTTGTGTGGGATTGGGTCTGTTTATAGTACTCTTCAAACACTGGCTCTCCAAAAGCAGAAATAAAGACTACTAAGTCATTCAGGTCACTAGCTATCCATCCAGATATCTATCAACAACCTATTTTTTTTGTGTGTGTTTACTCTATAGGGTTCCAGAAAGGAATGAAGTACATTTCATAAGTATATATAGGATAACCTTAAATAAAAATTAACTGTAATGATAAATTTTCTAATTTTAAGAGTAAAATGAGATCTTCCCAAGGAACTTGAGCATTATCTGTCCAAAAAAAGTATTTATAGAAATTGTATTTCACACTGAAGTACATGTTAAAGCTTTCACCATGGCCTTTCTTTCTTTACACTTTGTCTTACTTTCTGTATATGTGTATGTGTGAGGGGAGAGGTGTGCCCAAACCCCACCCAAGTCTCTCCAGTTAGACTCAGGGGTGGGGCTTCTGTATATTGAGAATGTATATATTTAGCAGAATCTTCTAGATGATTCTGACATGTCCCTGTGTTGAATATCAATGTGATGTATTAATTCTGTATTTTCTGAAGTAAAAAAAAAAAAAATTATACTTAAAGTGATGATCCTGAAAATCACTACTGAGGATAGTAAATAACCAGATTCCTTACCTCAAATCCAGAATCTAATTTAAATTCCATTTCCTCATGTATCCCTGAAACTAGAATTAATCTCTCTCTTTCCGTATTCCCCAAACACTCCATACTTTTCTTGTTTTTTGTTTTTGTTTTTGTTTTTTGTTTTTTTTGGACACTCCCTACTTTTCATACTTATCACAGTTTGTCTTGTGTTATGTTTATTTTATCTCCATCTATCATGTGGACTCGTGGATGTTTGGGCAGTGGGAGAGAAGGATAGAGAAGGTGTATTTTCTTCCCATCTTTCTAATCCCTGTAGTGCTTTGGCTAATCAATAGTATGTACCCAATACATGTTGATGGAATTAAATTAAATATGAAATGGTATTAAAAATTTTTTTAAATGGTATTAAAATTATAATCAAGTTCCAAATTATTGAATTTTTGTATCATCGTCTTTATTAAAAGGTGTCATTTCTACTTTCATTGTACTTAAATTCAATGGTGTTTTAAAACTGAGTGAATCCAACTAAAATTGTAACAATGTAATTCCTCAAAAAACAGTAACATAGGCTTAATTCACAAGAACCATAACTGGGTTACCTCCTTTAAGTAATTTTTTGTTAATTTCCTAGCTAAATCTTATATTAAAACACAAACTTTGAATTTGACAAACTAATGGAAAATACAGAAAAGCTCCCATTTTGCTATCTCACTGTGTGTAAATTCATTCTTAAAAGGAATCACATTAAGCTGTGTTTCAATAAATAATAACCAATAAGACAATCATAATTAGGTAAAAACACAAATAATAATTACTGTTTT